>NC_081530.1:13335960-13682218 GCF_030273125.1 Centropristis striata
CAGACAAAAATAGAAGCGTGCTAAATTTTCACTGTGATGGACTATGCAAATTGATTTTCAGAGTTCAGTAAAGGGATGGAAACGATGTTTGGAAGTTTGGAAAACAGATTCAGCTAACTAACTAACACAGTTTGTTATGTGTGAATGTGTAGATACTGAGCAACATGCTAATACTGATGCTCTTTAGTGAGTCAGTTTAATTAAAATGTTATATATCATTTTCAAATAAAGCGTCCCTGCTTCATTTCAAGCCAGAATCTCTGTTGCGTTATCCCTTCTGTATCTCTACTGACCAAAATGACATTATTCACAGTCCTCATGGCATTACATATTGCAAAATTATGAAGAAAAACTCTATATGACTAAGATAATATTATATAAACTTAACATTCACTGAAAAACTACAAAACTACAATTCATGGCCATTCACATTGTTTTCTGAATACTCAAAAACTCTTTCTGAGCTTTCAGATGTTTTCCACATTCAAAGTTGTTAATATGACAAGGGGGTGGCATTCATATGGTCTCATCTCATGAATACGATGAACATGACCCCTTTTGTGGTTCACACTGAAGTTGGAAGAGCCGTGAGATGCTCTGAAGTGCCCTGAAGAAAGCCCCGAGAAGAACTGCCTACTTGTGTTTAGAGCCCATGTTAACCAGTCCTGTTCAGATTGGATGCACCGCTCAGCTCCCAATCTGCAGCCGTTCTTTTGGCATCTGGTCTATTTTCTGCACCACCTATGAGCAAATCTGGCTAGACAACATACATCCTCAGTTCCTCAGTTTGTGCTTTGTTTTTAATAGGATGGGTAGGATGAAGGTGGGTGGGGTGGAAGGTTGGGGATGGGCGGAGGCTGTTTGCTTCTTTCTGTGTTTCGTTATCTTTTTATCATTATTATTTTCTCCTTTTTTTATGTTACTCAACTCAACTCAACTTTATTTGTAAAGCACTTTAAAACAAGCACAGCCACACAAAAGTGCTGTACATAAACAAACAGAACAAGAGAAAATAAAATAAATAAAACAGGATAAACACTAAAATAAGTAGATCCATTGCTTTTTTTTAAAAACAATTTAAAAAACAATAAATAAAAGCAAACCATAAAGCACTAAAAACAAGAGCAGAGTCTCATGTGTGGTTAAAAGCCAAGGAATAAAAATAGGTTTTAAGATGAGTTTTAAAAATGGACAGTGAGGAGGCTTGTCTGATGTGCAAAGGCAGCTCATTCCATAGCTTGGGGGCTGCAACAGTAAAGCGCTTTGTGTTGCATCTCTCTTGTATGAAAAGTGCTATACAAATAAAGGCTGATTGATTGATTGAAGACAATATATTATATACAATATAAAGGTGACATTATATACACTATAAATGATATGGTTCTGATAAATGTTCACCTGGAGTTTCAATTCCACTGGTTCCCCCCTACGATGACACTTCAAAATCTGCCCATCCACTATACCAGAGGAAGGCAACCTGCGGCTCTGGAGCCACATGAGGCTCTTTAGGCCGTCTGCAGTGGCTACCTGGGGTTGTGACAAAAAATATACAAAATAAAATGTTTATTTCTTAACATTTTAAATGTAATTTATCATTGGTGTAGGCCCAAAGTAATTTCTATTCTTCAGTTGTAACAATATGTAGATGATATACGGCAGTAAAATGTTTTAAAAACATATTAGTCAACTAAAATGTGCTTCATAGGTTATGAAAGTCTATGGGCGATTGCCGTAATCTCTACATTTTACCAACTTCAAGTCTAGTTTTTAATTCCCCTGCTAGACTAGCTTTCAATTCCAAATCTTCTCTGCACTCGGGTCCTGGCTAGCCTGGCTAACACCTGCCGTGTGAAGACACCTGCCGTTCATTTCTCCGTAGAGGAGGTGTGGTTTACGATCCTCCGGAGCCGTTTATTGGGCGCTTAGAATGTCTATCAAAAGCGTCTGTAGGTAGCTCTTAGCCAATTGTATCAGTTATACCAGATGACGTAGTAGAGCAACAGAAATGGATGTTTGTTGTGTGTGTGTCTGTGAGAGAGTGTTGCTTGCTGCGTTGCTTCTCCAGTTCTCACTTTCTGCAAGATTTATTTTCACGCTTTATTCCCCCTCATGTCATTCAGCCACACACATCCACTGATTTTATGGGCAATAAACAAGCTGCTGCGGGTCTCTCGGCGGCTCCGCTGTCCCCCGGCTTGTAGCCAGATCACCGGCGGTCTCCCCGGCTCGGCACTAATAGCCCCGCTACCGGTGATCTCGCTACGAGCTGGGGGACAGCGGAGCCGCCGAGAGACCTTTCGCCTTTCAACTTTCGCTCTAAACTATTTAAAACACCGTCTACAGCTAAAGAGAGTTTCGCGTCTGCAGCAGCCATGTTGGATCCGGAAAACTACAAGCTTCCTTCTGTCCAGTACTACGTGTCATCGTCTTGCCGTCCCTCCCCGCTCTGTGATTGGATCCCTAAAACAGGGCTAAGAAACCTTCCTGGTTGCCAAAATCATAGTAATAAATGCTGATTATGACCTATTACTAAAGTTGGTAGCCTAACTTATTTGGCTGTTTTATCTTCATTCTAAGGCTCAAAATAAGCTTTGCGTCTCCATTCCGACTGTTTTTCCCTTATTTCGGCCGACAGTGGCTCTTTTGTTAGTAAAGGTAGCCGACCCCTGCACTATACACTCAACAACCACTTTATAAGGTACACCTATTCAACTGCTCGTTTACACAAATATCTAATCAGCCAATCACATGGCAGCGACTCAATGCACTTAGATATGTAGACATGGTGAAGACGAGCTGCTGAAGTTCAAATAAGCATCAGAATGGAGAAGAAAGGTGATTTAAGTGACTTTGAACTAGAGGTCGACCGATATATCGGGCCGATATTTGCGTTTTTACTTGTATCGGCATCGGCCGATACGTGCGTTCGTTCGCCGATCAATGAGCCCATTTCACTGAGCCAACAGCAGGCAAGGCTCGGTGCAACATCTGCCATTCGCTGGTGAACATTGGTGCTGATACCAGAAAAAAGAAAAACACACAGCTCTTTGTCAATCAGATTTATTTGTCTTTTTAATAATCGTGGACTCATCTGAGGCGCCACCACCTCGAGGCCTAGAACAACATACACAGTTTGCTATCCAACTGTTAATATGTTTTGTTCTGTTTGTTAATAAATGTTTGTTTATTTGTTTAAATTGAGACTTGTGTAACATTTGTTATCATTGTGTCATTTTTATTATGTAAATGGAGGGAGAAAAGGCAATATCGGCTTCAAGAATCAGGCCAAAAAAATCGGCAGCACATATCATGGGTCGGTTAAAACCGAAAACTTAAAAAAACCTGTATCGGTTGACCACTACTTTGAATACGGCATGGTTGTATGTCTGACTATTTTACTAACTGCTGATCTACTGGGATTTTCACACACAACTATCTCTAGAGTTTACAGAGGATGGTCCAGAAAAGAGAAAATATCCAGTGAGCCAAAATGCCTTGTTGATGCCAGAGGTCAGAGGAGAATGATCAGACTGGTTGGAGATGATAGAAAGGCAACAGCAACTTAAATAACCACTTTTTACAACCAAGCAAGGGTATTAACGAAAACTAACAAAATAATGAAAACTAGAATTGAAAAACTGATATGTAATAATGATAACTAGCTGAAACTGTATTTTGTGGTTACAAAACGAACTAAAACTAACTAAAATTATAGTGAAAATGTCCTTAGTTTTCGTCTTTGTCAGCTTTTCTCATACCTTTTTGGTTGATATGAAATCTATTTCATCTTATGACTTAATAAACTTATTGGGGCTGACATGGATCAGACAAAGGAAATAAAGGAAACATTTATTGTGACTTTATTGAATCTGGCAACCAACAAATACTCCATTACAAAAAAACTAAACTAAAACTAAGCATTTTCCAAACAATAAAAACTACTTAAAACTAGCAAACACACTCTAAAAATGAATTAAAACTTTTTATAATTAAAACTGAATTTGAAAACAAAAAATCACAACGAAATTAAAACTAAAACTTAATGGAAAATCCAAAACTTAGAACCAAGGTATGCAGAAGAACATCTCTAAACACACACCACATCTAACCTTGCAGATGAAGACCACACCGCCACTTTATTAGGTACACCTGATGAGTGTATTTATTAGTGTATCATTGCTGTCTCTGATTGTGTTTTTCTAATTACATACTTCTTCCACATACTTGTCAGTATCAAGAGATACTCTTCTATCAAGAGAAGAGAGAAGATCAGACACATACAAAGAGCAGAGGTTGACCACAGGCTACTGCTTGCATGACAATTGACATGAGTCTTGGTGGTGCCTTCACCTCTAGTGTGATCCTCAGGGAGCCTGCAGGGACAATTCAAGGTTCAACTCTTCTTTGTTTGGGAGGGGAGAGGGAGACACACCTGGCGGAGATCTGCTGAGTGCACTTTTCTCGCTGTTACTGCGTTACAATTGATATACGTAAGTGATACATTAGTATTAAATGATTTATGAGCCATTAATTTTATAAAGGGTACCTTTTTACAAAAAAGTTAATGCTCTCTGCAGCCTGGTGCCCTTGGAGGACATGGAAAATGGAAGAGAGAGAGAGAGAGGAAGTGACATACAGGTTGATCTGCATTTTGGTGATGGAATGCAAAATAAATGACTTATGCATGAAGATGCATATTTATGTGAGGTGTAAATGCAAAGTAGCTTAATCATATCCGGACACAACCTGGATAAATGAATGCTGATGAAAGTGAGGATTAGTTTGCATACATACGTACGTACAGGTTTTGTTATTCAGTCAGTGTGTGTATGGTTTTAATTGGCTCAGTTTCAGCAGCAGTCTCATATTAATAGATGTTTTTTGGAGTTTGTATTGACTAAGTCATACTTGTCAGATGTGACAAAGCAGTGAACTCCCAGGGACACAGAGGTGAGGAGTTGAAGGCCAGCTGTGATGACTTTCTGGCTCTCGCTCAGCCATCAACATCCACTCACCAGCACATTTCTATGGTGAAGGGCGTAGATATTGTGCACAAGGGCTGGGTGAGGGAGTGTCAGAGGAAGGATCAAACACTATGTGTGTGTGCGTGCGTGTGTGTGTGTGTCTAAGCGCAGGCCTGGCCAGCCGGTGCGAGTCACCGCCAGTAGCCATGTTTTATTCTGTTTCATGTTGCAGACACGCCTGCCACTCACTGTCAGAGCCAGCCCACTCAAATAGCTTCAAAGGCTACTGTAGGCTTCACATCCACCGACAGTTGCTTCATTAGGTGTACACACACACACATAAACACACACATGCAGTGCAGCAGGAGACCCAAAGGTTATTCTTCCTGAGTGTGTGGAAGGTCATTGTTTGGGTTTTGCTTGTTGTCTCTGCTGCTTTTTAGAGAAACTTGTTAGACCTGGTTCAGACTTTTGACATTGTCTACCTGGGTATCATCAGTCTACAGTGATATATCAGGTAAATCAGTTTAATCAGTTAATGCAGTTAAAATAAAACTAATCAAAAAACTATCAGATGTTTACATTTGCAGGCCAATACAATATACACTGCAAAAAAGGTGTGTCTGAAAACAAGATAAAACACTGAATCTGAGGGAAATGATCTTGCTGCATGGACAGATCATTTCACTTGACAAGATTTCTTAAATTAAGATTATTAAATCTAGAAATAAGCATGTTGAACGCTTAAAATAAGAAATTAACTCTTAAAACAAGATAAATTAAAGCTGCAGCGATGAACTGGCCCGAGCAGAGTGACCTGACAATTATTTGTTTCTTGCCAAGATAAAAAAAATACTTTTTGTGTCTTTTTTTGGTGTTTTTTACGTCTTTTGTGTCCTTTTTTTGGTGGCGTTTTTTTGGCGTTTTTTTTTTTTTTTTGTCTTTTTATGTCTTTTTTGGTCATTTTGTGTCTTTTTACATCTTCTTTTGGTCACAAAATGACCAAAAAGACAAAAAATGTACAAAACAGATCAATTAAAGCAAAAAAAATTACAGCGATGAACTGACCCGAGCAGAGTGCACTGCAAATTATTTGTTTTTTACCAAGATAAGAAAAAAAAGGTGTTAGATAATTTATCTTGTTTTAAGAGTTATTTCTCATTTTAAGCATTCAACATGCTTATTTCCATATTTAATAATCTTAATTTAAGAAATCTTGTCAAGTGAAATTATCTGTCCAAGCAGCAAGATCATTTCCCTCAGATTTAGTGTTTTTATCTTGTTTTTAGACACATCTTTTTTGCAGTATGTTTGTTTGTTTGCAGTATGTTTGTTTGTTTGTTAGCAAGTCCAATATTCCATCTTTTTTTTTTAGCTCTGGTTTGGTTTCCACCAACTGCTGAGAAAAATATTTGTCTCATGGCTTTTTGTCTCTTGCCATCTGTATCTGTCAACTGGTTGGTGCTGGGCGGGTCGTGTACAATAGTTTTATTAGAGCTTTTAAAATTAAAACAGCTTCCTGCTGCTCCAAAGAATATGTATTTAAGTAGAGTTTACAGGCTTGAAGACTAAAGCATGGAACTAAAATATGCTGAATGGTCCTTAAAACTAATGGAAACCCTTTACCATTTCACCATAAGTTACCTTGCATATAGTTATTTGATCAATGGTTAATAGAAAATATTAATTCGTGGAGATCTGGGCAAATAAAGCAAATGGTTACCATTAAATGAGCTGATACATTTTTTGTATACATTAAGCTACATTTGTCACATCATAAAATGGGTTACATCAGTTCAGAAAACTTTCAGTTTTAACATATTTGCTCATCACAAATGTAGCAATTCAACATATCTCTGGTTTGTTGAAACATAAAATCCCAATATTAATTCTGGCAACTGGATTGGACCAAGTGAGTTGGGAATGAGGATGAGAGTGAACTAAAGATATGCTCTAAATGTCATAAAGGGCCCCTTTTAAACACTGATCTGTAGCTTACAGCTTTAGAAGTTAACTTAGAGGAGAGGTTGGAGAAATATGTGGGGAAATATATCACTATCTCTGATTGTGAGGAAGGCCAGAGGGCGGAAAGGTGCAGGAAATGCGTATGAAACAGTAGTGTGTGTCAATGGCTGATAAATGATTTATCAATGCTTTACAGATCATTTTATACAATTAGTAGCAAATTTTGGGATGCCTTTTATTCTGTGTTCTTGTATTTGGAAATAATTCAGTTCTGAATAACCATCATTTATAAATGGTAAACAGATATTTTATTAATGTTTAATCATCCTTTATAAACATATATAGGCCTTTAGAATGGTAAATACATAATTTATTAATTTTTAACTAACTAAATAATTTCTAAATGGCAAATATATGGTATATTAATGTAAGTTTATAGTTACTTTACCATTAACAAACAATTACATTATGATTAATAGTTTTAGTTGCACTCATTATAACATTTTTAACACCATATTAAGTATGTTAATGATTTTGAAATTATTCATATACCTTTAAGAAATTGGTTGAAAACATTTAAAGATTAAATATGCACTTTGTAAATGGTTAATAATTGGTGTATAAACCATCTATAAACATCACTTAGTTGGTTATTGTAAAGTGTTACCATTATTTTTGTTGCAGGTCCTCTGCAGCTTTTTCCTGAAGCTACATAGTCAAACGGTCTGATCAGTCAAAGGGATTTTTCACAACCTAGAAACTGTTGATTTAATTATTTTTTAGAAGACTTTCAACAGTGACAATAGCATGAGGTAAACACTCAATCTGTCAGTGTTTGCAATAAAAACTGCTCAACTTAAAGTTGTTCAAACTCTTTAAATCTACTCCAACTGTAAGTTTCCTGTCCACTAAGTCCCTGCTGACTAATCCTCTCCCTGCCTTGCTTCCCTCCCTGTCAGATCCTGCGCATCTGCACACGGTACACCCCCGACCAGGACACCATGACCTTCTCAGACGGGCTGACCCTCAACCGGACGCAGATGCACAACGCTGGCTTCGGCCCACTCACCGACTTGGTGTTCACTTTTGCCAACCAGCTGCTGCCCATCGAGATGGACGACACGGAGACAGGCCTCCTCAGCGCCATCTGTCTCATCTCTGGAGGTGGGCGAGCCAGGGCACAGTGCTGGGCAGTTAGAGAGGGGAGGGGGGGCAGAGGGTTTGTTAAAAGAGGGAATACATGAGGTGTTTGGGGATTCAGCAGACAGACCCCCAAGCCTCTGAGTGGGCATGCCGCTCGGTGCGCATATTTGTTTGACAACTGAGCTGGGAGAGGCAGGAAGAGATGCCATCTGTATTTGTCGACTGTTTGGTGCTGGGCGGGTCGTCTACAATAGTTTTACTAGAGCTTTTTACCGTATTTCCTCAATTTAAAGCCGGCCCCTATTAATGACTGTAAAAACAATTTTTAGTAAATAAAAGCCGGCCTCTTTTATGAGCTGGGTGTCCTACCGGTGTTATGTCAAAGTCTGTTCCCCCGTTAATATGTGTAGCCCTTACCTTAACCTGCACCAACCTGACCCCTGACCCCAACCAGACGCTAAGCTTAAATCCTAACTCCAACCGCGGAGGTGTTGCTACAGTGAACACCATTCAGGAAACATCATTTGACGGTAACAGATTTCCACACAACACCTGTATTTTGAAGTTTGGCCACACGAGTTAGTACTGTAGGTAAATATGGTTGTTTCTCCCGCTGTCCTAGTCATTCTCTGTAAAGTCGAGCCGTGTAGGAGCGGTCAGTAAGTCAACGCGCATTCTTTCTTTGTGTCACAATAATTTGTTCTTTTATTGATTAATAGTAACAGAAAAAATTAATAAAACTCATCTTTAAACAGAGAAACCCGCTTTGTCTCAAAATGCGGTTGAAAATTGTTTGCCCTTCTGCTCTCTAGTCAAAAAACACACCTGCCGGTGCTCAGGTGACATCTACATATAACGTTACCACCCTCCACTGACATCATCATGGCATCATCGTCATCATCATCATCATAATCAATTCAGCCATATGGTGGGTGAAACATAAATCAGTGTAATGGCTTCAACAAGCCGTTTACGCACGTTCTTCTGGGCTTTTTAGTAGTTTAGACATTTTAAATCCTGCTTTCATTCAGCATGCTGTTCATTTTTTGTTTACATCCGAGTACTTCCGATATGGCTGACATCCGGGTAACTGGCTACAATGCGCTGTGTAAAACACTCTAAAAAGTGCCGGTCAGAGCTGCTCTGATTTTCTTTTTTTAATAAATTCAAATAATAGCTTGCCCCTATTATTAGCCGGGTCCCAAACTGATTTTTTATTAATAGAAGCCCCGGCTACAATTTGAGGAAATATGGTAAATTAAAACAGCTTCCTGCTGCTTGAAAAAATATATATTTAAGTAGAGTTTACAGGCTGGAAGACTAAAGCATTGAGCTAAAAGAGGCTGAATGCTCCTTAAAACTAATGGAAACTGCGTCTTTGTGGTTCTCACCATAAGTTACCTTGCATATAGTTATTTGATCAATGGTTAATATAAAATATTGATTAATGGAGATCTGGGCAAATAAAGCCAATAGTTACCATTAAATGAGCTAATACATTTTTGTATACATTAAATCAACCCTTCAGCATTTTTCTTGTAAATAATCTTAATTTATAGTTCCTTAACACAACATTAAGGGATTTAATATAGAAGCAAACAACTATTTGCTATGTAAATATATATAGTGGAGTAATGGCTTTCTGACCAAAGAATGAAGTCACTCTACCTACATGTGTGTTGTAATTGCTCTGTTCTCTGTTATGATAGACATTCTTTTTGAACTTCTTTCATGCATGTGAATACCCAGTGCTTTAAAAGGTGATGCAAAAGGGTCCTGACCAAGCAGCTCGATAGCAACAGACAGAAGGTTTGTTAAAAAAGGGAATACATGAGGTGTTTGGGGATACAGCAGACAGACCCCCAAGCCTCTGAGTGGGCATGCCGCTCGGTGCGCATATTTGATTGACAACTGAGCTGGGAGAGGCAGGAAGAGACAAAGAAAACTAACGTGTGTTAGCAGTGTTGTTGAGGCATAAGGACCATATCATTTAGCATCTGTTATTGACCCTCGCAGATACGTTTTAAAACTATTCAACTGCTACAGCTAGCTGTCTTGCCTGCAAAATAGTTCTCCTCCCAGTTGATGTTTGCTTGGTAGCTTATTCAACAAGCTGAGGTGCAGCAACGCCAAACGTGTCAGTGCGAGGTAAAAAGGAGGCCCTAGCTAGAAAACTAATGGAGGCTGAGCTCTGATTCTCAGCTGTTGTAAATGGTAAATGGACCTGCACTTATATAGCGCTTTCCTAGTCGCTTTGTTACCACTCAAAGCGCTTTACACCACAGACTGCGCTCATTCACCCGTTCACACACACATTCATACTGGTGGCAGAGGCTACCCTAAACGGTCCCACCTGCCACCATTGGGAATTCATTCACACACCGATGAAAGCAGCATCTGGAGCAATTTGGGGTTCAGTATCTTGCTCAAGGATACTTCGACATGTAGGCTGCCATGGTCAGGGATCGAACCACCAATTCTCCTATCGGTGGGCAACCCGCTCTACCAACTGAGCGACAGATGCCGCCGTTGTCTTGCTGTTAGTCAGTGTCACCATCAGCAGAGATAGAATGGTGACAGTTTATGAGGCCAGAACATTTCAAGTACCCCTGACTGCAGTGTGCAATTCGGGGCAGAGCTCAACGGACGTTGAGGTGGAGGAGTCTGTTAGATTTACTCAACGGCACCACTTATTGATGACAGCCATGAAGCACACTACTATTATTATTATTGGCCGCATATAAACAGAGAAGGAGCATATTCAGGTGTTATCAGAATCAAACATAAATACATATATAACAAGATTAGATAAACTATTAGATACTGTAATAGCAGGGATACCACAGCAGGGAATTCTATGGATGTACAGCAGCAGAGAGGGCCCCGTTTACACAAAGGGAAAACGCAGATATTTCCATGCGGTTTGGCCTCTCATTTATACGAAAACCCAGTTTTTATCACAGAAAAGGATTATTTCTAAAAACTCCGGGCAAAGTGGAGAATTTGGAAAACTCTGGTTATGTGTTGCTGTGTCAACTGGGAGGAACGAGGTTTTAGGTTCTCACGCTCATTCTATCTAGTTGTTTTGAAAGGAACAGGAAGTCGCTGGTGTTATTCGTTGTTGTTGATTCTGAGGATTCTGATTGGCTTCCATTGCTTTATCCTTCTCCCTACACTGCTCCCCATAGGTTTGGCATAGTTATAATGGCGCTCGACGGCGTATTTATGCGGGTTGAAACTTTTTTGAAAACGATGTGTGCACAATGTTATTTTTGAAAACGGAGGGGGGGAAATATTTATTTCTCTAAATACCCTGCTATGTATAAATGTGGCCTTAACATGACGGTTTCTCACATAACCCTTTCAGATGCTGCATCCATTCCAATGGGCATCATTTTTCTAGTATGTGTAGGTCTTTGATAACTGTCAGCCAATCAAACTGCAGTAGAGCCACACACCCTTTTTCAGCAAGCAAGAAGCAGGGAGGAAGTAAGGCACTGATGTGTAATTGTTAGTGTTAAAATACATAATCTGTGTTCAAACTGTGTTTGGCGTAAACATGATGTTGTATCACTGATGCTACTCTAAACTTTCAAAATATGAAAATGAAAGATGTGTCGATTTGGCTCAGGATTTTTCCCAAAACAAATGAGGGGGATATAGGTAATGAAAGGGGAAATGCCCTTTTTTATTTATACTATTTGATTTTCCAATTATACAATCAGCCTTACATTTTTAGAAATGTTAGTTTTGTTAAAATAATACAAAACATATATACAATGTATCATTGTATTATTTGTTATGAGTTAAACATTCATAAAAAATATTTTTTTGTTGAAAAAGTATCTTAAGATGAATAATAATCATCTTTACATTAGCTGGTTTCTCAGATTCAGATTCTCTATCCAGTGGATACCGAACAGGATACTTGAAATTTGAATTCATTAGCAATCAAACATACACCTGATAAATATTTTTTAAATTTGATAGCAAAAAGTAAACCTTACCAATTCAACTCAGATCAGTATGCTGTACCTATAAACAACCATGCAAATTATTTTCAGCATTGATTTTAAAAGTGCCCATATGTTTTTCTTTTTCAGTATTAATTAGTGGTAATTCAGTTAGTTTTAATTCGTTTTTAGAGTGAGTTTTCTAGTTTTAATTAGTTTTATTTTTGGGGGGGAAAATGCTTAGTTTTAGTTTAGTTTTTATTAGTTTTAGTGTCAGTTTTAGTTTTTTTGTAATGGGCTATTTGTTGGGTGCCAGATCCAATAAGGTCACAATAAATGTTTCCTTTATTTCCTTTGTCTGATCCATCTCCGCCCCAATAAATTTATTAAGTCATAAAACCAGGTAGATGAAATAGATTTCATATCAACCAAAAAGGTTTATGTATGAGAAAAGTTGACGAAAACGAAGGACATTTTCACTGTAATTTTAGTTCATTTTAGTCAGTTTTGTAACCGCAAAATACAGTTTCAGTTAGTTATGGTTTTTTTAAAAACTCTTGTTTTTATTTTTATTTCAGTTTCCGAAAAATGTTTTTTCAATTCTAGTTTTGTGATTATGTTAGTTTTTGTTAACTATAATAACCTTGGTATCAGGTAACTGCAGCCTTAGCCGAAAAACATTAATGCCTATCTGCAAATCCAATAAAAAGTATTTAATTCTGTCAAATGAAAGGCTTTTTGCAGCCTGATTGCATCATATATTTAGCATGAAGTTTGATTTAAAGATAAAACATTGTTGATAGTGTCATGAGTTCATCAAGTGGAATGAATAAACTGATTCACTCCACATTCAAACCATGCTTCACTGCTCTCCATTCAACACAGTCAGTCTGTATTGATTCCTACAGATAAATATTGAGTGGAGCTGCAGCCCAGTTTGGGATTAAAGTAAACCAGAATCCACGGGAGTCTGGAACCAGGTCAACCACAGGTTGCTGTCAGTGAGGAAGCACTATCCTGACACACACACACACACACACACGGGGGGGGGGGGGGGGGTGACGTACAGGTATGTCACAACAGCGTCACTTGGCTGAGTGAATGTTTGAACCACGCTCCCAGAGGAAATATGTCTTCTCTGGTTGTTTTCACAGAGATACCTTAGACATGACTCCCTCATGCTAGACTACACTGCAAAAAAGGTGTGTCTAAAAACAAGATAAAAACACTAAATCTGAGGGAAATGATCTTGCTGCATGGACAGATAATTTCACTTGACAAGATTTCTTCAATTAAGATTGTTAAATCTAGAAATAAGCATGTTGAACGCTTAACCCTCTGGGGTCTGAGCCTATTTGCCCCTTATATAGCACATGCAAAATGTTGGTATCCATTTTTTCAGCACAACTTGATCTGACTTTTTTTTCACATGAACCTACTTTATTAACACATTGAGTCCAAAAATACACAAAAATCATGAAATCTGAAATAAAATTATACTATTTATTACAATAAAAACCACAAATATGCTCAATGAATTGTTTTGGACCTATAAATGTATACATAGGTTGCAAATATGAACATATAAAGAAAAAAATATATATATAATACAACATATATACAAGAAATTCCCAAAAAACATGTATATTTATAGGAATAGTGTTAGCTGATTATCAGATTTAAACTATCATATCTTTGGTTTTACATGACCGAGGAGCATCAAACAAAAAATTGATGAAAGTTTCAAGTCTGTAATTTGGAGTGAAGTTGACAACAGCGCTCCACGTGACTCCAACTCTTAAAACAAGATAAATATCTAACCTGTTTTAATCTTGTTTTTAGACACACCTTTTTTGCAGTTTAGTCCCTGTCCTCCTCCCCCCTCAAGTTTAACTGTACATCCCAAAAAAAGTTTCACAGTTGTCACTATCACACTCCTCTCTCTCGTCTACCTTTCATTTCCATCAGTGCTCTGGCTCTGTCACTGCTGGGGATTCATTCAACAATATATATTTATATGCTCAATCCCCAGAGCCTCTGCAAATATTACAGGCTCTTGCATAATCCATGGACAGTGTGAGACACCTCTGATTGCATCTGTAATCACACACCTTGACTGCAGGTCCAGCAGCTGCTGATCGCTGGACGCACACTGCCACCTTATGGCCTGATGGTGTTGTGTGCAGCAAAAGATCATTATTAAAAATGCACAAAATTACTTCTTGCAATTAATGTTGGTCTGCTGTTCTTGCACTGAAAAAAAAGAAATCACAGTAAGTGGTGGTTTTCATTTGAGCATGAAATATGTTAAGTTACTGCACTGTAAACATATTTAAAATTGCAGTTTCATCATATCTGGTGAAGTGCACGGTCCTATATGTGGCCCTGTGGTAGTGTCGATGAAAAATTGTGGCCCCCTCCAGTATTTAAGTTGCCCATCCCTGCATTAGAATATGATGAAAAGTCCATTTCCAGCAGCAGCCCCAAGAAAGTATTGAGTCGTATAGAGGACATACTTTTCAGAGGCCAAGATTTCTATAAAATTTTAAAATTTGTCTTTTTTAATATTAACATTTTTTGAGAAATTGCATTTCAGGTCTTCATTAAATGTAAGCCATAATCATAATAATTAGAATAAATTAAATAAATGAAGACATGAAATGTTTCATTCTGTGTGTAATGGATCTATATAATGTGTTATTTAAACTTTATAACTTGAATTACTGACATAAATAAACTTTCTTCGATATTCTAATTTATTGAGATGCACCTGTACATTATATTATATTATATTATATTATATTGTATTATATCATATTATATTATATTATATTATATTATATTATATTATATTATATTATATTATATTATATTATATTATATTATAAAACTTAAAACGTAATTAAAGATCATCACTTGGAAAACCAGGATAACACATTTTGTTTGTTCAGTTACGTAATTATGTATTCTTATGTTCGAATATAGTGAAATATTCTCTTCACAATTTATCTGATCAGAACATAGCATCTTCAGTTGTCTTGTTTCGTCAAACCAACAGTCAAATGCCCCAGAATCTTTCAGGTGACACTCAAACCAGAGAATGTCAAGACAAGTCAGTTGGGTCCCTTCAAAAGTGACAAAATACTTTTTGGTGGAGGTTCAATAAGAAAAGGGTTTTTTTTTGCACTAAATACATTAATAAAGCAGCCCATTTAATTTGACTAACTCAGAGGGGTGAAAACTGTAGATGTATCACATTGTAATTGCATTTGAGAGGATTTCTTTACAGCCAGTTTGAACAAGAGGAACATTCACTCATTCTTTATTAACCATTTATCTGAACTCAGGTTGCCGGAGCTGATCCCTGCTGACATTGGGCCAGAGGCGGGGTTCACCCTGCAAAAAGCCACCTCTCGAAAAGAAGAAAAAAAGTACAAAAATTAGGTGTATTTTGCTAAAAATAGCAAAATTATCTGCCAATGGAACAAGAATATTTTGCTTGTCAAAACTTTCCAAAACAAGTAAAAATATCTACTCTTAACAAACCCAAAAAATACCTTAGAATTAGTGTATTCTAACTAATAAAAAGTGATTTTTTATTGTTGTTGTTAAATGTTTGAATATGACGTGTCAATTTACAGCTCTATGCCAGTGTACTAGTTAATTACATAAATACTACACAACAATACACACTTTTATTGTTTCATTGATAATAAAACAATTGATTCCATCTGGCTGCTTGTTTTAAGTATGTGAAGAGGTCAAATTATGTCAAAGTTATGATTTCTTGAAATAATAAATCTGAAATAATAAATTATAACTTTGAAATAGCAGTTTTATACTTGTAAGTGTTGATGAAAGAGCTTTGTAACTTTTGATATTCTAGTTTCAAGCATGTATTTACTCAGTATAGGTCATAAAATCTCAGTAACAAGCTGTAATATCTTATTGAGATAATTAAGGACCAAAACACTTAAAACAAGTGAGACAGTCTAATATAAAAACTGCTGACTAAGAAGAAATATCTTATCAGACAAAAAATAAGCATATATCCCCTTGATCTAAGATATTTAATCTGACTTAGATTTCAGTTTTTGCAGTGCACCCAGTCCGTCACCTAGAGGTTAGGAATATGGCTTTTAACTGGAGGGTTGCCAGTGCGAATCCCAAGAGTGACAGATCAGGGGCTGAAGTACTCTTGAGCAAGGTACCCCCATTGTTTTTAGACACCCCTTTTTTGCAGTGTAGCGCTTTTCTAGTTTTTGCGACTTTACACTACAGACTGTGCTCATTCACTCGTTCACACACACATTCATACAGGTGGCCGAGGCTACCCTATATGGTGCCACCTGCCACCACCAGGAATCCATTCATACACAAATGAACGCAGCATCTGGAGCAATTGTGGGTTCAGTATCTTGTTCAGTATCTTAACTGAGTCACAGCCACCCCGTACATGTAATATTGCCTCAAGAGGAATTGTGCAAAAGTTTAAAATGCTACACCAAACAAGATTTATCGAGAGTTGTATAATCTGCTGAACTCTGTAAATGGAAGAGAAATTATAATGTGATGAAAATAAAATAAGGCTGGTCTCCTCCACATTGCCGACGGCTGGATATGATGTAAAATAGAGTCAGATGAAAGCTATCAACATGATGAATGTACAAAGATTCTGGGAAACATGGAGTCAAAAGAAAACTGCCAACTAAAAGGTTGAAAACATGTTTTGATGGGGGATTTGAGCCAGTCTCTATTCAGAGAGCGCTGGTGCGTCTGACCACTGAGTCATCCTAATAATCACTGTGTGCAGAAATATGCTCTGTGAACAGATGCATAGCTTTGAATACCACGTCTGCTGATTACTTTTAATGTGTTGCTTCCTGCTGTTTGAGACTTTAAAACCCCCAGTTATCAGAGCTTAACACCACGACTCAAAAGAAAGGATTCAAATTAGTTTTCTGCTCGAGTTATCTCATTGTAAGCATCTCTGCAGTCTCTCCTCTGCAGCAAATGGGTTGACATAATGAGATAAACTCTTCCTTCTTAATCAAACCAGGCTTCATGCTGTGATACATGTATTAGCCTCTAGCTTGTCTACATCAGATAAAGCCAAGACATGGATTTGTCATAGCGGAGCCTCAAGTCTGACTTGATTTGTGTGCGTCTGTGTGTGTGTGTGTGTGTGTGTGTGTGTGTGTGTGTCAGACCGTCAAGACCTGGAGGAGCCCTCCAAGGTGGACCAGCTCCAGGAGCCACTCCTGGAAGCTCTGAAGATCTATGTGAGGAAGCGTCGGCCCAGCAAACCGCACATGTTCCCCAAAACCCTGATGAAGATCACAGACCTGCGCAGCATTAGCGCTAAAGGTAGGAAACGTTAACTTACAGTTATATTATGTGATTGTTGTCGAAAGGTTACATTGCACTGCAGAAAAAGGGGTGTCTAAAAACAAGATAAAAACACTAAATTTGAAGGAAAAGATCAATTATCTAACACAGTTTTTTTTATCTTGGTAAGAAACAAATAATTGTCAGTGCACTCTGCTCGGGTCAGTTCATCGCTGCTTGCACCTTTAATTTATCTTGTTTTAAGAGTTAAATTCTTATTTAAGTGTTCAACATGCTTATTTCTGTACAATATACACTGCAAAAAAGGTGTGTCTAAAAACAAGATAAAAACACTAAATTTGAAGGAAATGATCTTGCTGCATGCAGATAATTTCACTTGACAAGATTTCTCAAATTAAGATTATTAAATCTAGAAATAAGCATGTTGAACACTTAAAATAATTTAACTCTTAAAACAAGATAAATTAAAGCTGCAAGCAGCGATGAACTGGCCCGAGCAGAGTGACCTGATGATTATTTGTTATTATTATATATTTCTTACCAAGATAAAAAAAACTTTAGATTTAGAAGTGTTAGATAATTTATCTTGTTTTAAGAGTTATTTTTTTATTATAAGCGTTCAACATGCTTATTTCTAGATTTAATAATCAGATGATAAGTGAAATTATCTGTCCATGCAGCAAGATCATTTCCCTCAGATTTAGTGTTTTTATCTTGTTTTTAGAAGTCTAAGTGCTGCAGGCACTTTGGTTCTAAATACTGCAAAACCCAAAAGCCTCGACCACTGCTGCTGTGGAGAGGAAGCCAGTCAAAGGGAAGAAATCAGAGCAGACGAGAATTCAAAACATTTGCTGTTGCAGTTGTTTCTCCAAAAATTGATCCGGAATCTGTAAGTTCATTGATTTGAGAGTCGTGGTTAAGTTTTTATGTTGACAAGCTTGGACTTTTTATCAAAGTACCAGATGTTTTCTAACAAAGTTGTAAATCCTTTGTACTGATGATTCAAACAGAACAGTTTCAGCGCTGAGTCACCTGTAACTGTTGAAGGAAGTAATCACTCTTTACTAGTGCCTGAAATAGCTGCACTGCAAAAAAGGTGTGTCTAAAAACAAGATATAAACACTAAATCTGAGGGGAATGATCTTGCTGCATGGACAGATAATTTCACTTGACAAGATCTCTTAAATTAAGATTATTAAATCTAGAAATAAGCATGTTGTATCTTAAAATAATAAATTAACTCTTAAAACAAGATAAATTAAAGCTGCAAGCAGCGATGAACTGGACCGAGCAGAGTGCACTGACAATTATTTGTTTCTTACCAAAATTTTTTTTTTAAACTTTAGATTTAGAAGTGTTAGATAATTTATCTTGTTTTAAGAGTTAATTTATTATTTTATTAAGTGTTCAATATGCTTAACAATCTTAATTTAAGAAATCTTGTCAAGTGAAATTATCTGTCCATGCAGCAAGATCATTTCCCTCAGATTTAGTGTTTTTATCTTGAATTTAGACACCTTTTTGCAGTGCAGACATTTTTCTCAGTTGATGGAGACTAAAACAGAGCTAAAAGAGAATAAACATTTACTCTTAACACTTCTATTCATCACATGACCAGAAATATGACTCTACATAAACGCTTGAGACACAAAGGGCATCAGTTTGCTTCATACTAACTAGGTTGTAAGGCAACTTTATAAAGCCATTCTACTGTATGTCAGGGGTAGTGAAGATGATGTTTTCATTTGGTTGTGGGGTTCTCTGTCCTCAAGTGGCTAAAACCATTTACAATACCCATCACAAGAAAGAGAAAAAGTGAGCACAATACCTCACTTTTTACTTCTTTTAACTGTCTACTGAACTTTCTGTAGCTAACTTTAAAGCACATTCTGGACTGGCTCATAGTGCTGAGCCTTTAACCCCGTATGAGCCTGAGAGTACTTTGAGATCCTCAAAGGCCCTCCTGCCCCTCCACAGACCTGGGCCGTTAACTTTGTAATGACCTGAAGAAGTTACCATAGACATCCCTATACTTTATCCCCTTTGTATCATTCTCTAAATCTTTTATACTTGTCTTTTTGTAATGTTGCATAGGTTTATCTCTTTGCATTGACAGCTTATATTCTTCCTCATGTTTTTACTGTTTGTACTGGTTTTATTTGTCTCCTAATCCTTTGAGTATCATTTTTATGGGTTTTACTCCATGGTTTTATTTTCTCTTCTTTATTTGGTAATTCTCTAAAGCAGCTTAACATTGCTTTAAAAGTGCAATACATAAATTAAATTGCTGATGTAAAGTTGATATAGAAGTTCCTGCAGTTGGCCTTATTTAGCCTTGAGAAGCTCTAAAAAAACCGCTGTGTCAGTTATCACATGATATAAGAATGGGACTTTGGCTGTGAGAGTGGTTGTATAGGGGAGAGGTTTTTAATGGGTTACTTTCACAATGTAATATATTGCATATTACTAGTTACACTCATTCAAAAGTAATATGTTTCTTTACAATATTACTGTCTGTATAGAGAAATGTGCTATACAAATAAATTAATACATTTTATTTGTAAAGCACTTTTCATAAAGTAATCTCAAAGTGCTACGGAAACCAGAAACAAAATAAGCAAAAGACTAAGAGAAAAATCAGACACGTTAAAATAAGCAGTAGATAAAACGACACTAAAGTAAATGAATTACATTAAAGAAAACAGCTTAAGGGGAGATTAAGGTGCAGAGACAATAATAAATACAGGGACAACCCTGGGGACAACCTAACCTCTAGGGACACTACTTTTTGTTACTTCCATTCAAATGGCCGCCAAAATATTAAGTACTGTACGGTGACCCTGAGAGCTCACATCGCTGCAACACAAGAAAACACATGCAGATACACAAAACACAAGCAAATTGAGAAAACATTTTCAGTAATTTGACAACAGCGCAGCATTTAGAAAACGCTGCAAAGACCACAACACAAAAGAAGTGTTTCCAGAGGACACTTAAAGTGATGCACACGCCTGGACATGGTTGTAAATTATCAAGTTATTTCAAGATAATTATATTTTCACGTTACAACGTTATGACATGAATCACGTTATTTCATGATAATGATATTTTCATGTTAACGTGATCTATAGCGTTAGCCCGCTAGCCCGTATCAATCACATTGCAGTTAAACATATCAAATAAATGAATGATACATGTTTTAGTTGGTCTCCCTCAAAGGCACCGTCATGGTCTTGCTAGCCCGCTAACACTAGCACACTACCGATCCTCGGCTAACGTAGCACACTATGATCGGCCGCTAATGCTATCGATTGGCCGCCAACATTAGCACGCTATGATCGTTATAAAAATGATTATCTTGAATAACGTGAGAATATCACAAGCATGTCCAGACATGTGTATCACTTTTAAGTGTCCTCTGGAAACACTCCTGTTGTGTTGTGGTCTTTGCAGCGTTTTCTAAATGCTGTGATTGAGTTGTCAAACTGATGAAGATGTTTTCTCAGTTTGCTTGTGTTTTGTGTATTTGCATGAGTTTTCTTCAGTTGCAGCGCTGTGAGCTCTCAGGGCCACCATAGTTAAGGCATGCTGTGACACCATAATGTTCTGCAAAACACTTTACTGGCCATTGTTCAACTCAAAAACTCTAGCTATTGTAACTGCATGTAGATGCAGTCTTAGTTGAAGATATATGTGTATCGTTCACATTTTAGAATTTGTAGCTTTTTTCCAGCAACATCCATATTTGAAGCATTGTCTATTATCAGGCTACATATGAATCTGGACAGACATTGCAGACATTGATGTAAACTTTAACTTAACTGGTTGGCGGACGCTTACAACCGCATGCTTGTAATACTACATATACAACTTTTTCCAGTGTCGAGAACATAGACTGTATATAAATAATGGACGTAGTGACCGTGACATCACCCATTGATTTGTGAGCTGCCCGTTGGAAGCCACGCCCCAAATCATATGATTCTTTATCTTCTATTTTCTTCTAAATGGGGCCATTATTTGAACTATCAACATCAAATTGTCTTGAAGAAGATTTTTCATTAGTGATTGAGACCATAGTGTTGTCCTAAAAAATGTTTTGAGGTAATAAATCAAGTGAGAAGTTTTCTCATTTGCACTGAAATGAATGGACAGAAATGCTTTTGCAGCTAAACTTAGCGCCCCTAGTGGAATTTTCAGTAGAATGCAGCTTAAGGCACTTCCAGGTTTGCCTCCATGCTCAGACACAGAGGTTGCCGCCTGGTCAAGAACAAACATTCATTTCTCACATTTCATATTTTGCCCTCATTATGGTCTTGCAGGAGCAGAGCGGGTCATCTCTCTGAAGATGGAGATCCCTGGATCCATGCCACCGCTCATCCAGGAGATGCTGGAGAACTCGGAGGGCCAAGACGGCCAGAGCAGCAGCAGCAGTAACAGCAGCAGCAGCAGCAGCAGCAGCAGCACTGATGGCAGCAGCACTAGTAGCAGCAGCACTAGTAGCAGCAGCAGTGCTAGTAGCAGCAGCAGCACTTCAGCTGAGGCGGGGGCCAGCCCCAGCAGTAAGGGCAGCCCTAACGAGGACGCGGCTGCCGCTGAATCGCCAGAGCCGTTGGACACGGAGAGGGCTACGGCCACACCGCCCAGCGACGAGCCCTAGGAGGCTCTCTTTGACATTCCTTTGCACAAAAAAAGGAACAGCCAGGCAAGGCACCAACCCCCTATAACCCCTCTACCCCAACTCCTTTGCTTGGTATTACGTTATCTTTATATCCTTGTCCTATTTTTCTCTCCATTCCCCTAAAATTCCCTCCTTAAAAAGAAAACGTCAACACGGAGGCCTCAAAGGATCAGTGCTTTGTGTATAATTCTGAATTGAGCTCTTATTTGGCGCGGTGTCTCTGGGACAGGGACTGTGACAGGAAGGGCATGGCCCTCGCAAACCGCCAGAGATGATACTCCTCAGGTCTCCTGTGTAAATTCTTATCTGCATGACGGGAGTTTGATAAGTGGTTTTACTCCTCTCTCTCTCTCTTTCTCTCTCCTCATCTCTTTCCATCTCTCGTATTGTTGGCATACGTACATTGTACATACCATTGTATGGTTAGATCTCTGTTTCTATGATGAATTTTGTGGTGCTTTTTTCATTGTCTTAAATATTATCTTTGAGGCGATACATCAAGGTTTAAAGCAGGACTAATTGTAAGTCCTTCAAAAAGTAATCTAGAATGTTATTGCATATAGACATTATGGAAGTCTAATATTTTATATTTGTTCCTATATTTAAAACTGTTTTTGTCTTTTATAACACTTATTGGTTCATGTCTCCACATGAATGAGTGTACATCCACACCGCCAGAATGCAAAGCTTCTCTCCATATCGACAGCCGAGTCTGTTCAACTGTTTCCTCTAAGGAGAGAAGCAAAACAGCAGAAGCCTTCGATACACACTCATCAGACTGACCACGTCTGTTTAAGTCTCAGTCTCCACATGAATCACTGAGACCCGACGAACGAGATTAGATTTAGAAATAAGCCAGTCTATGAAATCAACTCATCTGGTGGCTGTATCTCCTCAGTAAATCAGTTTAACTCACTGTCCAAACAAATTGGGAAAATGAGGGTGCTGAGAGATGCCAGAGTTGTTCTGCAGCAGGCTGTGATCACACATTTTGTATCCCTTTCTCTGTTACCCTATACTTCAACTAGACGGTGTTTAAACTTAAACTGTGTTGCACTTTATTATCATCATCTGGTCAATCAAGAGGGTTAACACATTCAACAAGGTAATGTGCCACAATTTGTTTCGGCCTCAAATGTCAGCTACATCATCATTCTTGTTATCTAGAGGCAGTCTCTACAAAGAAAAAAAGAACCCACCCAAATTGTTGCTAACCTGTCTACATGATAAATATAGTAGTTCAAAGTAAAATCACAAAGTGGGGATGAATGTCTACAATGTGTGGTTTACTCCCCCTTATTTTACTCACCTTTGTTTTGTCTTTCAAATAAGTTTGACCAACCATGTTGCCATCTTCCCAGATCTCAGCAAATAGGTTGATGAGTAGTGTTTTTATCAATTGAAAGTATGACCAAAGCTAATAGATCTAATACACCAGAATCAAAAAAGTTACAGATTATTTCAACTTGGGTCTTATTTTCCTAACTTTGGCTATCTCATCAAAGTATTGTTGAGATCTTGTAAAGCATGATAAAAATAAAAAAAATAGACCAAACAGTGCAACAAACACCAGCAGTGAGACAATCATTTTTAAATAAGCCCTATGTAAGTCGGACTTATTTTGAAGTGAAAACAAAGGTAGAATTATTCAAATCAAGGCCCCAGAAACATCAGCAGGCTTCGAGGCAAACTTTACACAGTGGTCAAACTGTGTAACTACAACTTTGGGTCTGTCACATGATGCCCAATACAAACTTTTGAATATCTCTTATTTAAATTCCCTGGCCCAACAGTGCTTACAACGTTTGGTGGTAACTAATCACTAGGGCCCTCAGAGTAGGGCTGCACAATTAATCAAATTTTAATCGTGATCACGATTTTGGCCGCCACGATTAAATTAACCTGGTCTTCGGCGATATTTACGTTTTAAAATGCGGCTCTCCTGCATATCTAATCAATCACTTTCTACACCAGTAATCCACCAACCACCAGGGGGCAGGGCCATTTTTCTACTCTAAAAAAAGCCTGGTTGCTGATTGGGTAGAACGCTAAGCAGGATGTTACGTAGTACTCGACACCACAACAACACTTTGTGAAAGCCGACAAAGCAGTGTTGCAAACTTAGCAACTTTGTTGCTATATTTAGCGACTTTTCAGACCCCCTTAGGGACTATTTCTCAAATCCAGCGACTTTTTCTGGTGTTATTGGAGGCTGACAGAGTGGGGGCCAGCGGCTCGTTAAGAACTCGGGATTACCACTGGGCACGGAACAGCTGCGCCGCGGTTTTGCTCCGTCCTCTGCCCGGCGTCAATTCCCACCGGGCACGTATCGGCAGCGTGGCGAGCCAGCCGTATACACTTGGCCGTTCCGTGCCCGGTGGAAATCCCCAGTAAGAACGAGTCTAAGCGGCATAGTCCTCCTGCAGCAGTCTATCCCAGCTCCAGAGCCGGAGGGGATGTTAACCCCTTAGCGTCCAGTCTGCAAGTTGCTAATAGGCTAACAGTTAGCTCTGTAGCAGTACAGTGTGTATGTGCTGCTGCTGCAGAAGGTGTTCACTTAGTGATCTCTGTGCACACACTAAAAACTGTAGTGCAATAAAAATACAGATGTTTTCCCTAACATGATGAATAATCATGATTATCATTTCGGTCATAATCGTGCAGCCCTACCTCAGAGTATATTTATGCTTAACGCCTGAGCCCCTTTGTACATACAGTGCATGGAGAGTACAGTGCTATACAACTGAGCCACTGTTTGGCAAGTTACAATATTGACTAACAAATTAATTTTTGCTAATTGGTCAGTCTGCATAAGAGGACAGTTTGAATCATATCATGGCAAGCAGTACATTATTTGACGACAACTTCCTTTATTTCATCTAGCCCGGTAAATGCAAGAATGTAGTCACCGTACAAAACTGGCCTACTGCATAGGCATCAACACTTGCAAATCAACTCAAGAAATAACCAGGTCTGTGGGGCCTCCAAAAGAAATGTGCCCAGGCCCTCATGGGATAATGATCTGGCCCTGCCTCCAATGCTCTATCCAGTTCTTTTTATTCACTCATTACACAATGCGACCAATTCCTTGGTTCAAATTGGACCTACCATGCTAAACGTAGCTGGACTATTAGCTTTGTGACAAGTTCGTTGACTTTTTTTTGTTCTCCAATAAAGTAGAAAGGTAATCTGGCAAAACTGTGGGCATATTTACCAAGGACCTAAATTATGATAAACTATATTTTCTGTAGCCTTAGTTTCTTTAGTTTCAGATGTAACACGTCCCGTGCCCTTTAAACTCTAGTTTTCTGTGGTAACTAGCAGTGCTATGTTTTGCATTTGAGCTTTCAGTTAGATCACAGCCCATGGCAGCTTTGATTTTTTTTTTTTTAATTGACTGAATGTCAACCTAATGAGTGTGTATCTACCGCTGACAGCATGTACAACCAACCGGGCTCTACAAACGCACATGGGCTCTGTTATGGCCTTATGAGCAGAGCTTCTCAACCCGCTTTTATCTCCCTTTTCAGAAGTGTCTTGTTAGAACCAGTGAAACACGGGGGCAATGCAATCCTTAAAACACACTGATGACCGGACCATGTGGCTCGGAACGATTGTACACTAATGTAGAAAGCACACAGTGGGGCAGGATCCACAAACCCTCTCCCAACATTCGCCTTGCTCTTCAGACTTGACAGTGTAAACTACATTCAATGATGCAAAACGAGATTCCTGATGACCTCTCACCCGTTGAGAAGTGCAATTGAGTAAAGCCTCTCTTTGGACAGTAGATCCAACTGAGCTGTTAATCTCATTGGCAGGAAAGTAAGCGGTGTGTCTTGCATCGGAAGAGGTAGAAAATTAGAAGATGATCCCAGAAAGCTGCTTTTCTCCACAGCCGAGGTCACACATGATACTGAACAATAAGAAACAAACTCCATTATATCCTCTTTTAGGACCCAGATCCCTCACTACCCTGCTGTCCCTGCTGGCTGAACAACGGCTCCACTCACTCTGGTAGCCAGTGGTTGTTCACTCACAGCACGGGGGGCAAACTAAGTGTAGCACTTAAACATCTTGAAACTTTTAAAATAAAGGCTAACAGCAGACCCACGGCACACAAAGAAGGCAGAAGTTCAGCTTTAAAGAAATTACGCACAAAAGTTATCTTTCACCGAGAATATTGATACTGAACAGTTCTGAAGATGATATCACACTGCTTAGTGAAAAAGAAGCACTACTTCATATTTGGAAATTATGTAGTAAGTAGGTCTGGAGCACTACCAATGACTCAATATTAGTTTAAACTCAAAATGAGCGAGTTTTTAACACTAGTGAAGGTTTATAAGCAGATATTTGTGCCAGCAGGTATTCCATTTGAAAATCAAGTGGTCATTTCAAGTGGTATGTACGACGGCGTATTAGGGCCAAGTATAATAATAAAATAAAATTATATATATCTAAAAATCTCATTATATATAGATGTCAAATGGTGTAACCATAAAAGAATGATAAATATAAAATAATCTATCCACCTACAGTGTATTAAGGCAGACTTATAAATATAATTACTTCATTTTAAAAAACATATTTCTGAGTATTTCTACATTTACACATTTCATCAATATTGAGCAGAACATATTCTTAACCAACCATTTTTCTAAAGTTTTGACAAATTATGTAAAATTTGTTATATACCATATAAAGCAATGTCAACATGGATTGTATTTTTTTCTCATTTAAGTTCACATTTATTTTCCTGTATATAATCAGATTTTTTTATGAAAAAAAAATACTGGTTACACCAACTGACACTGCATTAGATCACGTCATTGACGCATATATATATATATATATATTTCATACTCGTCCCTAATACGCCGTCGTAGGTATGTCACATTTTGAATGTAATTATTTTTTAAATGCATTGACAAGTTGAACAAAATCACACTTCAAATTGTGATGCTTCAGTGCAAACAATCTTTGATTGTATATTTAAGGGATGACGTGTTGGAAAAGTATATTTACAGTTGTAGCAACGTACAAACCCTGTAATATTATGCCTACTTGATGAACCCTCTGGTGTGTGTTCGTATGTAAAAACAAGAAGTAGAAGCATGGATATAGAAATAATTTAGCAGCTGGCTGATTCAGCTACTTAGCTTGCTAGCAAGGGCATGTATGAAGCATGAAGTTGTTAGCTAGCTAGCATGCTCATTCCAACATGCTTTTACGCTACACTGGTTCTAGCAAGTTATGGCTCATCTGGTGATAATGATGCTTTACTACACTGTGACATTAGTGGCTGGCTGGCTTAGCTATCTATGACTAGCAATGACTTCAGCACAGTAGTACTAGCTCTTAGTAGTACTATCGTAGCTTATTGCTTACTATAAAGTTAACTATTGTCTATGCCAGGGATGGGCAACTTAAATGTTGGAGGGGGCCACAATTATTCATCGACACAACCACAGGGCCACATATAGGACCGTGCATTTAACTAGATATGATGAAACTGAAATTTTAAATATGTTTACAGTGCAGTAACTTAACATATTTCATGCTCAAATGCATGTATAACAGTATAAATAGGAATACAAAAGGTTTGAAGCAAATAAAAAATAACCACTTACTGTGATTCCTTTTTTTTTCAGTGCAAGAACAGCAGACCAACATTAATTGAAAGAAGTCATTCCGTGCATTTTTACACTGCACTTTTAAGATTTCATGCTCAAATGCATGTAGTTGTACTGAGGGCCACTTCAAGTGAGTGTGCGGGTGTATGCGGCCCCGGGGCCTCCAGTTGCCCATCCCTGGTCTATGTTATAGGGTTGTAGGGATTTTGCACACAATGATGTCAAAAACTTTTGGGAACTTATGTCAATGTCGGCTTAAAAGTTGAGCTTGATCTTGGCCTTGGAAACAACAGTTGATAAATTGACACTGATTCTCCTGATTCAAAACCTGGCACAAATATCTTCTCATATATATCAACACTTCACAATATTTGCAGAGATAAACATACTGAAACTGTTGCAGTGACTAGATGACTCATTCAGCTCCTCCTATTTGATCTGAAACAGAAAACAGAAAGTAAGACCAGACTTTAGGGCAGTGAAGGGTTCTGGGTCTCAACAGCACATACTAAAACCATCTGCATTCCATCCCTGCTAAGAAATACATATCATAAGGGAAACCAGAGCTGTTTTTTTGTTTTAACGTGTTTGAATGTGAATAATGTCATGGAGTCTGTCAGAAGAATGATATGCAGTGTTAAGGAATACTTACTTCTATCTCAATGTAACATAGGAAATGCTCTCCCTTGGTTCTCTCTCTGTCTTGCTCTCCTGGTGAGAGATGAAGGGAGGCATCTTGGTGTTTTTCTTTTTTCTTTTTTTTTGAAGCTGGAAAACCTTCACAGCCGAAGAATGTCCACATCCACCCCTGAAGCGCCAGGACAGCCCTCAGGCACCTGACCGCAGCAGGGACTGTTATCTGTTCCTTTAGGAAACAACTTCACAATGCTGAATTACTCTTGTTCGTTTCTGTTGAATGTTGTACCGACGTAACTGTAATACTCTACTATCTAGCTCACTGCAGAGATGTTATATAAATGGTGTGTGCTTTGCATTCCAATTGGCAGCTCTGTGGAAAAGACGCTCTGTTATTTGTCCTTGGGAACATCAACTCACATCCAAGCGCTAAAAAAAAAAGGAGGAGGAGGAACTGGAACTTTTGGGCTGATCTGGGCCTCTGGATCGGACACACAACACACAGATATTTCATTTTGGGCAATGAGAAAGAAGATGGGAGAAATGGACGACCAAGTCACCTCAGCATCAGATATTGTCAATATGTTCTGTTCCTGTTCCATGTCAAACAACAGAGCTGCTTAGCCCCTCCCTCCTCAGCCAATCAGCTGTCGTCAATCAATCAAACCCAATCAATCGACAGCTATTTGGTTAACAGGTCAACTGATAACTAGGGTTCGACCGGTATGAGGTTTTGAAAACTGATTTTGTTTTGTGTCAGTCAAAGGAAAAATTGATCCTCTGATACTCCTTAGCAGTATGTCGTATGTTTTTTATTAATTGTAGTCGATGTCCCTCAATCTGCCATCTCTACACTGCAAAAAAAACAAGAAAAAACACTAAATCTGAGGGAAATAATCTGGCTGCATAGACAGATAATTTCACTTGACAAGATTTCGTAATTAAGATGATTAAATCTTTAAATGATTTGTTTCTTACCAAGATTAAAAAAACACTTTAGAAGTGTTGGATAATTTATCTTGTTTTAAGAGTTTATTTCTGATTTTAAGCATTCAACATGCTTATTTCTAGATTTAATAATCTTAATTTAAGAAATCTTGTCAAGTGAAATTATCTGTCCATGCAGCAAGATCATTTCCCTCAGATTTAGTGTTTTTATCTGGGGGGGTTTTTGACACCTTTTTTGCAGTGTGTTAGGTTTTCCATAATCCCTTTCAACACCCAGACAGCCACCCTACACTTGGAATACCTTGAGGCTGCACTAATCAATATTTTTATATGAACAATGACAAATCTACAGAGAATAATCACCCAACTCTGCAGCCGTAGGGAGAATTCTAGCCTGTTTTGGTGGGTTCGGTTGTGTTTTAAAACCCACAATGCAACTTTTTCTGTTCTAAAGCGCTCAACAGCTGGTTTCCAACTGCAGCCACCAGCTGTTTGCAATTTTAAAACTCTAATACATCCATTGCATACTACCTGCTCAGCACCAATCCACAGACGGACAAAGTTAGCAACAAACTAACTAAAGGACAAAGGATAAGAGACAGTGAAGATTGCACATATGACCAGAAACAAGACTCCAAATGAATATTTGTTGTTAGCACAACAACTTTACAGCATGTCAGTGTTCACGGCTTGTTCAGCTGCACTCGAGTGGCCGGAATATCAGTTTTAAGGCACTTTAAAGTGGATTTGCCAATTATGTAAAGGAACAAAACTTAATGTTATATAAAAAAAGAAAAACATGGCATTTTAAGAATATTGGGTGAATTCTCTCTTTTTTTTTAATTTGAGCTTTTGAATTACAAATACTACAGTACATGCCAGGTGGAAAGTTTTTACAGCAAAAACAGAATACAGCAGGTGTTGTCAGAGTGGGAAGAATAAAAATTCATGTTATTCTGACTTGAATTCACACATTATTCCAAGACAGATGCCTTCCATTGCTAGCCTTGTAGTCACACCATATTAACCTAATTAGGAATTTGTTTCTATTTATATATTTTTTTTATTATGCTAACTGTAGCTACCATTAATTTGCCAAATCAACTGAATAATATTTTATTTCAGTTCAACCAACACCACTTTGACATTTATGTAAGTGTCACAAATTAGCAATATCCTACTCAAATTGCAGGAAAGTGACTGAATTTTTTTCCACCCTAATAATGGTTGGAACAATATGACATGATCTGTTTCATTCTGAAAAGTCAGCTTTTTCAAAACCAACATGGCTCAGTTCAAAATTTTGTTTCAAAACAAAACTTGTCATCTCTTCTCTGACATGATTTTGACATCAGATGATTTTCTACCATTACACTTCATAGTGATGTTTGTTCAAACAGAGATACTGTTGTCTCATCTGTCACTGGATTTAAATTAATGCCTCTGGCTGCAGTAAATGCAGAAAAATCTAGCATCTGTCATTAAAGGAATGTATAAAAATAAGACTTTAGATTACTTGCTAAGTAGCTTCTAAGATCATTAAAATGTAATAGCATTCCAGGTATAAAGACTCCATATCAGCTCCACATATCGGTCTAACCCTAGATAAAACCTTACCTAGGAGCCAGAAAACATGACTGTGAACCTCAATATCAATCATTAGTAGCTCTGTTGTTGTTTGTCCTGGAGGTGTTCTTGGTAGACATCACAAACTGTCCACAGTCGCCTTTTTTCCATCAGTTTCAGAGAACCTCACCACCATCATATGCAGTGTTGTATAGTCGTGTTAATATGAGACATGATGGTCACGTCTTACTGGGCATGAGGGTGGAAGGGGCAGGGTTGTTGTGGAGATTTCCCATCAGCCCCTGCTGCGTTCCCATAGGATGAAGTGGACCTCAGGAGGCGCTCCGAGGTTTGAGCTTCAGTCGGTTTCAGCTCTCCATTTTAAATATTGTCTTTGTTTGTACATTAACATATGCTTTTTATGTTCATATACTGTTAAACTTTACCATGAACTGTCCTGGCAAAGTAATAAAATATATTTATTTTAAAATACTTGTGTGTGCCTCCATAACGAAACACAACAACCTTACTGGAAGTCATACAGCGAGTGTGTAGTGGTCATTGTAGTAACTGGATGCAATTTGGAACAAATGAGTGAAAAACCTCAGTACCAAAAGGCAGAAAGACAGTTAGCAACAAGCTATACACTGCAAATTATTTGTTTCTTACCAAGATAAGAAAAAACTTTAGATTTAGAAATTGATCTTGTTTTAAGAGTAAATTTCTTATTTTAAGCATTCAACATGCTTATTTCTAGATTTAACCATCATAATTTAAGAAATCTTGTCAAGTGAAATTATCTGTCCATGCAGCAAGATCATTTCCCTCAGATTTAGTGTTGACCTATAAATTAACCTATATTAATCGTATGTTGAAAATTATTTATTATTTTGTATTACTGTGGGAGAGTGCAATGAGCCAACCCACCAAGCAACTCAAAACAAAAGTGAATACCAACAGAGGAATATTGCAGGGGATTTGGGCACTTTTTGGGGAGCACGACCCACACTTTTATGTCCTGCATGGACAGGTAATGTCACAAGATTTCTTAAATTAAGATTAAATCTAGAAATAAGCATATATTCGTCCATGCAGCAAATGTTTTACACACATCCTTTTTTTGCAGTGCAGCTACCCCATACATATGAAACATGCAACACACCGGTAGTTTTTTTTGTTTCTCTGTTGCCATTGAGACACCGAGTGTTAAGGACTTACTTTTTTTTTTTTTTTTTGAATGGAGAGATTGTTCTCGAGAACAGACGGTTACTTGTAACCTTGGTTCTCTGAGTGAAGAAACAGTTGGTAGAACCGTTTAATATGAAGCACCAATAGCAGAAATGGTCGGTTTGCAACAGGAGTAGCTTCACACAGCTCCAATCTGGCTGAAACTCCAGAGTATTTTTCCAGAGTTTCTGAGAGCTGAACACAAACACCAAATCACAGCGAAGGACTGATAGTCCTTTAACCCATTTAAGTCTGGAAAGCATTACCGCATTTCCACCATTAAAACAGGGGGCGCTCTCACGTTATTCTACCATTAAAGCCGGGAAAGCAGATACGTCGTTTTGTAGTATTTGTCGTTTTTTTCCACCTATTTTCGGCCTCTTGGCCAATGAAATGCATCACAATACCTGTGGGAGTGTCGCAATGCATCATGGGAATTTTCCAGAACTTTGAAATCATGGTGGAAGACGACTATAGTGGAGGGAGCTCAGCTATAACAGCTATAAGCTCTCAAATACTTTTTGAATTTCATTTCTATCTGCTACAGAGGCTGAAAAATCTATTATTTAGTAGGAAGCGTTGACACTTCAAAACTTCAGGTTTTAGGGGGTTATTTTAAAATCGCCAAGAGGTTTTACAGGCGTTTCAGGCCTTAATGGGTTATTGTAGAGCATAAGTGAGGGGTCAAAGTCTAAACCAACTGATGATTCAATGTTACAGCATTTGTTTAAGTATTACTGTGAAATTGAATGTGTGTAATATTGCTCAGTCATGAAAGAATCAGGCCAGCAAACTGTGGACATTTCATTGTTTACTTTCAACTTCATTTTCAAAAAGTTACATATTATTTTAACAATTAAAATGTGCTTAAGCACAGCGTTCTAAACTTCTAAAAGCCGCTTCGGACAAATACGGAACATTTCAATGAGCATAAAAAAAGAAACCTGTATATGTGTAATAAAAAGTGTAAAACACCTACACATTAAAAATCATTGAACATCACCATTAATGAAAATAAAATGAAAGAGGAAATGTACAAAAGTCTGTGGGAACACAGAAGGAGGAGGAAACTTCCATACAAGCAGAGTGTGTTTGACGTTTGTGGCTCTAATCGAACATGTCGTCATCGTCGTCTTCTTCCCCGTTGTCTGACTCCACAAAGTACTTCACCTCCCTCTTGGCCCGGCCCGGACGGTCGCGGGAGGAAGCGCCCATCGCACTCAGGCTGTTGCTGTCATCGTCCTCGTCGTCTGATGGAGGTTTCTGAGGCTTCTGCACAGGAGGATCACAAAACACACATTTAGTACCTATTGTGACATTTGATACACTTAAGTGGAGATTCAATTCTGATGCACTCAAGTGGACATTCCACTATATTGTGTATACTCTATTTTGACATGTCATAGTTTGTGTCTGTTTTTTATGTATTTGCCTTTTACTGTTATCTTTATTATTATTTGTGCATGCATGTTATATGTTACTCTGAAAATTGACAATAAAAAAAACACACACATTTTTAGGTTGTAACTGCACCGAAACTGCAAAATATAGCTTGGTTTCAAAGATACCTTTGTATGGTACAGAGGAGTGAAGAGGGCCCACAATACAAATGTATCCCAATACTTGAGTCACAATATGATATTGATTTTAAGCATTTTGCGATATATTGAGAATACAATATATTGTGATTTGACTGTTTAACTGCATTTTGTGTCCACAAAATTCAACTGACTCAAGAATTGTTTTGTCAAATAAGAGAAAATTATCGTTCTGTTCATCTCACTTGAGTCTTTTTATTTGTCCACGATGAGAGTCAAACCCACAGACTGACCAACAAAGTATTCAGTCAAACTGAACTCAACTGATATCAAACATGTATGATGACAACAACTGCAGCATTTTATCAAACTTTCCTAACTTTAAGTTTCACTGCTCTGTTTAGGTGGCTGTATCCTTGAAATAGCTCAATAGTCACATACCAGTGTTTTCAGCATGTAGCTAAAACCATCGTAACTTTGCAACATTATTTCGACAACTTCCCAACATGGTATCCTGATGTGCCTATACTGCCCTATTCTGCCCTACAAAGACTAACTGCAGTAACTACACAAAGGGTAAAACTGAGAAAAACTGCTTTAAAGTTATTAAATGTTTTTTTTTAACTGGCCAGCCAAATGGGTTATAGGTAGGTCAGTGATATGACACTTATTTCTATTTCTATGTATTGATGATGTAATTTTTATACTCAAAAATCATGATGATTTATTTGACCTTTGACCCCAAGAAGGTAGTTACTGCACTCTGGTTTTGCTGTAAAAGGTTTTAATAGTAATGATAAACAGAGTGCAGGAACTATATTGTTGTTGTCTTCTTTCAGCTTATCTGAAAATTATATTTTGTTTTCAGTGAATAAACATTTTCAAATTGATTTTGTTATAAATGTATTTAAAAGTGTTTAACAACTCTATTCAAAGGTTTGCGTATTTTAGACTTGATATCATAAAGTAATGCTCTATTTTGGTCTTAATATATTTTTATCTCACTTTTTTACACACTTTCCCTTTCAAATAAACTTATAATTTCTATTTTTTTAATGTTTAAATTAGTATATATATCCAAAGCAGACTGTGGTGAGTACAATTACTGATTGGTTTTGAGTTTCAATCATTTCTCTGAAATAAAGCAAAATTGAAATCTAAAACTTTGTCACAAGATAAAACAGACATTAAGGAGTTAATTTTTAGCTACAACTAAATTTCGACCAAAAAAGTATTTACTGCAGTTAGACTTTGTAGAGCAGTAAAGTTAGATCTTCTAATTTCATATGATACCAGTGTCTATAGTATATTCCTAAAAATGAGCTAAGGCTGCTACGGCCTCCGGAAAAAAAACAAAACAGCGAAAATACTGACGCTAAATATGGATAGTTGGAGGCCATGAATCTATATAATATTGGCATGCAAAATATTGCAATACTACACTGTATTACACAGTATAGCCCCTATATTTTTCATTGGTAGGGGAAATATTAAAACTATTTATGTAAAAGTAGAAAACTGCAATATAAGTAATTTAGAAGCAGGTGCTGAATTAAAAAGCCAATGTAAAGTGTACAAAATACAAGCAGGAGAGAATAGGAGAAAGAAGAAGAGATAATAAAATAAAAAAAAGACCTTCCCTAATGAATGCTAAAGATACTCACTTTGATCACAGGTTTGGGTGTTTTTTTCATTGGACTGTACTCATCTTCAGAGCCAGAGCCCTTCCTCTTCCTCCCTCTGCCTTTACCTGCACAAGTTCACCACAACAACAAGTTTACCATCAGCACTGAAAATGTGTTTGTTTTATCATTAGAATTATTATTTTTGTAAGAAACCACAGGATGTGTGCTGTACCTTTAAGAGCTGATGCTGGCTTCTTGGACCCTGTGTCAGAGTCTGAGTCCCAGATGGATTTATCTGGTTTCTTTGCTTTTGGTGCTGGTGTCTTCTTAGGTTTGGGAGCTGCATCAGAGGGCTTCTTAGCTGCTACAGATCACAGAGGAACCTTTACATCACATACTGCTGACACGTGCACAGTTATCTACAACTATAAATTAGGTTTTAATATGCTGTAATGATAATATAATGCTTTCATGAGTATATGAAAATAAAATGCACATTAGACTTAATAACTCCCGCTTTAATAATCCTCCCCTCTCCTGTTAACCCTTTGGAGTCTTCGGCTATTTTGTCAGTTATTGAATGTTTTTTATTCTGCCACTTAAAAAAATCTTTACCATGTCGTGGTGTTGGCATCAGTTTTTTCAGCACAACCTCACCTTTATGACCTGATAGTTATTTTTTCACTTCAACATTTTGAGCCCAAAAGAAACAAAAAAAACAACAATATAAAATCAGATTTTAAAAATGTTATATATATTTTTAAAAGCCATTTTCATCCTCAATGAAGAATTTTAAATCAAGTCAAATATGTAAGATCACTTCACATGGAGACAGAAAACTGCTGAGTGCAAATACATAAAGTGCCTGGAATACATGTGCAAATTAGTTTTAGTCATAAGAATAAAATACATATATCACATGTGAGTTAAAGTTTCCAGATGTTGAAATTGGTTGCAATTATAATATAAAAAGGTAAAATGAGGATAGCATCTATATCTATATCCATTATCTCTTTTAAAAAAATTTTTTTTTTTACTTTTTTATAGTAAATATATTAAATCTCTTCTTTTTACTGTCACCATCAATCAAAAACTAGGATGTAGTTTAAGCCAATCCTTTAAAGGGATTCTGACGGCTTGATGTTGCTTCAATTTTATATTGTGACGTCATGAAGAAGTAGAATGAAGAAGAAGTCATGTGCTGGTGCTTTCATGGACTCCAGACTATTAAGATGCTGTATTAGAGCTCCCTCTGGTGAACACAGTGAGTCATTACCTTTCTTTGCTGGCGATACTTTATCAAAAGCAGAGCTGCTGGAGTAAGTGGAGAAGACTGGGCCGATGTCATCATCGCTGTCAGACTTGGAGCCATCTGAAAGACAAGCACAGGCCAACGCTCAGCTGCATGTTCACATCAGTCTTGCATGGAGCTTTCTCACTGCATTCTCCTTTTGCCCAGCATGTTCTATTTTCTTTCTTTCACATTTTGTCTTGGTCATATTCACATGGATTAAAGTAAAAAAAAAAATCTTCTGACTGAAATTTTATTCGCGGCAAATCACGTGCAGTGTGTGAAACATGTTCCAGGTTACTTGACACCTGCTTAGGAAATACTAATGCAGAAGAATTCAGCACCAAATCCAGCCATCACGTTTAGATGCTCAACCAAAACTGTTTTACAGGAGGAGGGTTTTGAAAAGCTGTTCTAATGCATCTATTGCATTTTTTTTGTCCTTTCAATTATTTTTTTTGTTTTTGCAAAGCTTGTCTTTACTCTCTAAAACAGTCAGGCATCTACACAACTTTTCATAACTGTTTTTATTTTCCTTATTATTTCAAGTAAACCTTTTATATGTATAAGGAAATAGAATTGAAAAAATACATCAACAAACATCCCCTGGATTAAATAATAATGGGTGCAAATCTCTATAGTGCTTTGTCTTATTTAAAAAAATTAACAAAAAAGCAGATCAAGGTTGATTTGCCGTTTAATTCACAATCGCTATGATAATGATCAGCGAAGACTGTGCATAATTAGCCATGCTGCTTTTGTTTTGCAACAGTTGCATCTCCGTGTTTAATCCGTCGCGTATGTGATCACGGTCAAAACTATCACTAAGCGATTAAGCTACGATCGAAAACCATACGTCACCTTCAGAGTCTCTAAATCCCTCTGGGGGCTAACTTGTAATGGAGACACGATGAGTGAGCGGACATTTAGGGGGCATGACCTGAGACTTTCCCAGCTGACACTCTTCCCCCAAAGGAAACACGGCGATTGATCTCATAATAAGTGGCCTCTGTGAACTTCAAATGAAGGAAATCTGCCGTAGCGACGGAGAACTTAAATCCATGTATACTGTTTGGTACTTGCATGGTATGGAGTACTAGCAGGAAAAAAAACAATATGCAAGTGAAAGAATCTTGTTTTATAGTTTCTGAACAGAGCTGGTATGAAATAGACTATTGACAATGAAAACTGGTGGTCATCCATAATTTATAAAACCAAAGTCACATTTGATTCAGCCGTCCAGTAACGTGTTGCTCTCGATACCAATACCCTGTTCAACAATAGTAGGCTGAAAAACAGTGGATACAGGCAAATATCCAACAGTGGAGTTGTGTTGGGATTAAAAGGGAAACTCAGCCAGGTCTTGCTCCGTACTGCAGTGCACAGAGCTTGCATCATCTGGCAGACTTTTAGCAGCCAGTGAGAGCTCCATGCACTGCAGCATGGAGTGACCCTGTGCATCCCCAGCTCCCTACAGTACTGAAGGAGAAACAACTCCAACCACATTGTCACAATGTAGACATTCACTTGGCACCAAAGCAGCGCTTTTCATTACATCCCTGTTTCTTTAATCTTGTTTTAGATTAGATTTCTTATTTTAAGTGTTCAACATGCTTATTTCTAGATTTAATGATCTTAATTTAAGAAATCTTGTCAAGTGAAATTATCTGTCCATGCAGCATGATCATTTCCCTCAGATTTAGTGTTTTTATCTTGTTTTTAGACACACCTTTTTTGCAGTGTATATGATAATAAAGTGGACATTTTTCATTTTACAGCCCAAATGATTAATTGTGAAAATAATCCACAGATATTGAGAGTGATTATTTACTGCGGACCTAAACAGTCGAAAAATGTGTGATGGTTCATAACTATTTACCATCATAGAGTAAAAAAAAAACACATATCCAAAGCCCACATTGCAGTACATTTTGGAATGAAGAAAATTGTGTCTGCAAACTAACACTCACCACTGTCGTTGCTTTTTTCAGAGAAGGCTGGCTTGGATGAGAAGATGCTGGTTGTCTCTTTCTTTTTAGCTACAGGTGCAGACCTTTACAGGAACAAACAAACAATGCATTCAGCATTTTCTTTGATATTTTCATTAGAAAGCAGGCAGTAGAGACAGAGGACAGGAAACAAGGGGGGTGAGAAGAGCACTATGCAAATTCTACACACCAAGGTTATAATAGTTTGGGATTTTTCATTAGTTTTAGTTTTAATTTCGGTGTCAATTTTTGTTTTCAAATTCAGTTAGTTTTAATTCGTTTTTAGAGTGAGTTTGCTAGTTTTAATTAGTTTTACATTTTTAAAAAAATGCTTAGTTTTAGTTTAGTTTTTGTTAGTTTTAGTGTTAGTTTTAGGTTTTTTGTAATGGAGTATTTGTTGGGTGCAAGATTCAAAAAAGTCGCAATAAATGTTTCCTTTATTTACTTTGCCTTATCAATCTTAGCCCCAATAAGTTTATTAGGTCATAAGACCAGATAGATGAAATAGATTTAGATATGAAAAAAGTTGACAAAGATTAAAACAAAGGACATTTTCACTATAATTTTAGTTAGTTTTGTAACCACAAAATACAGTTTCATTTAATTATGTTTTTTTTTTTAAACTCTCGTTTTTATTTTTATTTCAGTTAACGAAAATGTTTTTTCAATCCTAGTTTTCGTTATTTCGTTAGTTTTCGTTAACTATAATAACCTTGGTACAAACTTGTTCAGAGGACATTCAAATCTTACATGCTCTGTTGTTTGGGAGTGGGGTAGGAATCTTCGTTATCGTCGTCATCTTCGTCGTCATTATGGTCGTTGTAGCGACCCTTGGTCTCAGAGGAAGTGAAGTCATCTTTGAATGACCTCACCGGAGAAGAAGCCACGTCGTGGTCTCCGTTCTCCTCTTCATCTGCCTCCTCCTCCTCTGAGAAGTCGAACGTGTATTTTGGCTTGGAAGCTGAAAGACAAGAGCAGAGTCCGTGTCACATTTTTATTGCTGTGGATTCTGGTGCCTTTTACAGTAATTATTGGTGTTGCATCCGGGTTGCATCAGTCCTCAGACACTCCAAGCCGACAGAGGCTAATCAAACTGACGAAATGTAGACCTGGCTCACAAGTTATTTTAGGCCCCAGGCGGCATGAAGAGGATTTAAATGAAATATTACCAGTTACTCTGTAACTAGATACCGGATCCAGAAGGTGAGTCATAAGAATTTGCACATGTTAAAAAAGACAAAGGCTGCAAATGCATCAAAAAAGCTGTAAATCAGGAAGATAAAACTCTGAAATGACTAATAAATACTTGGAACATTTTGTTGTTCTTTATACAGTTAAATTTTTTTAACCCATTTAAGGCGGGAAAGCATTACCGCATTTCTATCATGAAAAACCGGGGGCGATGTTGCGTTATTCTACCATTAAAGCCGGGAAAGCGGATACATCGTTTTGTAGTATTTGTACTATTTTCCACCTATTTTCGGTCTCTTGGCCAATGAAATGCATCAGAGTACATGCGGGAGTGTCGCAATGCAACATGGGACTTTTCCAGAACTTTGAAATCATGATGGAAGACGACTGCGGAGGAAGCTCAGATATAACAGCTATAAGCTCTCAAATACTTTTTGAATTTAATTTCTATTTCGGAGTCTGAAAAATCTATTATTTAGTAGATGTTGACACTTCTGTTCAATTTCCAGAAAAACTTCAGGTTTTAGGGGGTTACTTTAAAATCGCCCAGAGGTTTTATAGGGATTTTTCCCAGGGGTTTTAAGCCTAAATGGGTTAATACTCACATATCATATGCATCTCCTGACTACGCCTGGTTGATATTCATACTTAGCAATATTTTTATGAGCCCATGATAGGAAAATGAGAAATATTAATTTTAATATATAGTTTTATAGGTTGTTTTAAAGTTTCAGTAAATGCATAAAACGGCTGTTTACTGGAACTTTTAACAAACGTTACTCAACCAGGACAGGACATACATGAGTGCGTATGTAGGGTTGAGTCAAAATAAACCACTGTGTGTTTTGATGGTAATGAAGGAAGATGTAACCCAGTGCAACAATGTGTCTCAATGATGAGTTTAGAACAAAATAGAATACCACCAGATTTACCCTTTAAGATTCAGACTACAAATAAAGTGCCGTGAGCTGGCTGGCTGGTGGTGCCTTACCTGATGCCCTCTGGGACTTGGTCTCTCTGGGGATGACAGGCTGACTCTCCAGGTCACTATCTGACTTGCACTCATCATCAGACCAGGGGTTCCTCTTCTTCACCTTCTTAGCAGAGGCACTTTTGGGTCCTGGAGGTTTTCTCACTCTGGGAGTTCCTGCAACACAGTAAACAAGATAACCAGACGGTTTGTTGACAGACAGTATTCTCACTTAGGACTGAAGAGCTTCTGGTTGTTAATAATGGATTATAGTTTTCTCACTGAACTGCAAATAAACAAAAGGAGCCTGGAGTAATTTGCTACATTCACACCAGTCAGAAACAGTATATGTAGGAGAAAGAACGCTGTACATTTCAAAAAGGTGTGTCTAAAAACAAGATAAAACACTAAATCTGAGGGAAATGATCTTGCTGCATGGACAGATAACTTAAATTAAGATTATCAAATCTAAAAATAGACATGTTAAACACTTAAAATAAGAACATAACTCTTAAAACAAGATAAATTATCGAACAATTCTAAATCTAAAGTTTTTTTTAATCTTGGTAAGGAACAAATAATTGTCAGTGTTGTCTGGTCGGGCCAGTTCATCGCTGCTAGCAGCTTTAATTAGGGCCTGAGCAGGCAACGACCTGCGAGGTCCCTATTGTATTTCAAATGATTATTAGGGACCGAGCACCGAAGGTGCGAGGACCCTATTGTAATTGGTCCGTTTATTATTATTATTGCGCGGAATGAATCGCCTTTTTGAGGCCTTTATCATATTCAAAAACTCACCATTTTTGGAATGTACGTCTATCTCCCAGGAAATTTACGTATTCTAGTATTCGCGGGAATGGGCGTGGCACAATGACTCACTTGCGCCCCCTAAATTTCATATCCTCCCACTGGTTTGTCGGAGACGCACGAAATTTGGTATATACGTGTATCATGGGAAGACGCACCAAAAAGTCAGTGGAAGCCATGTCCTAAAACGGACAGGAAGTCGGCCATCTTGGATCGAATATGGAATTTTTGCCATTTCCAGGTCGCATACTTTCGTGAACTCCTCCTACAGATTTCACCCAATTCTCTTCAAACTTTGGGATCAAAAGTTATTAAAATCTTTACCGCCGCTCACACTATGTGGCCGGGGCATGGCGGCAAAATATGGCGTCTCGCCAAAGAACATCAGATCTTTATAACTTTTACATACTTTGTCCCATCTGCTCCAAACTTATCATGCTTCATCAGAGTCCAGCCCTTAACACTTCTAAATTACCATCTTTCATCACGCCCTGCCCCTTATGCTTTATCCACGCCCCCTTTCATAAAATGACCACGTTGCATACTTTACATAACTCCTCCAACAGATTTAATCCCATTGACTTCAAACTTGGTCAGTACCATGACAAGGCCTTGGGGAACACAACTTATCAACACCTTTACTGACCTTCACAATATGTGGCCGTGACATGGCGGCAAAATATGCCGTCTCGCCATCTAACACCAGCCTGGATAACTTGACCATACATTGTCCAATCTGTCCCAAATTTCTCACACGTGATGAGGCGCCAGCCCTGAACACACCCACGTGTCAATATTGAAACACAGTCATAGCGCCCCCAGCTGGCTACAGAAACTAACATGTTTTACACCTAGCCCGAGCAGTAGGTTTCACGTAGAGACACGACATTTGGTACACATATGAATCATGTGGAGACGCACCAAAAAGCCTCTTGGACCCATACCTCAAACCCAACAGGAAGTCCGCCATCTTGGTTTGAATATCGCAATATTCAGCTTATACTTATTGTCAATGCCCTCCTGAGGATAACCCTTGAAGATTTTATTGATCGGCCCCTAGGTGGCGCTCTGGCGGCAGTTTATTTTAATAAGTGCCACTATGCCCAGACCATAAGACTTAAGGCAATGAAATTCATAGGGGTGGTATAGACTGGCCCCTGTAACGCACAAACCCCGACGGCAGCATGCCCCGACACGCGTGGACTGCGAGGGCCCGTTCAGTACTGCGCGCAGTCCTAGTTCATCTTGTTTTGAGAGTTCATTTCTTATTTTAAGCGTTCAATATGCTTATTTCTAGATTTAATAATCCTAATTTAAGAAATCTTGTCAAGTGAAATTATCTGTCCATGCAGCAAGATCATTTCCCTCAGATTTAGTGTTTTTATCTGGTTTTTAGACACACCTTTTTTGCAGTGTACCATCTCTGGATTGTTCTTACTGACAAATATCTGTGTGCATGTGTTGACGGTTGTTGCCCTAGTGCCCTGGACTGCAGGGGTGCAGCCAACTCCTCAACCCTGCTGCTTTCAAGCAACCTTTAAACGGAGCAAGTCAACTGCTCATTTAAAACCCCCTTTGTTTACTCGCCACTGTAGCTGGTAGGTTGATCAGATGCCATCGTTGAAAGTACCCCACACTTGATCAGCTGCAGGTGCTGACTTCAAGCCCTGCCCCCTTCCTCAATCTCCTCAAAAGTTACATTTTTCCATTTGGCCTATTAAATTCAAGACTTTTACATTTGGACAGAAATAGCAATCAGTAAATGTTTGAAACTGCTGGAAAAAAACAAAGGAAATGTATTTCAATGGTTGACTTTAGTACTGACCGGGTTCTTTCTTCTCTTTCTTGACACGTGGAGTTTTTGGTTTGGGTACAGTGGGTACAGAGTTTTCTCCTGTTGCTACCTCAACGGCCAAACCGTCCTCATCAAACTCCAACTTCACCGCTGGATCAACATCAGCCTGAGAGAAGAGCACAGCCTTTAACAATGCTACATTACTCATTTCAATCTTATGTTTTCTGTATTAAATCGAGGGTTCTTACTTTCTTCTTTTTGGTCATTTTCTTGGCTGCATCAGATCTGATTGCCTGAGTTGGAGGCTCCACCCTGCGTCCGAACGGTGACGGCATGGTCTCCTCCAGGTTCATCTTCTTGGCTTTAGGCTTGCCCACCTTCCCCTTCACCATTTTGACAGCCTTACCTAAACTCTGGTCCTCTCGCTCCTGAGCCTCGATTTTCTGTTGGACCAATCACAGCAATTCGGTTACACAACTTTATATTTTCTAAAAATAGTAAATTGATGGATGGGTGGAATGGAATAGATAGGAAAGGAGAGTATTTATTTTTTCTTTGTTTAATCCTTTTTTATTTGAGCTATGGAAAAGGGTTTGCACACTGGTCAGAGGAAGCAAAACTCTCCAGGGAGGCAAGGTGCCCAGTGTTCAGACTCAAGAAGCTGCAGTTGGATGTCATTACAGAGGTCAGTTTTTCTTTTATGCAATTCATTTTTCTTAAATTTTATTTGTCTGAAGCTGAAACATTGGCATGGGAGTAAAGCCATGCCAATGTTTCAGATGGACAGATGGGTAATCTGTCCATCATTAGGTCTGTAAAATAATGTTTACCAATGCAATGTTTAGGGAACATGTTCTTCATAGGTAGTTCTTGGTTATTTTCTGACCTAAAATTAGAGTGGATTTATAGCAGTGGCCTAACATACGGTGACAGTAAGGAAGGTGCCATTTAAAGACTCTTGCGTTTACAACTACACACCACTATAACACAGAACTTACATCCAGCTCCTCGATGAACACCGCCAAGTCCTCCTTCCACAGATCATCTGGCATTTTCTTCTGGAGATCACCCAGCTCTGCTCTCTGTACACCAGCACAAATTCACTTATTAATACACAAGTCAAGTGCACAACTTCATAGACTAAATCTGAACAGCGGTCCTTCATCATAATAGAGTGAAATCAAATCTCATTCCCAATTGGTTAACCCCCTGATAAATAAATGTCATTGCTACAATAACCATAAATCCTGACAGGCTCCACAGGTGCCAACGAGTGAGATTAAAATGAGCATGTGAAAGAAAACAGTGATTAATATTACCTTGTGATCCCTCTGTTTGAGCAGCTCATCCACCTTCTCTTTAGTCAGGCACCACAGAGGCATGTTGAGGATGTAGTTGAAGTTGGGCCCTGACGAGGAGCCGGAGTCCACTGAACCGTCACTCTCATTTCCATCATCATCTTCTTCATGAGCCTGTTAGAAAAAACAACAACAGAGCCTAACTCGTGCTGCTTCCTCTAGCTTGTATGTGCGTGTATGTGTATTTAGTGACATGCTGCAAATTAACGGTTTTAGAAATAAGAGCAGCTCCCTCTTGTGTTTGTTAACGCTTAGAGCACCTTGTTTTTATTGCTATACATATTTACAGGGTTACTACACCTTATTTGGGGTAAAATTCAAGCATATTCCTGACCTTGAAAACATAACTATTAAAATGAAGCATTTTCCAAACTTTCGAGAGTTTGTTTGAACGCTGAATCTATTTGTATTACTTATTATTGGCCTATGGAATTTTTACACTGCTGTGTTTTTTGAATGTACAGTAATGGAAAAGAGACCATTAGACCACCCTTGCTTCCTTCATTTTCTTGTTCATTTTAATGCCTAGTACAACTAAAGGTACATTTGTTTGGACAAATATAATAACAACAATAAAAGCTGATAAGAGTTTAATTTAAGAAGTGATATCTAGCCATTTTCTATGGTTTTCTTGATGATAACCAAAATCATTATCAAGAAAACCATGGAAAATGGCTACATATCAGCTCTTAAATTAAATTCTTATCAGCTATTTTTGTAGTTATCAATATATTTGTCCAAGCAAATGCTCCTTTAGTTGGGAGGAATTAAAATGAACAAGAAAATGAAGAAAAACAAGGGTGGCCTAATCATTTTTCCATGACTGTATGTGTAGATGTACAGTTCAGTACCTTTTCCTGAGCCTTGGACCAGGCCGCCACTGGGTCAGACTCGTAGCCTTTCTGGATGAGCATGCGGATCAGTTCACGCTTGGTTTTGTTCTCTGTTAGGATAAAAATATTAAAAATATAATATAAAAATGTTAAAACATATTCAACCACTCATTGTTATCCAAGAATCTAATTTTCCGCATTCTTACCGATTGTAATTTTTCCTTCGATCTTTTCCAGTACAAAGCGAGCCTGGTTGGACAGTTTGGAGGCCTCGGCTCCCAGGCTGCCCAGTAACCAGTCCTTCCTCAGTTTGTAGTAGTGCAGGCGGAGCTCAAAGAACTCCCTGAGGATGTCTTGGACCGAATCATACCTCTTCATACAGCCCATGTGGTCAAACAGCACCTGAGGATGAAGTGGTTTAAAAATCAATTAGTTAGTTAGATAGATGGATGGATGGATGGATGGATGGATGGATGGATGGATGGATGGATGGATGGATGGATGGATGGATGGATGGATAGATTACTTTATTCATCCCTGAAGGGAAATTCGGCTGTCACAGCAGTCTGGTATTTAAGTACAATAAAATACAATAGAATAAAATACTGAGGTAGAATAAATAAAAACAACAATAGAAAACAACACAGAATAGAACAAGGACACTTAAGAAGTTAAAAGGAAGATCAGTTTGTAGGTAGATGATGGTAATTATACTGATGATATGATGGTAATAATGTTATTGTGACTAGACAGTATATCATATATAATAATAGTAATGGCAGCAACAATATATACATATATACACACACACACACACACACACACACATATATATACATATATATACTCATATATATATATATATATATACACACACTGAAATATATATATACAAATATGTATATATACATATATACAGACAGACAGACAGACAGACAGACAGACAGACAGACAGACAGACAGACAGACAGACAGATAGATAGATAGATAGATAGGTAGTAGTAATAATAATGATAACAATGTATCAATGTGTCATATATTTAGCCTGTGCCACGCCATTGACACTTTTAAACTCAAGTGAGATATAATGGAAATACAAGGGAAAGTGTTTAGTTGAAGTGAAACCACAGTTTACCATGGAGTTGCAGGTAAGGCTGGACTGCAGCTTGAAGACTTTGTGAAGGCCGACTGACTCTGCCTGAGCAAGTTTCTCCTCAGACATGCGAACCACAAACTTGACTGTGGTGTCTGTGTGGTATTCTTTATAATCACTGATGAGGGCAGGTGTTTTGTCAGTGCCCTGCAGCATGGGCTCCAGCACAGACTCCTTGTATGCCTGCACACAACAGGGATTAAACGCAGTTAAGATTTACCACATCATCCAGTACTAATATTCAATATTCCAATAGAAAAATATCCAATGTATGCAATCCTCCAGGAAAGAAGCTGAACTGTACCTGAGTCCATGTTCGGACAGGAAGCTCTGTGATCTCAATGGTGTTTCTGTCAATGACCGATACCTCTCCACTGACCAGGTACTGGTTCTGACCCAGTTCATGGATTACCCCTTTGAAGTTTTTGTAGTTGGGAAGCTGTTTGTGGACAAGAATTACACAGGGAGATAAACTAAGAGTAACAGAATAGTTTTTTTTCCCCATCTGAACAAAGCTTAAGTCTCCAGTCTGCATCCCCACTATCAATCAATCAATCAAACTTTATTTATATAGCACTTTTCATACATAGAAATGTTCTTTTCTACTAATGTTCAATTCTACCCATGTTCAATCAGAAAGCAGAAACCACAGATCAAGATGCTGGAAATGTGACCAAAAAAAAAATCAGTTAGGCGTAGTTGAATGTCCTCCGACGGTTTACCATTGGCAGGGTGTCCTGGTGGTTGAGCATGCGGTTGATGTTATTGACGATCTCTCGGGCGTCGTAGTTGGGGATCTTACACGCCCAGCCTGTTCCGATGCCCTCAGCACCATTCACCAGCACTAGTGGAATGATGGGAATGTACCACTCAGGCTCCACCTTCTGGTTATCATCGTACAGGAACTTGAGCAGGTTGGAATCCACCGGTGGATACAACAGCTTGGCAAGTGGACTGTGGGAAATGAGAAAAATGATGCCATTTTTTCCTCCCGATACCGATTACGATACTTGTGCTGTGGGTATCGGCCGATACGAGTACCGATCCGATACCAGTATGCTGTAAAAAATATATTATTTTAAAATAAAACGGTATACAAAACAGTAGTGCAACAGCAACTTAAATAAATAAATCTGGGGGTCCGGGGGCATATTTAATTCCGGGGGTTTTATTTAAGGCATCTTATTTTGACAGTCTTCATGTAAATTCTGTGCTGGACTCTGCTAACACATCCATGTGCTTTTATTTTGAAAGCTATATGTGTTTGCTTTTATATTGAAGGCGGGTCTAACACTCAAAGTCAGAACTTGAAAGTCGAAACTTGGAGCTTGGAACAATGTTGAAATATTCTGACAGTCGTGTAGACCTTGAACGCACCATAGCCACCTGACTTTCTATGTGCTCTGACACACATGTGTGTCTGTTGTGTCTGTGTTACGTAATCAATTCCTCCTCATCCCGCTATCATCAATGAATACAATCAACTGTGTTGTTCAATGTGCTTTACCTGAGCATGGTGAAGATGTAACGAGGGCTGGCAGCATCTTTGCCTCCATTGATGCGAGTACCAAACTGACCCAGCGGCTGCAGGATGTTAACGTTGTTACTGCCCACGAAGTTCTGGGCCAAGTTTACTATGGTCATCATGAGAGCTTGCTACAGGGAGAAATGGGAAGTGGGTGGTGAGTAATAGTGACTAGAATGCAGAATCACTAAAGCACCTCTATAAACTAGCTCACTAAAGTAGGTAAAGGAGTAGGTTCTGATACACTATTTTAATGTTAACATGGCAATCCCAGACTATCCGTTAAGGCCTTTTCATAGCAAATGCAAATATTTAGTGCAGAGAAATCTAATGTCAATTTAAAAAGTCAACCCTTTCTTTCTCTACGAGACAGACCACACAGAATCTAAAATGCTTGTATTTTGCCATGCATTTCCCCCTCCACAGCGGTTTCAATTTCTGTAGATTTTGGATGCTGATAAAAACAAGTCAACCAATAAAATAAAGGTTTTGGCTATAGTGATCAATAGTATCACAACACTGTTCATATGTGATTGATTGATTGATTGATTGATTGATTTTACAATGCCCTGCCCTCTTTGACAACAAAATATAGATTATAATCAAAACAATCAAATCAAAATTACTTTATTTATCCCAGAGGGGAAATTCAGTTAATCTGGTAACTCTGGAATAATGAGATAGCCGATTGGCTATAAAGCCATCAAACAAAGGCAACTTCTGTGAAAGTATAGCAGTTCAACTGGCTTGTAAAGGAGAGTAAACATATTTGTTATCAAAATACAATACAATACAATATAGGGACATTTATTTCCAAGCACATGGCTGACATTGTGCTGTGGACATTATATTGTAGTCATTAGGCCACTATAAAACCTGGCCATATAGGATTAGCAACAGTGTCACATCTATTACTATTAATAATCAAATTAGCTGAAGTCACTGTTTTTCCTTGAACATTAGAGGTATAATAAACTACTCATAAACTGGCCATGACGCCTTGTTTTAAGGCCATTTATCACTAATAAGCACAAAAGATAAAACCATATGACCATATTTTGGATCATTGCAGTAAATAAGCTCTGTGGCCAACACATGTTCTGATGCTCACGCTTTTTGTTCAGAAGGATAATTTGCACAAATGAACACCACTTTAATTATGTTTGAAGTAAAGCACTAATGGTATGCTATAGCGAACTACACCACGTTGACATTACGACGACAGTCTCCGGCAAGCTAACCAGCGATTTTGACAAGCTAGCGAATCCGTAGCCTAATAAATTATTTATTAACATAATCTACAATCTCTTGTCTCAGAATTTGCAAGAGCACTGAAAAACACGACTAGAGGCTGTGAGGCGGACTAGTGAGAGAGTTCCTGTCCGTGTCCGGTGTAAAGACAGTTAATGTTCCTGACAACCACTGTAGTCTCATTTAGCCACTTGTTAGCAACCGCCTTTTTAAGGACACGTAAAAACTCAGTGTTCACAAGTGGGGGTATTTACTAATGTATATATTATGGTATACAACAAAACATAGAATGCAAATACTTGTGTGAGGAAAAAAATGTCAATAAATACTCCTTATTTAAATTTGGTTTCGTCACTGTTGTGAAAAGGTCTTTATAGAGTTTAGATTGTTGTCAGTTTGAATGTCTGTCACAAACCACACAGAACAGAAAGAAACACCATGTCACATGTCTAGAGGACAATGAGTGGACCGTACCTCTCCATGATGGTATGCAGACATCTCGGCCACTGAACCAGCCAGCTGTGCTACCTTCACTTCCCTCTTGTCATTCCTTTTTAAGCAGGTGAACAGCACCTTCCTCTGGCCTGGCTTTAGACCTGGAAATGACACACACATCCCATCATCAAAACATCACAGTTCTTCCAAAGACAGAACAGATAATGATGGTTTCATTTGAACAGTTTTCCAAAAAAAACAGCGAGGTTTACAAACCGTCAACCAAGGATGGAATGGACCTCTCATTGTCAGAGTTGGAGAACAGAATCAGCTCTTTGTTGATGAAGTCATTGTAGGAGAGGTGCCTGGCCTGAGTTCCATACAAGTATTGCTGAGAAAACCCAATTAAAATAAAAATTAAAACACACACTTCATATGTTTTATCAGAGTGGTTTAAGACTCATTTTAGCAGGAAAAATAGTCTTCTAAAAGCTTTATGGTTTTCTACAATGCTTGTTTTTCAATTCAAAATCACAAATTATCTAGTTTCACCCAATCACAGGAGCCTGGTCCAGTCACTCCCATAGTGGGAGCAGCACACACAAACCAAAACACCCTAAAACACACGTCTTAACTCCCTTTCTTCCATTACTGCCTCACACAAAGCTACAAACCTCCGGTAGGCCGTGCATCCTCCTCTGACGTCGGTCTTCCATGAAGTTAGTCAGCCACTCCTTCCTGTCATCAGTCTTCTTCTTACTGAAGGCCTGCAGCACAACACAGCCACTCAGCCTCCATTAACTGCTTACTTTAGCGCTCAATGATATTGGTACATTTCTATTTATGTTTTCATTTGGCCTGTTTCTAATAAAAAACCCTTTTAGACTGTATATTATTAAGGCATGATTCTTCATGCAGATTCAAGTGTGTTAAGTTTTTTTTTAAAAGTCAAGTATTGAAAATTTGAGAAGCTTTTCTGTCTTTTTTGTTGAATAGGTAAGGTTTTGAAAAAAGAACTAAATCTCTGGTAGAATAGGACTGTTTCCACTACCGGAATAAGGCGGGTCTCACTCGCAGAAACGCTCCTAATTTGAATACGAGCAGTCCGGAGCCGGCTTTTGTCTGGACTTTTTTAGTCCCTGTAGAAGAGCAGGGTCTTTTTTCTCCTCTGAAAACAGCCTGGTTACTGATTGGATACATCGCTAAGCAGGATGTGACGTAGTACCCAACACGACAACAACACACGCCATTTGTAACAGCCCGGCAAAGCAGTGTTGCCAACTTAGCGACTCTGTTGCTAAATTAAGCGACTTTTCAGACCCCCTTAGCGACTATTTTTCAATAAAGTGACTGGAGACAAGTTAAGCGACTCCTTCTTACTCTTCTTGAGGAGCCGGCTTGTAAAGAAGAGCCGCAGTTAGCTACAGTTAGCTCTGTAGCAGTACAGTGTGTATGTGCTGCTGCTACAGGAGGTGTTCACTTAGGGATCTCTGTTTGTTTATAACAAGCACCAGACACTCTGTCAATCACTATGTTTATGATCAGCGGAGACTCTGTGCATAATTAGCCATGCTGCTTTCAGCTGCTGACGTTGTGCAGAGTTAGCGAAGGCGAAAACCAAACGTCACCTCCAGAGTTTCTAAATCCCTCTGGGGGCTAACTTGTAATGGAGACACACAGAGTGGGCGGACTTATGAGAGGGTGTGGCCTGAGACTTTCCTGGTGGCCACTTCCCCCCCTAGTGGAAACACGGTTAATATTGGCACTATTATAAAAAACAAATAATGCCAAAACCCATACATATTTATAAGTGGGTTGATTTATCCCATAATAATTTTACACATACACTATAGGGGCTCTTTTACCAGTATGAATATATACAGCCCCCTGTACAGTGTTAAGTGATATCGCTGCCTGCCACAGATCACAGATAATGTCAGAAGGACTTTTTAACGCTCTACTCAATAACAGTGTTTGTCTGTGCATCTTGGATGATATTTTTCACAATTCTGCTCCCTGATAGAACAGTATGTATCTGTGGTTTTAAACTCACCAGAGTAATGGCAGCGTCGTCCTCTGCTCCACTGTATCTGAATGTGATGCGATGCTTCTCCATGTCAGCAAAGTATTCCTTTGCCTCTTTGCTCGTACTTGTACCCAAACCTGGAACACAAATGTAACATTTTTAATTAAAATAAAATAAAATAAAAACATCAAACAACAGCAGAAGGAACTTTAGAACTAACATGAACGTTCATTTGAGTTTCTATTAATATATTTAATACAAGAGTATCAAACCTTTGTAGTATTTTATGTGCCAGGTTTTATAGTTTTCTGTCTGTTTCTTCCACTCATCAAACTCTGGAATGCTGTAGAAGGCCATCTCCTGCTTGTTCTTGTTCACCTAAAGACAACAAATTAATCAGTGAGGGTCAGCTTTACTGCACTTTTGTGTTGAGTTTATATCCATTAAATAGTTCATGCTAATTAGCCTGTGATGCAAATAACCCATGTGCTCCATTGATTTAGCATTTTACTCCCAATAACACTACCAAACACTGCTAAACTCACTTCTTTTTCACTTGACCCAGAATTTTTCAAACTTGTATTCTTTCGACCCAAACAATGCTGACGTAAGTGACATCGTTTGAGGATTGTTTTCGGACATCAGCTCCACAGCTCCCTTTGGAGATACAAAAGGCTTAATACAACTTTCCTAACAAGTGCAGTTGTACTTCACCTACTGAAACTTTACGTTGCTTCATCTGCACGACATATTACTTTGACGGTTGTAAAAGTCTCGGGACTCAATAAAGTGTGTTATATTTGGGAGTATTTCCAGCATATTTTGCATTCTAGTGCTGTTAGTTACATGGATTTAAGTTAAAAAAAAATCTTCTGACTGAAAGGCTATTTGCGCTACAGCCAAGTCACGTGCAGTGTGTGAAACATGATCCAGGTTACTTCACACCTGCTTAAGAAATACTAATGCATAAGAATTCAGCACCAAATGCAGCCATCACATTTAAGTGCTCAACCAATACTGTTTTACAGGAGGGAGATTTTAAACAGCTCTTCTATTGCATCTTGCATTTTTTTTGTCCTTTCAATTAAATTTTTTTTTTGCAAAGCTCGTCTTTACTCTCTAAAATAATCAAGCATCTACATAACTTTTCATAATCGTTTTTTATTTTCCTTATTATTTCAAGTAAACCTTTTATATATATAAGAAAATAGAAATACAAAATAACAACAAACAGAACAAGCATCAAACAATCAACACCAACTTAGCGTTTGTTTACAACAAGCACCTGACACTCTGAGCACAGTTAGCGATGCCGTTCATTCACAATCAGGATAGTTATGATCAGCAGAGACTGCTTACTCCGTCTCCCGTGTTTAATCCGTTGCGTATGTGATCATGGTCGAAAATGCCGCTAATCAATTACGCGAAGATCTAAAACCATAGTCTTATACCTAATTGTGACTATTGAGTGATATTGCAATATGAATCACAATAATAGAGGGAATTGTATCAAGATTCTCATTTTCGTTTTAAAAACATTAAAGTGATCATGTTGGATGTTGGATCATGATGGGACATCCCTGCAGCACCTAAAATACACCTGCACCCCTGCCATTCTGCATAGTGCACTAATCCTTACTGAGATTTGGATCAAATTCAGATGAACTGTTTATAGCCTAATATAGAATCTGTGAGCGTGTGTGGGTCTTTTTCTTACTTTGACGATGGGTGTGATAAACTCCTCCAGGAATGTGTGTTTCAGGAGGGACGGCCAGTTGTGGTGGAAGAAGTTGATAAGAAGACCTTTGATATGGGAGCCATCTTGATCCTTGAACAAGACAATAAATGTTAGAAGTTCAGGTTGAGCGATTTATTTCTACTAAAGCTCTGTGAGTAGCCATGAGGCAGGTCACCTGATCAGTCATGATCATGATCCTGCCGTACCGCAGGCTCCTCAGCGACTCTGGGTCCTCATAGCTCTTCTTGTATTGCAGTCCAACGATTTTGATGATATTGTTAATCTCTGCATTTTCCATAATCTGTTGACCAAACAAAAAAGAAAGAAAAAAAGTATTTTCAATCGACTGAAGCAGAATATTCCCTCTAAAGATAAATAAAATAAGTCACAATCTACACAGATCTCAGCTGTTGTTAGCTCACTGACTTCTTCTCTTTAACCAAACCCTTTGACTGATGTTTTCCTCCAGTTTGAACACAAACTGTTTGCTTTGTTTTCCTCTTGATTCATGAAAGCTGACAAATTGAAGCGCCAATACAATCAAATCTTACTAATTCTAACACAATTCACTTTTGCAAAGCTGTGTTCATGAGCAAAATGTAGTTACTAAACTGTTTTTTCACCTGGTGGTTATTTTCCATCGTTCCCTAACACATCATTATATATACCTGCTTGTGTGTTGCCTCTCGCACATTCAGGATCTTCCCTCTCAGTGGGAACACTCCATAGCGATCACGCCCGATGACTCCTAGTCCAGACACAGCCAGAGACTTGGCTGAGTCTCCCTCAGTGAGGATGAGTGTGCATTCAGAAGAGTGTTTGCCACCTATGACATGGATGTGGAAAAGATTCATAATCCAATTACTGTGCAGCAGTGCATCATTGTCATCATAGTCTGATGGGTATTTTGAATGTTCACAGTAGCAAAGACACAGGTGCAAATAACTACATTACTTAAGAAGATGGCCTGGGTATTGGGTCTATCTCAGTATATTTTAATGGATTGGTATAGGCTAAAATAAAACAAATCAAAATCTAATGCGAACATTGGTGAGGGAAGAAGATCCACTCTCTTACACGTCTTCTGTCTGGCAGGTCAGCTTGATAGTTCGGCACAAAGACATGCAGTATTTGGATCAGGTAGCTTGTGAAAAGGCCAGTGTCTTTAGAGCAACAATTCAACAATTGCCTACTTATCAACATTTATGATTTAGTTCAACCCTCTGAACTGAATTGCCAAAAATACAGTTTATCATAGATGGAAACTGTGTAAACAGGCATCAAGCAGAGTTTTAATTTTCCAACGGTCCTTGAACAGATCATGTGTGACGAACGATTCGGTTTCTTTCTCCAAAATCATTTTATTCCACGACTCACTGAAAACTTGCCTTAAATAAACAGTTTGCACTAACTAAACCCTTTAAAAAAACTCCTCAGCTCTACTGGTATGCCATGATTGATTTCGATAAGACAAACGGTTAGTGGTGGCATACCTGTCAAGTATCCCATTTTGGTCGGGAAAGTCCCGTATTTTACCCTTCTTTCCCGCCGTCCTCCTCGTATTAGTATTTTCCCATAAATCTCCCGTATTTTAACCATAGACTGTATATTTTAACCGGGCCAAGTAAAAAAAACAAAAAACATTCCCAGTCTGAGCTCTGTCACTAGCCTCGCAATTACAGCCACCTGAGTAGCTACTACAGGTACTGTAGGTGGCAGCTGTCGCAAAGGTTAGTATGTGACATCAGATCAGTGGACGTGGTGCATCTCCAGTGGCACACCTGGTAGATCGCAATAAATACAGGCTCAGCCCTCGTGAGCTGGTGGACCGGGTTCAAATCGGCTCAGAGCACTTTCCCTCTGTCTTCCCCTTTAACTCTGAATATCTCTCTATCAATAAAGCTATAAAAATACCCAAAAAATTACTTTTACATAAATAAATAATGGACGTAGTCACCGTGACGTCACCCATAGGGTTCTGACTAACTGGTTAATCCAGGTGTGTCTGATTATTGTTGCTATGACAACTGAGGTCAGGCTCACCTGGATGAATCAGTTTGTCCAATAATGGCAGACAGGAAACAAAGGAGCTGGCTGAAGTTCAGGAAGTAGTGCAGCTGTGCATAAAGCCAATTGTAGTTTATAATGGTTGACAAGTGGTGATTTTAGCTTTCTTGTACGCCTGTCTTATAATGTAGGGCATACTGGAACTTGGTTGGGGTGGTGGGACTGCTTGCAACAGTAGCTGGAAAATTTCCCTTATTTTCAAATCCGACACTTGACAGGTATGAGTGGTGTACATTCAAGGCAACAAATACAGAAGAGTGTTAACACACCAGCATCGTTGGCGTCGTCTAGCTTGGGGATGCCTTTGATCTTGCTGTACTTGACAGATGAGCACTTCTTATTGAGCTGCGTCTGAGCTTTGAACTTCACCCAGTTGAGTATACTCTCAACGATCCCACAGTTGGTAGCCTGTGTGCGACAAAGAGACAAAAACCTTTACTGACTGTTGGTGGTTTCTCATGAGTGAGTGGAGAGTGCATTAGTAGAGTCCTTACAGCCCTGATGAACTTCTCTGACAAAAGGCACTTGGACCCAAAGCTCTTGGTCTGGAGTGTCATATTCTCCTTGGTCTGGGAGTCAAAGGTGGGGTTCTCGATCAATGCGTTCACAAACACCCAGATGTGGTTCTTCACCTGAAGCACAATTGAAAGGAAGGTCACTCAGTTTTCAACATGTCTGCAATAGAACCAACACACTTGCATTGAGCTCAAAATGTTGCATAAAATCACTCATAACTCTACCTGGAAGGGTTTGACTGACACTCCTGCCTTGTTCTTCTTCTTCACCACTTCAATAAGTTTAGACACTATTTGGTCCACCACATAGTCAACATGTCTGCCACCCTGAAACAAACATATCCCTCATGTTAGAAAGACATTTTTACTCTTTGCTTTGATGTTTTATTATTAACAGTGAAAAGCTGATAGAGGTTAAAGCATGAATAAGATACCTTGGTAGTGGCGATGCTGTTGACAAAGCCGATTTGTTGGAAGCCCTTCTCGCTTAGGGTGAGGCAAACCTCCCAACGATCATTCACAGTCTCATTCACTACCTTCAGAGCAACACCCGTCTCGTCCAGTTTGTCCTTCACATACAGATCCACATAGCTGCGGAAACCCGTAATCTTTATTCGGAGAAAAGACATATACAAGTTAGGTTTCAATAGCTTATATTCACTGATGAAACAACATTGTCAGGCTCATCACAAGTCCAGGAGCACAGCTACAATTGATAATATTTATGAACAGAAATGCAACAAGTGATTGATATCTGCCATCATAATAAAAAAAAAATGACATCCAAGCATGTCTGGTCATCCTGACATGGTCATTCCTGTGTGCAGCTGGTAAGCAAATCTTCATATTATTTTATGTGAATCACCCAACATAGTCTACAGAAGGTGAGTACTGCACATCAAACGTTTCACACTGAAAGAGCACAGGTGTTTCACTGACAGTAAGCCAGGAAAGCATTACCGCATTTCTACCATTAAAACCGGGGGCACTGTTGCGTTATTCTACCATTAACGCCAGGAAAGTGGATACGTCGCTTTGTAGTATTTGTAGTTTTTTCCACCTATTTTCGGTCTCTTGGCCAATGAAATGCATCAGAATACATGTGGGAGTGTCGCAATGCAACATGGGACTTTTCAGAACTTTGAACTCATGGTGGAAGACGACTATAGCGGAGGGAGCTCAGATATAACAGCTATAAGCTCTCAAATACTTTTTGAATTTCATTTCTATCTGCTACAGAGGCTGAAAAATCTAATATTTAGTAGACGTTGAGACTTCTGTTCAATTTCCAGAAAAACTTCAAGATTTAGGGGGTTACTTTAAAACTGCCCAGAGGTTTTACAGGCATTTTTTACAGGTGTTTTAGGCCTAAATGGGTTATTGTAGAGCATCAGTGAGAGGTCAAGGTCTAAACCAACTGATGATTCAATGGGACCGTATGTTACAGCATTTGTTTAAGTATTACTGTGAAATTGAATATGTGTAATATTGCTCAGTCATGAAAGAATCAGGCCAGAAAACTGTGGACATTTCATTGTTTACTTTCAACTTCATTTTCGTTATTTTAAAATCGCAGTCACAGATGGAACAAACAATGGTGAAACTCTTGCAGTTACCCTGTGGGATAACACTAAACCCTCAACACAGACTTTAAAACCACAACAAAGTAAGATGCGTAATAAATTGGGAGACTTACAGGTAATTTTTTTCCATTCAGCGTGACTTTAATGCCCCTGCAGGAGCCGGCTACATCATAAGCTCTGCGGGTCAGGAGTGCTACAGTATCTTTGTCCAGCTTCTCCATCTTGAACTTAGACAGGTCTGGCTGGAACGTCACACAGGTGAAATCGTCCCCGTCAAAGAACTTAATCTTGGGCTCAGAGGTCTTGCTCATGTTGTTCTGCCACGTCTGCAGATGGTAAAAACATGGTAAAATACACACATATGCTGTCATTCACTTCTAGATTATTATAACAAAAAAATGTAATAAAAGCTTTTTTTATACATGGGTATGTACTTGATCGTCTAAAACTCAGACACCTCTAACTGTAACCCATGCATTTAATCTCTACGGTGTTTAGTCTCTTAAACCACTGTGATATAATCCTTAAATCAGGTATGTGGAGATGCAGATTTGGTTGATGTTATTGTTGTGAAAAAGGCTGTGAATCTACTACCCTTCTAGAACACTACGCTCCCAAAATTCTAGGTTACATGTGGTTCCGAAAGTCCTTAAACGTAGATTAGGAGCCAGAGCCTTCAGTTATCAAGCTCCTCTCTTGTGGAATCATCTCCCAGTCTCAGTACAGACACCCTCTCTTTATTCAAGAGTAAACTTCAAACTTTCCTCTTTGACAAAGCCTATAGTTAGGGCTGGCTGAGGCCTTGGACCAGCCCCTAGTTATGCCGCTATAGGCCCAATGTGTCGGGGGACACCAATAACCGGGCCGCTCTTTTCTTCTTTCTCTCTGATGACCCAATAATACATGATACAAGCTTGTAATTTACCAGAGTACTCGCACTTTTCTTGGTGTCAAGCTGTGGTCCTGCTCGGCATCACTCCTGCTGCTCTCACTGCTGTGGAGATGGTTCGGCCCAGATGGGAATGCTCCTCTCCTGGTCCACTCTACACTCACCATCACTACTGGCCAATGGTGGCCCTTCATCCCCTGCTGCTGTCTCCTCCCAGAACTCCTGCTCCTCTCTGTCTCTCTCCCTCAACAGTCTCTCTCTATCCTCCCTCTCTCCCCCCCTTCAACCTCTATCTACTCTATTCTACTCTGTTGATCCTGTACAACGACATCTATTGACATCTGTCCGTCCTGGGAGATGGATCCCTCCTCTGTCGCTCTCCCTGAGGTTTCTTCTTCTTTTTCCCCTGCTAAAAGGGTTTTTTGAGGAGTTTTTCCCTGGCCGCTGTGAGGGTCAAAGGACAGAGGGTGTCGTACCATGTACAGTCTGTGAAGCCCTTTGAGGCAAATCTGTGATTTGTGATTTTGGGCTATACAAATAAAACTGAATTGAAATGACAATTTCATGTAGTGACTTAACATTTATGCCCCATCTATCAATTGAGTGCAACCACCAAAGGTGATAGTATAAACAACCTTACCTCAGATATGACAACATGACAAAACCCTATAAAACAGCAATTACCTCATTCAAATATCACGTGGATGTGGTGAAAATGTTGTATTCAAATTTACAACAATCAGATCAAATCAGTCATTACTATCCAGTTTATCTTTAGTAAAGTAAAATGATAACCTTTGACCAAAGAAAAAAATATCCTCTCTGTGACAACCAATGGGAATTGTACATAGTCTTATTTTAAGTCAATGTTGACGCAGGTAAAATTTATTTGGTGCATATTAACAGAGGCAACATCCTCACCTGTTTGAAACTGTGTCTGTATTCCTTGCAGGCGGTTTCCACTGTGAACTTGGTACTGAAGATGTTACAGAGTTTAGCACCGTATCCATTCCTTCCACCTGGGCCAAACAGCATTGCAGACAGCAGTTAGCAATATTACTGAACATACCAAAATAACCACTGATAAACATGTTAAGATATCTCTTCTCACCTGTCACTTTCTTCTCATCATCATCATAGTTGCTGGAGGTGAGCAGGTGGCCGAAAATGAGAGCTGGGACGTACATCTTCTCATCCTTGTGCTCCACCACTGGTATTCCTTTACCATTGTTCCAGATAGAAATGGTGTTGGATTCACTGGGGGAGGCAAAATAAAGGACAGGAATGAACTACAGGGGGTTTATGGATTGAGACAGACAATCTGAATGATATCTATGTGTGAACAGTTCTTTTTGTGTACCCACATAAAGACACAGATCAGAACTACTGAAAACTCAAATATCTTGCTGGATTCTTAGTGCTGTTTATTTATTCTTTGATTAAAGAATTTCTGATTTATTACAATAATCATTCAAATTCAAGACTTCAAGACTATTTTATTCAGGCGAAGTTCAACTCTGATATTTTTGAGATGGTTGGCAGTGACATAACTCAGTTATTGTATTCGATCCAGCAAGGGGAATAAAATCTTATTATTAGTTACTTTCTATAAAAAGTACTCCACTTCAGGTTACATGAAGGAACCAGGGGCCGACCATTTAAAATGTTGAAATGAGACTTAATATGTAACCAGGGTTCTAGGAATCCAGATACATGAGGTTTTTCCTCGGTCAACCCACTCTAAAAGTCTGAACGTGCAACTGCCACCAGTTCAGATGAGAGGAAGGACAGATATTCGCAAGGACATTAGTAATGTGTTACTATGAGGCTTGGGTAAAACATGTTCAATTTGTTAATCACACATGGGCAGTATAGCATTTGCTAAAGTGCAAAGATATGTGCTGATCAGGGGTGTCAAACATGCAGCCTGAAGGCCAGAACCAGCCTGCCAAAGGGTCCAGTCTGGCCCACTGGATGATTTTGCAGTGACATTAGCTTAGAAGTAATTAATTCTGAACTTTCAATACAATGCACTGCTATTCTTGTTTGTCCACTGGGGGTTGTGCCGTCCTAACAGTAGCAGGCCGTGTGAGGGATAGGCTATCATAGATCCCACATGCTTGTGTACAGGCTATAGGGCTATTTCCACTACCGGGTAATAGCCAGACAATACCCGGAATGAGGCGGGTCTCACTTGCCGAAACGCCCCTAATTTGAATATGAGCAGTCCGGAACCTGCAACAACACACGCCATTTGTAAAAGCCGGCAAAGCAGTGTTCCCAACTTAGCAACTTTGTTGCTAAATTTAGTGACTTTTCAGACCCCCCTTAGCAACTCCTTCTTACTCTTTTTAATGAGACGCTAACGAGCCGGAGGCCCGCTTGTTAAGAAGAGCCGCCGTTAGCGGCAGTTAGCTACAGTTGGCTCTGTAGCAGTACAGTGTGTATGTGCTGCTGCTGCTACAGGAGGTGTTCACTTAGCGATCTCCGTTTGTTTACAATAAGCACCAGACACTCTGTGCACGGTTAGCGGTGCCGGTTAATTCACAATCACTAGTTTATGATCAGTGGAGACTGTTTATAATTAGCCATGCTTCTTTCAGCTGCTGACGTTACCTCCAGAGTCTCTAAATCCCTCTGGGGACTAATTTGTAATGGAAACACACAGAGTGAGCAGACTTTTGAGAGGGTGTGCCCTGAGACTTTCCCGGTGGACACTTTCACCCCCTAGTGAAAACACAGCTTATGTGACACAAAACTGTCAAGCATAGTTAATGCAGGTTCATGCAGGAGCTGCTGGCAGAAAATTTGTTAAAATTGAGCAAAGTCGACACAAAGTGTTGGCTTATGCCAGAAAAATGGACAACTTATTGTTGAAATGCACTTATTTTTCTTAAGAGACCTGAAGCTGTTTTTGATTAGTTTTTGTTAATAGAATGCTCATTAATTGTAAACATTTTCGGAATGTACTTGTAGTTTAAAGAAAGGGACAAATTGAGGGGTTGTTTATAGATTGGCACGCAATGCTTTTTCTGATCTGGCCCAGATGAGATCAAATTAAAAACAAACTAAAATGAGTTTGACACCGCTGGATGCTTCTGTAAAAACAAGAGACACATGCAAAGACTACTACAACCATAAAAAATGGCTATGTTTGGAACAACGAGGTGCGGTGTGGTTGCACTGTAATTGAAAAGAGAAACCTAACAAGTGTCAGATGCAAGCTCATGTGTTGGTGCCATATTGAACACTAAAATATAATTAGAAAATATGTTAACTTGTTTTAAGTTAATTATGTTATTTTTTTATTTGTAAAAGAAATTATTAAGGAAAGTAACAAAATTTGGAGCCAACCTGGTTTAAAACTTCCAAAGGAATTTAAAGACATTATTTTATTTGTATTGGGATGGTGACGTATGTAATGCACCTCCCACAGGCAGGTGGATATTTAATTTTTTTGTGAATGATGTTTTGGAGGGTTAGGAGGCAGAGTGTAAACAGTTTTCCGACCGCACTCACGCACTAGAATACTTAGAAAACCAAATGTTTTGGATCGCATTAAGTGAATAGTTTTATTTTGTATTGAAATGAAGGAAAGTCAACCGGAGTTCTTTTCAATAAACATCAGAAGTGGATGAGCGTCTCTGCGCGTGCTTATTGTAATGTGTGTCGGCATATCTGCAACCTGAGCTGGCTAAAAGGAGAAATAGGATTAGCCACTTCAACATGGTTTATGTGTTGAAGCTTGAATCTATTCTTTATAGCAAGCTGGACTCAATGTGCAAAACAAGGCTGAGAGTCCCACTCCAGGTGTTCAGTATTGGCTAGCACCATGTTGCTAGTGTTATCATGTACCCATGCTGTGAATTTTCCGTTTATTCCCCAGTGTGCAGTAGCACAGGAAAGCACATTTTCCAGAGTTGTAAAAATCGTGAATGTCTGTGATGCAGGAAAATGAGGAATCTTTGAAGAATGGCCCAGGATCATGAAATAGGACAAACTGGGTGATAAATAAAATGGGTTACAAATTCGTGGGATAAAAAGAAAAAAAAAAGAATGGTCAAATAGCTCCCAGTGAATGCTGAATAATATTTTTGCATGAAATGCCCGTCCCTAATATCAATACATCTTACCTAGGATATAAGGCAGTTAATTCTGTTGTGACTCAGAATAATGACAACAGTGCTTAATAAGCTGACCCACAAACAGGCTGGGGGAGCTGTGGAGAGGAGCATTAACATCTCTATAAAACCACATTAGCAGCAGAGACCTGAGTGCGGCAGGGCTAATGGTATCATTTATACAGCAGGGGACATTGGAGAGAGCAGCGGCTCATCTGAAGGACACACTGCTGTTTAAGCAGTCAGATGTTGATGCAGTTGGCAGGATGGAGGTGAACTGCATATAAAACAAGAGCTCAGTGCATTTCAGCACAGGCTCATTATACTGTAGTTATGCCTGGATCCATGTTTTAAACCTCATTCATCTTCTGCATGTATTCAGCAAGCCCTGGCTATATCCACAGCATAAAGAAAACAGGCAGGGACAGGCCTCCAGCCAGACCAGCACAGCTTACTGATAAAGAAAATAAATCACAGTAGCTGAGAACAGGAGGAGAAAATTCCTGGTGCACAGGTTGTGATGAGTTCATAATGGCATAAATACATTTACATGACATTTTGTAAAAAAGGAAAAGAAAAGAAAAAACTGGTCATGGGAATAGAAAAAAAATGTAATGGTTATAAATGGTACACTCTTTTTGGTCGTTTTAATACAAAACATTGTACTCACGCATCAATGTTGATCTTAATGTGACTCATGTTCTTGTCCCTTTGTTTGTTGTCTGCTGCATTGACTGTTAACGGGAAAAAAACAACATGAAAACAAAGTAAAGATTACAAGGTGACATCTTCAAATGTCTGGTTCTGTCTGAAGAACAGTTCAAAATCCAATGACTGGATTTATAATAACAACCACAGAAACAAAGGCACGTATTCTCACATTTGATCTGAACCGGAGAATGTTGTAGTAATTGATTAGTTAAAGAAGTAACCAACAACATGAATAAATGAAATCATTAGCTGCAGCTCTAGTGGGAACATGTATTCTTATTGAGGAGAATGTTTATTTAAACAGGCTATTAGATCATTGGGGATAGTAAGAGGTTTATTCTTGGACTGGGAAGCAGTAATGGTAAGAAACCTGTATCTGTAGAAATTTGAGTTGCTGCCTGTAAAAAGGCAATATACTGTCTGGGAGGTTTATTACTGTTTTATATAGGCATGGTGATGGAAATATCTGTGCTGGGAAATGATCACCTACACTGCTAATGTCATTATGGGTGATTCTCATGAACATCATTCTCATGAGCTCATAGCAAAAATCCAAGGGCATTGAATACACATTTTCTTTGACCCTTATATATATATATATAAACAATCTAAAGTCAGTGTTTAATATGAATTTATAATTTATTTTAAAAATGTTAAGGTATGTTCTGACATTTTTTGCGACACTGAGCAAAATTCATTACCATAACACATTTTTAAATAAAAAAATAAAAAAAACAACGAAAGGTTTGTTTTATAGAAAATATTATTTTAACACAAAACAATGAATTGTGCATCATTATGGCTATATTGTTCATTCATAGTGAAATATATTTAGTTTAATAAAGTATGTCCTTATAATCTTAGACATAACTTAGACTGGCTTCATGAGAATCACCCTTACATCTGAATAAAATGAAAGAATATGGATTTTAAACAATTGAATAAGAATCATGTAACCCACTCAGTTCAGTGACCGAAAAATGAAAAAAAAAACTTGCTACTTATAACTTATAAATTAATAATTTCACACAGAAGTGTTAGTTGAATTTCTACTGAGAGTGATTCTAGCTACTACACGGGAGGCAGCTAGCCTGGCTAACACCAGACTATTCTCAAATGAGGTCTAGTCTGGCAACGAGCAATGGATTTCTCCGTAGAGGAGGTGTGGTTTACGATCCTCCAGAGCCGTTTATTGGACGCTTAGAATGTCTATCAAAAGCGTCTGTAGGTAGCTCTTAGCCAATCAGATCAGTTATACCAGATGACGTAGTAGAGCAACAGAAATGGATGTTTGTTGTGTGTGTGTCTGTGAGAGAGTGTTGTTTGCTGCTTTGCTCCTCCAGTTCTCGCTTTCTGCAAGATTATTTATTTTCACGCTTTATTCCCTCTCATGTCATTCAGCCACACACATCCACTGATTTTATGGGCAATAAACAAGCTGCTGCGGGTCTCTCGGCGGCTCCGCTGTCCCCGGGCTCGGAGCGAGATCACCGGTGGTGACCGGCGGTCTCAGCGGCTCGGCGCTAATCACCTGCGCTACCGGTGATCTCGCTCCGAGCCGGGGGACAGCGGAGCCGGCGAGAGACCTTTCGCCTTTCAACTTTCGCTCTAAACTATTTAAAACACCATCTACAGCTAAAGAGAGTTTCGCGTCTGCAGCAGCCATGTTGGATCCGGAAAACTACAAGCTTCCAAGTGCCGAGTAGTACGCGTCATCGTCTTGCCGTCCCTCCCCGCTCTGTGATTGGATCCCTAAAACAGGGCTAAGAATGCTTCCTAGTTTCCAGACCCCGCCGCAGTTCGAAATTAAATTTGAGCGTGCAAGGCAGTCTGGGTATACCCAGGCTAGGAGGCAGCAGTATCCAGACAATGACACGGTCATCAATCAAACACCTTTATAAACACACAGGCTAAGAAATGAAGGCAACACTCTCATGAGCTGTGATGCTGTGAGTAGTGTTGAGCCACACCGTTTAAGGTCTGATTACACTGGCATCAAGTCGAGCATTACTCCCACATTGTATTAAAGTCATTAAAACTAACATTTAACGGACTGTAACTTCTTTATTAACCTTTATTTAGCTTACTGAACACGCTTTCTCTACAAGGTCAAATAAATAATAGTGCACCTGTGACCGTGAGCTGCAACAAACACAAATGATTTTTGAATCAACTTGTCATTTTTCACAAATGTCCATTCAGGCTGCACACAAAGACAAGCTGGCAGGGAAACTAATCTCCACATACAGTCCTAGATCAATGCTGCAGTGCCAGCAGCAGACTGTGATTCAGTCAATGACGCCGACAGTTTTATAGCGATAATAAGCCTTCAATATCACACTTATAGAGGGACAATCTCAAATGAAAAATGAACCTTTATATTAACTGTGAGGATTGGAGTGCCAACGAATGTTGAACAGTGTGAATTCACTTACCAAGAATTTCATCAAAGATTTTGTACAGTCCAGGAACGTAGGTGATTTCCCTCTGGTTCATTCCTATCTCTTCATCAAAAACCCACATTTGCTGAAAAAAACAAAAACAAATAGTTTTAAGTTCAGGTTGGAGAACTCACTGGCAGCAGTAAAAAGTGTCTGCTGCTAAGAGCATGCAAATGAGCACATAGGTTAACATAGTTATGTGTACGCATATTAGCAGTCATAGATTTGTCTTTCTTGTGCCATATCATAGTCATGTTATCATGACTCTTGTCATAGTCAAAGACATGTCACTTTTAAAGGACATATTGCAGCTAGTCACAGAGATGTACACACAAAATGTGTTTGTTTTTCAGAAATGTTTTAATTTTCAAGATGAACAAATGCCTAAAGGCTGTTATGTTCCAGGATGTGCCTTCAGAAGAGGAAAAATACTGTTCTTTGTTGATCACTCCTGCAGATCCTCACCACAGAGCACTCATCTAATTGTGTTTGGCTGCCTCAAACAGACTGTAAGACACAGATCCAAACCACTTACAAATTACGGGTACAATATTTAACCCATTTAGGCCTAAATCGCCTGGAGAAGTTTTTCTGGAAATTCAACAGAAGTGTCAACACTTCCTGCTAAATAATAGATTTTTCAGCCTCTGTAGCAGAAAGAAATTAAATTCAAAAAGTATTTGAGAGTATTTGAGTTTGTTGATTTTTTAAAAAACTTTATTGAAGGTTTGGACAAATAAACTCAACTTCTCATAAAAGCAACGGGTATAAACTCAAATACTTTTTGACTTTCATTTCTATCTGCTACAGAGGCTGAAAAATCTTCTGTTGAATTTCCAGAAAAACTTCAGGTTTTAGGGGGTTCTTTCAAAATCGCTCATAGGTTTTCCAGGCATTTTAGGCCTTAATGGGTTAATCAACCACAGAAGCCTGTCTGATATAATATACTTTACTCCTATTTAAGTATTCTTATATACATGGAGCACTTGTTGCTCAGTGACATGCAGGTTCTGCATGCACAATGAGCCATCAATCACAATTATCCCTGATCAATTTCTAAAACAGTCAGCCAAGCCTCGCTTACTGTGGAACACAAACTGAGAAAGAATTTTTAGGTTTAGCGTCATGCATTATAAAAGTTATTATCATTATCATGACATGTTATATGATTGCCTTGGGCCTGGATTAATAGAAGAGTAATATGAATACAATGGTGTCATGTCATCAATGTTTGTGTATTAAGCTACATAATTTCCCCCAGAAGAAGAATCACAGCCCAAACTAATTGTATAGCATTAAAGTTAAGATGGTTCACATTAAAAAACACTCCTTTATAGAGAACAGTTTAAGTGAGGGAAAACACCTGGCCCTAGTCTTGTAAAACACATCTCTAAACTAGTGAGACTGTTGTTTAGCCTATACTGGATATGTAGTTTCTGAACATATTTCATGGATCAAAATTAGATTTGAATGTGTTCAGTTTACTATGTCATCTGTCCAGTCTCAATGACACTTAAGGCTTAAACCTCGGGCTGGGTGATATATCAATATAAAAGATATATCGATATGTTTAAATGTGATATGGAAATAGACCATATCGCATATATCGATATAGTTCAATTTCTTTTTTTATATATAAATGCTGTCCTTACTAGTGTTTGTCATATTTACCTATTTTGTAATGTTCGTTAATCTTTTCTCAGATAAATATATTTATTTCAGAAAGAGACTGGCCTATTTTATTTCATAGGCTATTTTCATTTAAGATATTTTTTATTTAAATGTGCACTTTATGGAGCTTGGATTTTGAAAAAGGTCCTCCTGTTGTTATACAGTATTTATGTTCACTTAAATAATCGGTTTCAATAAAACTACTTGTGACATGTTATATTTGACTCTGACTGAACATTTGCTCTCACTTTGAGATAAAAATATTGGGATATATATCTTATATCGATATTCAGCCTAAATATATCAGGATATGACTTTTAGTATATATCGCCCAGCACTACTTAACCCTTTGATGCACAACATGGGTCTAAAGTGACCCGACTGTATTTTTATTTTCTGTATCTTTGCAATAAATTAATTTAATCATTCAGTATTCCAGGTTTTCCTCAATCAACATGTTTTTCATCATCATACATCTAATCTTTTGTTTTAATTTCTTACTTTTTGAATAAAAAACCTTTTTTGTGTCACTACACTTCTAATGCAAAACAAGGGTCAAAACCTTTTTTGTGTCACCACACTTCTAATGCAAAACAAGGGTCAAAAATGACCCACATCCATTTTCAATGTTATTTCATGTATGGCTGAGTGTTTCTATTATACATCTTTGAAATAAATGTATTTTATCATTTATTAGTCCAAGTATTCAGTACAAGTACAGTACAAATTACTATCATTACAGTATTAGGTCATTTAATTTTACATCAAATTTGGATGAATGGGTCACTTTTGACCTATGTGTATAAATTTGATGTAATAATACAAAAAAATATTATTCTTCATAAAGTATGAAAGGAAAAATGGATAGAATTATCTGTTGTAATAAAAAAGATATTCAAATAATACTTGGACTATTCAATCATAAAATAAAGCATGAAAAAACATGAGAAATGAATGCGGGTCATTTTTTATGTTTTTTATGTTGTGCATTAGAAGGGGGGTCAATATGTCGTGCATCAAAGGGTTAAACCTAATTTGACACTCGTTGATTACACCTGAACGGAGATGTTATTAGGCCCTCAGTGGGCAGATTACCGGAGCTACTTTTACATAGAAATGTCCATAGGTCCTCTTGTAACAGGCCTCCTCACTGTCTCATTTTAAGTCTCTTCTTAAAACCCACCTCTTCTCGTTGGCTTTCAACATCACGTGTGGATATTGACTTTATGATTTTTTTTTTATTTGTATACATGCATATTCTATTTTGTGCAGGCAGTACATTTTACATTTTATTTATTTTTATCCCATTTTTATTTTTTTTTTATCTTATTGCATTTTACTGTTCTGTTGTTTACTACATCTCTTTGTATTGTGTTATCTATTTATTGTTTGTGCAGCACTTTGGAAACCTTGTGTTTGCTAAAAATTGTGCTATATAAATAAAGTGGATTGGATTGGATTGTAACATAATGCCAACAAATGTATAAGATACAGGGTATGTCTGAAACAGGCTCATCAGTTTATTTTTGACGTCAACAGTGGAAGGCAGTTTGCTAGGACTCACCTGGGTGATGGGCTCCACAGTGCCGATGTATGTGTCTGGGCGGAGGAGAATGTGCTCTAGTTGGGTCTTCTTCTGGTACACTCTCTCCACAGACAACTTGGACGCTGCCTTGTCTTTCTTGGACCCTTCCATCTTGCCACCATCACCTCTGCCATTCGCAGCCTCCTGTTTGGCGGAAAATGTTTTTTGTGATAAAGAAAAAACGGGACCTGCAATAAAATGACTCTACTGTGGTGTTGACAGCAGATATTCAGTGCCCACCACCACCACCACAACCACAGGGAGAACGCCCTAGACCTCTCGGTGGCTTTGTGATTTTGGTGACACATTAGCGACAGAAACTTGTGGACATTTTACTGTCTTTTATCTATCTATTCAGAACTACAGTAATATTTGGGAATGTTAAATATAATTACTGTTGGTAAGCATAACAACATTTAAGGGCAATTCATTAGAATATTGTTATAAAAATGGATATACTTGCATTTAGATCTGCAACAATTATTTGATTAATCGAACAATAATCGATTATTAAATTAATCGTCAGCTATTTTGATAATCGAGTATTTGTTTTTGAAGACAATAAGTCCATATTCTCTGATTTCAGCTTCTTCAATGAAAGAGAAGAAACCAGAAATATTCACAAATATTTCTGGTTTCTTTGTTCCTTTATGACAATAAATTGAATATCTCTTTGGTTTGTGGACAAAACAAGAGATTTGAGGACGTCATCTTTTGGTTTGGGAAACACTGATTGATATTTTTCAACATTTTATTGACCAAACAACGAATCAATTAATCGATTATGAAAACAATCATTAGTTGCTTGCAGCCCTTCTTGCATTCAACATTTAACTTGCCAAACAAAACATGAAACATTTGCCTTTGGGAATGAAGACAAAAATTTAAACATCAATCATATTAATAGTTTAGGTATGACTTGAACATGCATTATAAATGGCACCACAAATATACTTTGATTCCTTCAATTTTAACAGAATCCGGTAAGATTTTGTGGTAAAAGTACTATATTATCTGTACTATTAACCCAACTGTATTCTCAGTAATTTTGTTTAAAAGCAGATATTAACAGCTTGCCAAACCTCAAATCAGTGGCCATGTTTTTAATGTTTGTGCCAATAATGATGTGTAAATTACTCATGGCACAAAATCTAGTGATTAACTGTACACGCAACATCAAGACAGACAACTGGACAGGATCTGACTCTTCAGCTGACCTTAAATGAGTGTGTGTGTGTGTGTGTGTGTGTGTGTGTGTTTGTAGGAGTCAGGAGCATCTGGGTCACCATACTGGTTTCTTCTAATGAGAAGTCAAATTGCAATAGTGCACATCACCCAAAGCATATTTAAAGACTTGCATGAGTGAAACTAGTGCAGTTAAATACGCAGGTTAGTAGTAATCCTTTTCATCCTGCCTGTATACAGCACTTAAAAATGTTTAAATGCCATGTTGGTCTTTTTTTTTGCTCTTTTTTTATGACCTAATAATAATTGATTTGTTATTCTGACTTACTGGATCAACATTTTGAACCAAAAAGAAACAGAAAAACCAACATAAATGTGATCTTGTGATTGTGTGTGATCCTGTCATCCAACTCTGTTTTTTATTCTAGTGTGACTATTTTATTTGTGTCTTGTGTGTTAAGCGTAACAATTTTTTTTCAATTCTTTTTTGCTAATTTTCCGTCTTTTTTTCCCTCATTTTCTGTCTTTTTAGTCTTTTAGTCCAACATAAAATGTTACTTTCAAAACACTATCATGCTCAATAAATAATTTTAAATGTTGCAAATGTGAACAAAGGTTGCAAATATATCATATAAGAGGGCTACATCCAGTTCTATCATTTTATACAAAATATATTTGACCTTGTCTCCAGTTTTTACTTCGTATATCATCATCAAACTTAAACTGGCCTCATGGAGTTTACAGCCAAAACTTTAGAGGTAAATTTACAGTAGGGCTCCACGCTGCTTTGTTTTCTAGTCTGGATGTGATGAAGTAGTCCTGCTTTGGAGCTTTTGGAGACTCCAGAGGGTTAATAACCAGCGTATTGTGGACACAGAATAAACTGTCTGGGACTCGCTTGGGGATTTAAACGCAACCGAGCCGGTGTAGTGTGCTGTGGTGAACGTTAACACTTCCAGGTGTTGCAAATGCATAATTTAGATACAAAAAAAACTGTAAGTTAGTTAACATTTGTTGTGTAACACAAACTAACTTACCATCCAAGCCAAAGCGCCGCTTCCTGCTGCGCCGTTGGACATCTTCCTTTGTGATCCGAATTTTTTGATGCAACTCGCAAAATGTCTTCAATTCCACTGAAATTAAACGTCCGCCAGCATAACAAATGTATCAATTGCTGAAGCGTACCCAGACCTGTTTATCTTCCATGTTCTTTCTCCGTCTGAAGCGAAGATAATCCTCTGAATGTACCAAAACAAGCGGAGCAGGGGAGTGTATCGCGGCTATTGTTAAAATCGACAAGCGGAGGCACCGGAGGCCTGAACTCCCAACAAAGATGCTACCGGGCTGCAAAATAAATACTGTACAAAACGCACCTATTAAATACACTTACAATATCATGTGGAAAATTAAACAGAATAAAATATGAGTTTTACTGAGTGGCTCCGAAAACGATACACTTAAATACTTTTCATTTAGAAATAAAAACGGGTATTAGCTAGCTGCAGCTCTAGCTTTCCGGCTCCGCCATCTGCAAGATAGATGGCGAATCGTCTCGCAGATAAACCGACCAATCAGAGGACTGCTTTTCAGAAGCACCGGTACTCCAGCCAATAGGAAAAGTCGACACTTAACGGCTCTGCTCTTTTTAAAACACAAGATGGCAACAAAACATCAAGTTATTTTGTCCATTTTTGATCATTTTCATGTCTTTGTAAGTCTTTTTGTCTCTTTTTTTGTCATTCTGTGTCTTTTTTTTGGCCATTCCGTCTTTTTTTTGGTCATTTTGAGTCTTTTTTGGTAATTTTGTCTTCTCATTTTGTCTTTTTAGTCATTTTGTGTCTTTTTTTTTTAACTTTTTGTATCTTTTTTTAGTCAGCCAGAACTTAAGAGGTAAATTTACAGTAGGGCTCCAAGCTGCTTTGTTTTCTAGTCTGGATGTGATGAAGAAGTCATGCTTTAGTGATTTTGGAGACTCCAGAGGGTTAACACCGAAGGAGCAGACAGTTTGTGAAACAATGCCATTATCAGACTGCAAAAATATCTTTATTACACCACCATATTTCCGAACATTCAGCACCTTTCGCAACACTACCAACACTTGATTTATAACTACACACAGGGGGTAACTGGGCAGGGTAAGGTGTAAAACCCGACTATCATAGCTAAATAAATAAATGACAAACTCAACGATAGCAATGGTGGAATGTAGCTAAGTACATTTGCTCAATACTTGAGTATTTCCATTTAATGTAACTTGTATGCTTCTACTCCACTAAGCTTTGAGGCAAATATTGTAATTTTTACTCCACTACATTTAGCTGGCAGCTTTAGTTACTTTTCAGGTCGAGATTGAACATAAAAAACATGATAAATTTAAAGTGATAAGACTTTTTTTTAATTAAACCACATTAGAGCTGCAACAATTATTCGATTAATCAAACAATAATCGATTATTAAATTAATCGTCAACTGTTTTGATAATCAAATCACAGTTTTTTTTTAAAGACAGTAAGTCCAAATTCTCTTATTTCAGGTTCTTCAATGTGAAAATTTCTGGTTTCTTTGTTCCTTTATGACAATAAACTGAATATCTCTTTGGTTTGTGGACAAGAGATTTGAGGACGTCATCTTGTGATCTGGGAAACACTGATAGATATTTTTCAACATTTTATTGACCAAACAACTATTCGATTAATCATTTAAATAATCGAAAGAATCGATAATGAAAATAATCGTTAGTTGCAGCCCTAAACATGAAAGTAAGTTAAGTAATTAAAAAATAAAAGTTGTTAAAATGGATGCCTTATCTTGAGAAATTCAAAACACTGGTTACACAAATGCATCAATAATAATAATCAAGTAATATATTTAGACTATATTTAAAAAAAAATCTGAGTGGGACCATGCTGCATAATGAGTACTTTTACTTTTGATACTTTAAGTACATTTTGTTGTTGATGCTTTTGTACTTTTACTTTTGAATGCAGGACTTTTACTTGTAGTGGAGTAATTTCACAGTTTGGCATTAGTACTTTTACTTAAGTAAGGGATCTGAATACTTTTTCCATAACTGAGCAATTGTTAGTTTATTACTAGCAGGAGAACAGGATCCACCTGAGCTGACAATTAACTCCGTGGAGTGTCTCCATGTATCACATATTACAGACACAGGCAGATGATACAGAAACTATGGCTTATGTTTTAAACCCCTTTCATGTATATTGTAGACTACATGCCCCAGGTTATTTGGCCTTTTTAATGGTAAAACATGACATCTGTACTCTGTGATAGGTACAAAACTTGTGTTTTCATTCATCTATCTCATTCATCATTAGACCATGCATATTTAATCATCTTAGGAGGACTGACACAGACTTAAATATTGCACTGAATTTACATCATACAATCTTATCATCCAAACAACAGTCAACACTGAAAAACAGACTAGACACCCCAATTTTGCTATGTAAATCAACTGTTAAGCAGCTTCAAAGTGGATGAGGATTTCAAATGAAGGCTCCTGCGTCTCCTCCGAGCTTTGTCTGAAGAGCTGAGAGTGCTGCCATGACGAGTCCCCTTCTCCACCACAGAGTTCTGCTACAACAATGAACTCTGAGGAGCCGGATAGACTCTGGAATGACTGCATATTCCCATCTGAAGGTTCAAACACAGGAGAGGAAATTATTTGGATGGATCATGTCACACAATTACATTTGGAGTATTTGATCAGAATATCTGTGGCGTAACCATACCTCCGGGGAACTCTTCAGTAATCTGGCCTGCTTGCAACTGCCAGCAGACTTTCCCAGAGTGGAAGGTCTGGCTACTTGCCATGATCGAGAGAGACTTTATCTTCATTCCCGCTGGAGCTAAGTCAAACTTCCAGCTAATTTTTCCCATTGAAGAGCCCTCTGTTCGAGCTATATACACCTGAAGAAAGAAAGAAGTTACTGTCATCTCACCCCTCACCCATTGCTGCATGCTGTTTTCACATTATTTTGTCCCTTTTTTCATGTTCCATCCTGTTTCTAATCTTAGTCAAGTTCAAAGTTATGGCAAAAAAAATTGCAGAATCTTAAGTAAGTGCTTGTTTTGGTGCTGGAGGTTTGACTGGTTTGTGAAAAACAAACACCCACTCTTGTCTCTGCAAGGTTCACACTGTCTGATAAAATCAAACAATGGCTAAAACTTCTTTCAAAATGTAAATGTGGCCAATTAGCATTATAATGGACATAGTGTGAACTATTTCATCAAAAAAGGTCACTCCTCCAGTTTTACAAACCATTATGGGGGCTATTACTCAGTTTCTAGATATGGTGATGTCTGTTGGTGAGTGCAACACTTTGGTCCAGGTAGAAAAATCTATTATTCGATGGACCGCCATGAAATTTGGTATTTCTTAAGTGTTTGTTATGCATAGACCTGTATATGGACTGCTGTGATGCCTAATGCCATCAGTCCTGTGAGCCCCAACAATGGTGAGTATACACATTCATTCATGAAGGCTGTTTCCACTACCGGGTAATACCCGGAATGAGGCGGGTCTCACTCGCCAAAACGCCCCTAATTTGAATACGAACTGTCCGGAGCCGGCTTTTGTCGGGACTTTTTTAGTCCCTGTAGAAGAGCAGGGTCTTTATTTCTCCCCTGAAAACAGCCTGGTTACTGATTGGATAGATCGCTAAGCAGGATGTGAAGTAGTACTCTACACGACGACAACAACACACGCCATTTGTAATAGCCGGCAGAGCAGTGTTCCCAACTTAGTCACTTTGTTGCTAACTTTAGCGACTTTTCAGACCCCCTTAGCGACTATTTTTCAAGAAAGCGACTGGAGCGAAATCCAGCAACTCCTTCTTACTCTTCTTAACGAGCCGGAGGCCGGCTCGTTAAGAAGAGCCGCCGTTAGCGGCAGTTAGCTACAGTTAGCTCTGTAGCAGTACAGTGTGTATGTGCTGCTCCTACAGGAGGTGTTCACTAAGCAATCTCTGTTTGTTTACAACATGCACCAGACACTCTGTGCACAGTTAGTGATGTTGTTAATTCACAATCACTATGTTTATGATCAGCGGAGACTGACTGACGTGCACAGTTAGCGACGGCGAAAACCATACGTCACCTCCTGAGTCTCTAAATCCCTCTGGGGGCTAACTTATAGTGGAGACACGCAGAGTGAGTGGACTTTTGAGAGGGTGTGGCCTGAGACTTTTCAGGTGGCCACTCCCCCCCTTGTGTTTTTTGCAGAACACAATGCAGAAAATTATGCTTGGGGTGATTTAGAAATGGTGTCTTATATTTATTTTATTCTTATTTTTTCTTCATTTCTCAGTGTTCAATTCTAGAATTGGTTGATATATAATGTATATTAAAGTAAAATATTAATTTAATATGAAAAAAATGATAAGCATTCTGAGCACCTTTATAGTCATATTGATGCATAGTCCATGTAGAAAATCGGCATCCGTCTAAAAATGCCATGGCCAGGCTTTTATCAAATGTACCCGAACTTCATGGGAGCATAATAATAAAACTTGTTGATGCAGCCTTTTTAGAGTCATCATGGTCATTCATGTTTACTATCATGAGCCATGGAATAATGAAAACATAATGTTCAATATAGATTACTTAATCAAACAATAATAAACGTACCATGAGCCAGTCTTCCTCCACCTTTCTGAAGACTGACTCCTTCCTCCACACACACTGATCCCAGCACTCAACCACCTCACAGTTGTTGGACACTCGATAGTACTGGTCTTTGGCAGCATTGTAGCGCACATGCAGCAACTTGTCACTCTTCTCCTTCTCAGTAGGAGTAAACACGTAACCTGCAGTCTGAGAAAAACACACACAGAGACATTACACACACAGACAGACATTCAACACACACACACACACACACACACACAGACACACAGACAGACACACAGACAGACACACAGACACACAGACACACAGACAGACACACACACACACACACACACACACACACACACACACACACACACACACACACACACACACACACACACACACACACACACACACACACACACACACAAAGCCTGAAACCACAGATCCTCCCCAATTCAGCCCCTAGACATAATGAAATGGACCAGAAGGTACATAACACTGACTGGAGTAAGCTCTGTCCTAACACTATAGAGTATATAATAAACTGTACCTGTGTGGAGGTCCCTGTATCAGCCGGTCTGGTCTCCCCGCGTGCGATCCTCCAGGCCAGAGAGCCAGAGTTGCGTCCGCCCAGCTCTCCTGGATTAGGTTTCTTGGGGGAAATAAACTCAACAAGCTCGACGAGCAGCCTCTCTGTTAGCTCCTTCCTTCTGTCTGGACTCAGGGACTGCTGCCTCTTCAGTATCACAGCAGATGAAAAGTGGTTTACATTAGATTGAACAAAGTAATTAGTCTTATATGAAGAGTTTAAAGGGTTAAGATTTACCGAGGCATTAAGCCCGTTAATGGTGTGCCGCAGCCAGGCCTCCTGAACCCTGGTCCTTCTCGACAAAACCTCTGGATGTTTGCAGGAGTACCTCCATGTCACATCCACCACCTGCATCATACACACATGGTCAAGTATGAACTGTCTGCTGATCCTGGAAGTTAATTGTTGCCTAAACAACGGTAAACCACAACAGCTCTTTGCTGATTGGACCAAGGGGGGCGCTAGGCATTACAGGTGAATGTAAACAGACAAACAGAAAATCATAACTTCCACATTCAAGGACATAACAAAAGGCAACATTTTGCGCTTACATTGAACATCACAACATTTACAGATTTTATTTCACAACTCAAAATAATCAGTGATAGAAAACTCCGTCCAAGATTCTATAATCCTCCAAAACAAACCACTATAGACAGCATAAAATCATACTTTCGTCAATTAATTCCAGTCATATACGGTAGAATATAAATTTCCATCTCTCCTCTTATCTTAATATCACCAAAAAAAAGGTGGAAGTCTGTGATTCTCTGGAGAGATTGTTTATGTTTAAACTCAATACTCAAACATATACTCAAACACAAGCTCACAGAGATGGGAGTGGATCTTTCCTTCATCTCCTGGATCACAGATTACCTGACAGGAAGACCACAGTATGTCAGGTTGGGGAACTGTGTTTCTGGGACATTAATGAGCAGCACAGGGGCTCCACAAGGGACTGTTCTGGCTACATTCCTGTTCACACTGTACACAGGGGACTTCAAATACAACTCTGCCACATCCAGAAGTACTCGGGCAACACTGCTATTGTGGCGTGTATCAGGAATAGACAGGAATCTGGAGTCACAAGAACTATCTCCTACTCTCCTACCTCAAAGACTAAGGAAATTATCATAGATTTCCACAGGTTCAAGCCCCCTCTTCAGCCAGTGAATACCTGTGGGGTGGACATGGAGGTGGTGCCAAGTTCTAAGTATCTAGGTGTATACCTGGATAATAAGTTGGACTGGTCCCTAAACACAGACGCTCTCTACAAAAAGGGGCAGAGCTGCCTCTTTTTCTTCTTGAAGCTCAGATCTCTGGACATGTGTAGTAAGATGCTGCAGATGTTTTATCAGTCTGTGGTGGTAGTGTGTTGTTTTATGCTCCAGTCTGCTGGGGAGGCAGCATCACACACAGAGATGCAAGGCGGTTGGACAGACTGGTCTAAAGAGCTGGTTCTGTGGTTGGAGCCAGGTTGGACACACTGGAGGAGGTGGTGGAGAGATGCACTGTCAAGATGTTCCAGGCCATCCTGAAATACCCGGATCATCTGCTACACAAAACCTTTATGGACCAAAAAAACAGCAGTGGACGGCTCCTCTCTCTTTGGTGCAGGACGGAGAGATTCAAAAGATCCTTCTCTCCTACAGCCATCAGGCTGTCTCATTCTAACAGAGATTCTACCAGACTAACCGAATTTACCCTCGGGGGATGAATAAAGCCATTTTGATTTGATTTGATTTATACACCCCTTCCCATCATACATAGGGTTAGCTTAGCCTATGGAGAGATATTCACTCAGGCTACGTTTACATGATGACGGTCTGAACAGAAGACGCAAAAGTGGCGTCGCGTCTTCAACTTTTCCACTTTGGAAGGTGGTTTCAGATTTTTGCGTTTTTAAGCCCCAAAAACGCCGTCACCGTCTAAACGAAAGGCACTTCCGTTAAAAATATTTTGTTGTTTTTACCCGCAAGCGTCCTTGTGTAAACGGGGCCTAAATGTTAATAAAGGAAGGAATTGCAGAGTCCACCTTTAAGGAAACGACACTTTTTACTTTTGTTCATATGACAGTTTTTTCAGCAACAGCAGTAATAGTTGTGTGTAGTGTCCATTTGTCTCACCTGGTCCTTAGAGAAAGCCAGAACATAGGCCAGTTTCTTCTTCCAGCCAACCTCATACAGTAGGGGCTTATCACAGCCATTCTCACAGGAGTCACAGTGCAGCCAGCGACGCTGAGAGACGGAGTAAATCTCTGTCCACACATGGTCTGAAACGTCACAGAAAACCAAACTGATTTTTACTGATCTATTGTTGTCACATCAGAGCAAGTCTGAAGGTACATTTTTGTGATGACAGTACTGTGATGACATGTTCTTAATATATGAAACTTGTGGGATGATACCAATACAATTAGCATTTAGTGTCTTTAATATTTATATTATTTAAAAAGGTAGAAATTGTGTTTCATAGAATTCTATTCTGAACACACCTCTCGGCTTAGATGTCGGTTACGATAACAATATTAATGCCAAATGTCAGAGTTCATTCTTGATCTTCAATGTAAATCTTATAATAATAATAAAAAAGGTGTATATTTGTAATTCATCCATTAAAAAAATTATTTCTGGTGTCTTATGAGCATTACAGTCTAGGGCTGGGTGATATGACCTCAAATCAATAACTAATTGAACATTTTACCATGATAACGATTCATTAAGAATTATTTTGTTTTTGTTTTTGGCCCTCATAGTTAAATGCTGGGACATTTTATTTCTAATAAAATAGTGCACATCTTTCATAGGAAAAGCACAAAGAAGAACTATGTTGTAGTTATGATTTGAATATTGAGAACTGAAATCAAAGAATAGCTTGAAATGAAATTTAGTTTTAATGTAGAAATCAACTTCTCAAAGAGGAGAAAATAAATAACTTTAATTTTTTCCAAGCGTTTTTTCTGCAGTGTTTATTGCTTTGAAACAGCAGTTGGCAAAAACTCAACTCAAGGTCTTGTTTTCTAGAGCTTCCAACCACATCTTCACTGCTTCTTTTAGTGGATGGTGTTTGCTCAGTTGTAAGTTCTGTTTGGGGCCGAAACTAATTATTTTTTTAAATTACCAATTAATCTGCTGAATAACCGTTTTGTCCATCAAATATCAGGAAACGTTAAAAAACAAAAAAGGGCAATTATATTGGTCAGAGCTCAAGATAACATATTCAAATGTCTAACGTTGTCTGATTGACAGTCCAGAACCCAAAGATATCCAGTTCATTGTCATAAAGACCTTTTTTTAGCCTTTTTAATACATTTTCTAATTCATTTACTGCCAATAAACTAATCCTGTGGATCTCAACCAGGGTCCAGGGACCACTGGGGGTTCTTGAGGGAATTCCAGGGGGTCCACAGAAAAATGGGGAATAGTTCTTTTAACTATAAGAATAGTGAAGTATAGAAGTGAACCCAGCCTGAGTAAGAGTCTTAAGAATGTTAAGAGTGACTGTTCTGTTCAGAGGTTTTGTGCTCAACCCCACTGCACCACAAAGTCTAACTGCAGTAACTACATTTTTGGTCAAAATTGAGTAATAAATAAAAATGAACCCCTTGATGTCTGTTTTATCTTGTGACAGAGTTTTAGATTTCAATTTTGCTTTATTTCAGAGAAATAAACCACAAAATCCAACTCAAAACCAAGCAGTAATTGCACTTACCACAGTCTGCTCTGGATATATATACATACTAATTTAAACATAAAAAATAATAGAAATGATACGTTTATTTGATAGGGAAATTATTATCTAGATAGTGAAGTAAAAAAGTGAGATAAAATTATATTAAGACTAAAATATAAAATTTCTTTATAATATTAAGTCTAAAATTCGCACATCTTTGAATAGAGTTGTTATACTTTTAAATAAACTGATAAAAAAATCAATTTGAAAATGTTTATTCACTGAAAACTAAATATTAAAGCTGAAAGAAGACAACACATTGATGTTACTGCACTCTGTTTTTTCATTACTAATAGAACCTTTTACAGTGATGCAGTAACTACATTTTTGGGGTCAAAGGTCAAATTAATCATCGTGATTTTTGAGCATAAAAATTACATCATCAATACATGTAGAAATAAGTGTTATATCACTTGTCTACATAAAACCAATTTGGCTGGCCATTTAAAAAACGTTTTGAAAAAACTATGAAGCAGTATTTCTCAGTTACCTTTTGCGTAGTTACTTTAGTTAGACTTTGTAGGGCAGTGTAGTTGGCAACAGAACTCTGGTTGAAATCATATCTGACAAACATCCTTTCAGATGCAGGTCCTTGAAGTGAAGTGGTATTTCAATCACATGAAAAAGGGTTGAGATCAACTTGACTAATCGATTAATCAACTAAACATTGCAGCTCGAGTGGTGATAACGGTACTGAAGACTGGAAGATATGGGTGAAAGTTCCCAAAAATTAGGTGGACCTACAGTTGAGATACGTTTTTAATCAAAAGTCAACCACGCTTCCTCCTCAGCCCTGTAAAGTACACTGCTGCTTTTCTCTGCACAACAGAAAATCTAATCAGAAATGTGCAAATCTCTCAGTCATGTACATACCTGTGCTGTCCCATATATATCTGGCCTCGAGGCCAAGGGCTCTGCAGCACAGTGTGAAACAGTTAGCCCACTCCCCGCAGCGCCCTCTCCTGCTTTCAAGAAGCTTCTCAGGATTGTTGTACCTGGTATTAACAATACAGAGGAAACAAAACTAATTCATACGCTTTATGGCTGTTTGCAGAAAAAGTTTTACCCCTCACCATTATACTGTAAACCATGGGTCTCAAACTCGTGGCCCTCGTGACGATATTTTGTGGCCGCCACCTTGATATGAAAGTTTAGTGTGAGTTTTATATGAATGTCTCTTTACCGTGTTGTGTGTAGAAGGTCCCTTTATTGCTCCAGCTGGAGCTTTGTTTCATTTGTGTCTATGACGACGTTAACAAAAAGAAAGGCAGCTGCTACCGGATCGTTTATTATCTGCCGTGTTGTTGTTACCGCAAGAAGTGGAAATGTTATGGAATGTAATTTTGTGTCTTTTTTAATAATTTTGTGTCTTTTTTTTTGTAATTTTGTGTCTTTTTCTAATAAATTTGTGTCTTTTTTTGTAATTTTGTGTCTTTTTCTAATAAATTTGTGTCTTTTTTTTGTAATTTTGTGTCTTTTTCTAATAAATTTGTGTCTTTTTTAGTAATTTTGTGTATTTTTTGGTAATTTTGTTTCTTTTTAAAATAATTTAGTGTTTTTTCAGTCATTTTGTGTCTTTTTTAGTCATTTTGTGTCTTTTTTGGTAATTTTTTTGTCTTTTTAAAGTAATTTTGTGTCTTTTTAACGTAATTTAGTGTCATTTTGTGTCTTTTTTTGTAATTTTGTGTCTTTTTTGGTCATTTTGATACTGCCTCCAGCGGCCCCAGGTAATTTGAGTTTGAGAGCCCTGCTGTAAACTGTAATAACAGGCATTATCGTAGAAATTTTTACTTTCCGACAGTCCTTGAAGGGATCATAGGTTCTGAAAGTTTTTGTTAGAAGAAGCAATCAAAACGAAGCTTTATTCTACATGTCTCATTTAATAATGTTGGCATAAATAAAGCGTTTAGAACAGGGGTCGGCAACCTTTACGAACCTTATTTTAAGCCTGAGAATAAAGATAACACGGCCTACTAGGTCTAAATTAGCCTACCAACATTAATAATAGGTCATAATGAGCATTTCTTTTTTATGATTTTGTATGATTTTTGTATGAAATATCTCAGGAGATTTGGAATCGAAAGCTAGCCTAATGAGTGAAACTCAAAACTAGACTTGAAGTCGGCAAAATGTAAAATTTAAGGTGCCGACCGGTAGATTTTCATAAGCTATAATGCAAATTTTAGTTGATTAAAATGTTTTTTAAAATCTTTTTACAGCCATGTATAATCTAGACATTTTTACAATTGAAGAATACAAATCACTTTGGGCCAACACCAATGAAAAATAAAATTTTAAATGTAAAGAATTTGTCTAATTTTTTTTGTCACAGCCACATGGAGCCACTGCAGACGGCCTGAAGAGCCTCATGTGGCTCTGGAGCCGCAGGTTGCCGACCCCTGGATTAGAATAACTAGATCCTGTTAAAAACATTCATTCAAGGGGGAAAAAAGCAAAACACCTTGAGTTGGCTTGGGTTTCAGTGGGTTAATCCTACTGTTAACCTCAAAAACTATTTCACTGCAGTAGTAAGAACAAGTCAAAATGTTGCAGACCTGGGGAATCTGGTGGAGAGTCGGCAGCTCTGACAGTAGTGGTTCTCCACTCGCTGGGCTCCCCAGCGGAGGTCTTCAGTGGTAGGACTGAGGGAGCCATTGTTCTTGGTGGGGCCATTGCAGCTGCTGCAGGGCAGACAGTCCACCCAGGAGAAGAAGTCCTGTTTGAACCATCTGAGCAACTCCAACACCAGGAATTCTTCTATTCCAAGTTTACATTCTACAATCAGGAAAGCAAGTCAGCTGGTTACTATGAACCACTGTTTAAAGGAAGATGCATAGAATCTGTATGAAGCAGATTTAAAACTGTTTACAACTTAACCTGGATCGGCTTCTTTGGCCTCCTTCAGCTTGTGTTCAGCAGCAGAGGACATCTGCTGGTGAGGGATGCAGCCCCTGGCTTTCTGCTGCAGCTCAGGGTTTTCATACAGCATCACATGCTGGAAGTTTGACTGGAGAGTCACAAAAAAGCTCATACTGCTCTCCTGAATGAAAGACAAGAACATTTTTTAACCCACAATAACAACCCACATTGAAACGGGTGTAACAAACACTTTATATGTTTTAGAATCTCCCATTCAGCTTGATGCTTGACAGTAACTAATTAAGTCCCTAAGCAACACATACTCAACAGCCTGGTGTGGTGGTAATGTGACTTTCCAAAATGTGGCTGTGACTCGACATGTGAAAAAGTATCTAATTTCAAAAAGCGTATTTTTTGTTACGAGGCTAAGTTTAAACCGATTTAACAATTCTAATCCGTTAATAGGGAGCACAGAAACACACAGCAAGCATTAAATAACATGGGAGATGAATGAGGGTTGTTTTTGACCCATGTTGTGCTTTAGAAGGGGGGTCAATATGTTGTGCATCAAAGAGTTAATATTGATTATGATCATGGAAAATAAAGCCCCACAATAACAAATTACATTTGGCAAAGCACACCTTTATGACTTATTGCACACACAAAGGCCATCATCTGCAACTATTTTTTGTAGTTTATATGGCTAAGCCTTGTTTAAATGATAATTTAAATTGGAATTGTATTATCAAACCAGCTACTGTTTCAACTGTTAACATTTCAGATATGTTCAGTCACAATTTTATACCAAGAATGAGCACATCTTTACCAAGGATGAAGGCTGTAGTGGAGGTGGTGTAATTGGCTGGCTGGAAGCAGTAGCACTGCTCTCTGGTGCTGATGTTGAGGCTGATGTTGAGGCTGAGGCTGAGGCTGGAACAGCCTGAGCAGTAGGTTGGACAGCTTGTCCTGCAAGCAGCCTTTGCTCCCTCTCTGCTGCTATGGATTCCCTGATTAGCTTCAGCTGTTCTACTGATGCAGACTTGGGAAACACCAGGTGGGTCTCTGCCTGGAAAGAGGTGCAAGAGGTCATAATATTTACTCACAGTTGGGCCTATGTACAGATGACCAAGTAGACCTTTGGCAATGATGTAGGTGGAATATTGGCTTTAACTTATTTGTTAGAAATAACCTGTTATTCTGTCTATTATTCTGTCTCTGTTGTCTGTCTCTGTGGACGTGGGTCGCTGTCTGTTGACATACGTAACTATCTATGCCAGGGATGGGCAACTTAAATGCTGGAGGGGGTCACAATTTTTCATGGACACTACCACAGGGCCACATATAGGACCGTGCACTTAACCAGATATGATGAAACTGCAATTTTAAATATGTTTACAGTGCAGTAACTTAACATATTTCATGCTCAAATGCATGTATAACAGTGTAAATAGGAATACAAAAGGTTTGAAGCAAATAAAAAATAACCACTTACTGTGATTTCTTCTTTTTCTTCAATGCAAAAACAGCAGACCAACATTAATTGTAAGAAGTCATTTTGTGCATTTTTACACTGCACTTTTAAGATTTCATGCTCAAATGCATGTAGTTGTACTGAGGGCCACTTCAAGAGAGGGTGCAGGCCGTATGCGGCCCCCGGGTCTCCAGTTGCCCATCCCTGATCTATGCATACGTGGTTCACTGTCTGTGTGTGTGTGTGTCCTCTCTGTGCATGCAAGATGCTTTGATACAATGATCATGTGCTAATATTGTTTTTTAAACTATGATTAAACTAAATAAATGTACTGCATCTGCTTAAACTTCCTCTGCCCTATTTAGAGTAAGATTCTATAACCACAAAAGGATATATTTTATGTTTGATTGTTTTGTTGCAAAATCTGTGTCTCCAATAATATCTCTGCAAGGCAGGAGTTTATGTTTTGAAAGTTTTGTTAACAGGTCAGGTAACATATGTTGTGCTGAGCAGAAAGAGAACTGTCTTCTCTGCTTGGTGACATGACGTGTCCACGTATGCAATAAACTGACAAATCAACGGATTGAAAGGAGGCGACTTCTGGAGAGTTCTACCTACATTCTTAGTAAACCTCTGTTAAGATGTAAAAAGGGTTCAAGGGATAGTAGACTGGTCCAGACCTCATGAACTGACCAGCCTAATGTGATGTCAGGGACGTGTAGATTGAACCCAGAGACTCTGTAACTGCACATTTCTTGACGTGTTGTAATAAAATGAAGCTAAACTGAGAACTCGTCGTCTCCTGCTCATCATTCCCCATCAGACGATTGGCGAGGAGAAATAGGTGAGGATTTTGTGTTGGAGTCAGATAATTTAATTTTAAAGGTTTCCTCAATGCATTTATCAACATATTACAGTAGATATCTGACAGTAACATATGAATTACCTCCTGAAATCCCATTTCAAAAAGGCATTCCACTGCACCTTTGATGGGCAACAGCTTGGTAGAGAATGTAGGATTGCCTATGCGGATCGATCTGTACTTCTCCTCATTGGGATACCTGTTGGGAGATTGCATCATATGAGGAAGCAGAGCTTATCCAGGGACAGAAGACACTCTTACTCTGTAAAACAACTAGTGTTGTTGGCTATTGTACACATGTGGAAGTAAAATCAAACTTTACAGATACCTGCTTTACCATTGCACAAAAGCAAAAATCTTCTTACACTGATATTTCACGCGACTCATCTATACTGCCCTACAAAGTCTAACTGCAGTAACTACACAAAGGGTAAAACTGAGAAAAACTGTTTTAAAGTTATTTAATGTTTTTTAACTGGCCAGCCAAATGTGTTATAGGTAGGTCAGTGATATGACACTTATTTCTACATGTATTGATGATGTCATTTTTATGCTCAAAAATCATGATGATTTATTTGACTGTTGACCCAAAAACGTAGTTACTGCCCTCTGGTTTTGCTGTAAAAGGTTCTAATAGTAATGCAGAAACAGAGTGCAGGAACTATAATGTTGTTGTCTTCTTCCAGCTTTTATATTTTATTTTCAGTGAATAAACATTTCCAAATTAATTTTGATAAAAGTGTATTTAAAAGTCTATAACAACTCTATTCAAAGATTTGTGTATTTTAGACTTAATATTCTAAAGTAATATGTTTTAGTCTTAATATCATTTTATCTCACTTTTTACTTAATCACTATCTAGATAATAATTTCTCTATCAAATTAACTTCTAATATCTATTATTCTCGAGTATATGTAGGGTCTTATAGTCTTAACTATTTAACACAATGAAGAAATACAAGGCTACACAGTTTTATGTATAAATTCGTACATATATATCCAAAGCAGACCATGGTAAATGCAATTACTGAGTTGGATTTTGTAGTCATTTGTTGTAATTATTTGTCCGAATTAAAGCAAAATTGATATCTAAAACTTTGTCACAAGATAAAACAGACATCAAGGAGTTCATTTTTAGTTATAACTCAATTTCAACCAAAAATGTAGTTCCTGCAGTTAGACTTTGTAGGGCAGAATACACGTTAACTCCACATATGACACATATGAAACATATGACAACTTAAGACATGTACCTCACTCCGCAGCGTTTTTCAGATTCAAGTCAGGAAAGGTAACGTTAGAGACGAATATAGAAATTATAACTATTTAAAACAAGTTATTTCCAAGTCACTTGTATGACGAATTACCCGGAACACCTTAGTGATCGTTACTTAAGGCAGGTAGGGATTTTCCATGCATGGGCGGGTCCTGATACACAAGGAGAACTAGAAATAGCAGATTTTTCAACAGAGTCTGGTTTGAGGCTGTGTGTAAACAGCAGCAGCGGCTTAAGTACAGCGATGTTGGCTGTAGTGACAGTTAGCCTGCTGACGACACAATATTAGCCACTTTATTTGTAATGTAGAGGAGAAAATCTCAGCTTATCTAACACATAACATCTCAACACACCGCTAGTCTATTGCGTTTTTAACTTCACAACCTTACCTTAAAATGTTGTCCGCGTATGTAAGCAACAACTTTGCAACGTCTAGGAAGACTTCATTTGGATTTTCACACAACGTTACCACTGCAGGTGACTCAGCCATACTAGTGTTTATTAACAAACTAAAAAGTCCTGTCTCCTTCTAGTATGGGAGCTAGCCTTAATGCTAATGGTGCAATTTTGGCTACTAGATGTTTTGGGTCCTGGCTTTAGCTGACCTATCACCGCCTGAATAATAAAAATATATATATTTAAATATATATAGAATTGTATAATACCATTATTCTGTTTCATGGCGCACAATCATTTGTTTTCTTGCTCTGTCGGTTTGGTTACAGCTGGAAATGTAACATTTTACATGTCAAATGAATCTGGCGATCAAAACGCTACCTGGGGGTTGTTTTAATTTTTTTCCAATGCTTTATTGAAAATTACAAAAATAAACATTTCTGGCACGTTTTTCACAGTACATACCTTGCATAAGTGTAAAAAGAATGCTAGGTGAACATCAACATCAACTTATAATAATAACACCAATATTGTGAACATCAATCAACAGTACAATTTATAATAATAACACCAATATTGTAAATTCAGAGCAGTTGAAATTAAATAAAAAATAAATACAAAAATAAAACACATATAAAACACTATAAATGTTGTTTTCAATAAGGGGAATTCGAATTAGTTTTAACTGTTCATTTCAGTGGGAAAAAAAATGTCAAGATATATAATTTTTGTGCCTTTGTTATGCTGCGTTCGATTGCACTCGGAACTCGGATGATCCGACCTCCGAGTCGGAAAAGTGCAAAAGAACGGCCCTTGAACTCGGGATTCCGACTCGGGAATTCGGGTAGGATCCAAGCAGCCCGAGTAGGTCGGAAAGACGTGGAAAACGTCAAAGCAAAACAGGTGGTAAACAGTCACGTGTAGGATTACTTTGTAGTGGTATTTTCACCCCCACTCTTTTAATTAAAGAGTTTGTGTGAGAGTAGTAGGGACGAAAAAGCACAGTAAACGTGTAAAAAAATTATAGTTGTTCCCATATTTAAACTACATTAGTCTATGAGGTGTAATACTGCACTTCTTTTTGTTATATCCCGGAAATTGATAAGATTTAATTATATATTTGTCTCTTAAGTATTTGCAGAGCACAATTCCACCCTATATTTGGACCCAGAGAGGACACAACCATTTAACTGTATGTTGTACCAGGCAGCTGATGTACTTCCCTAGAATCATTTTCAAATACTCGAAAGACATCCAAACAAACATCAATTTGCTGTGGCAATTTGCAATCTTGCCATGTTTTCCGAGGTTGAGCAATGAAACGCATTTACCTCGGAAGTCGGGATTTCCAACTCGGATCTTTCCGAATTCCGAGTGCAATTGGACGCAGCATAACAGAGTGCGTAGGTTGTTACAGGAAGGTTCAAGGACTCGTTGCGTCGTTTCATTAATGTATTCACGTTGACGCAGTGACGTGCGAGTACGTTAAAACGTGTATATTAGCGTCTAGAGGATATCCCAACGTTTGCTTTATACATGTTTGTGTTTGGTATGATTCGAGGATTCACCAAAGCTACCAGCTAGCTGACAGCATGTCTCTATCACTTTCCTGCTGGACTAAACTCCAGCTGAGAGCACACAGCACGAGGACACTTCTTCAGAAGACCGTGTGTGTTTGTCCACAGCAAGACTCCAGACACTATAGCAGTGGAAAGCCCAGAAGAAGGGTTGTTATTACTGGCATAGGGTTAGTGTGTCCTCTGGGCACAGGGACTGGACTAACCTGGGAGCGCCTGATTAAAGGCCACAGTGGGATTGTTGCTCTTCACTCACAGGAGTACGACACTGTTCCCTGTAAAGTGGCAGCACTGGTGCCCAGAGGAAATGAACAGGGTCAGTTTCAGGGAGAGAAATTTGCAACTCGTGGGGAGATCAGTAGCATGTCCCCAGCCACATTAATGGCCCTCGGTGCTGCTCAGCTGGCTCTGGAGGACTCAGGCTGGTGCCCCCAAACCCCAGAGGAACAGCTCAATACTGGGGTGGCTGTGGGCATGGGCATGGTGTCTTTAGATGAAATTGCTCGTACCTCCACTGACTTCCAACAGAAGGGCTACAAAAAAGTCAGTCCCTTCTTTGTGCCTCGTATCCTTGTAAACATGGCTGCTGGACACATAAGTATCAAACACAAACTCAAGGGTCCCAACCATGCAGTTTCCACAGCATGCACCACAGGTGTACACGCCATAGGTGATGCTGCCAGGTTTATTGTCCATGGGGATGCAGTTGCTATGGTTTCAGGGGGGACAGAATCCTGTGTGGGGCCTCTGTCAATGGCAGGTTTTGCCAGGGCACGGGCCCTCGCCACTAAATGGAATGACAACCCCACCCAGGCGTCAAGACCCTTCCATCCAGAGAGAGAGGGCTTTGTGATGGGTGAAGGAGCAGCGGTGCTCCTCCTGGAGGAGCTGGACCATGCAGTGGAAAGAGGAGCCAGGATCTACGCTGAGATCCTGGGTTATGGACTCTCGGGGGATGCCAGTCACATTACCGCACCCACTGCCGATGGAGACGGAGCATTTAGGTGATTCAGTTTGATTTTTTCTTCTTTCTTCTTTTTCTTCTTCTTTGATGTTTGTTTTTAAGCACATTTTCTACTTACATTTTACATTTTAAAATAATATATATGTAACCAAACTCCTAAAACTCATTTAACCCATAAGAACCCATGGTGACACCCGTGTAACAAACACATTAAATCTTCTATAATCTCCTATATTCAGTTTTATGCTTCACATTAACTCATTAAATCCCTAAGCGACGCATACTCAACACCCTGGTGTGGTGGTCATGTGACTTAGACAAGAAGTGACTTCCCCAAAATATGAGTGTGACTTGAAACAGAAATGTGAAAAAGTAGATAATTTCAAAAAGCTTATTTTTTCTTACTAGGCTAAGTTTAAACCAGTTTAACAATTCTAATCCGTTAATAGGGTGTCCTGTATTGCATTTAACTTTTTCTGACCATATTTCCTGAACAAATTAAAGTCACAATTTTGATATATGTTATGGAGATACAAACAAAAAGGCAAATGGTTGTTTTTATTTATTATTATTTTGTTACTTAAACCTCAAGTCCAGGAGATTTTAGTTCAAGTTTGTCAACTTCCTATGCGTTCATTTCTGTCTGTGTTTAGCATCTTTCAGTCTGTCCTTACACCACATGTATGGCTCCTTTTCATCATTTTCATTCTATTTTAGTTAACAAAGTATAAAGCTGCCAGGAACCGAAAATACAAACAAACGACACGTGTCTATGGAAATGTACTTTTTTTCTTTCTTTTTTTAAACCATTTATTCACACAAAAACAGCAGAAAAAATAATAAATAATAAAACTACAAAACAGTCTATTTGCATGTAAATTAAAAATAATAATATTTTTCATTGTAGAAAGAGAATTCACATTTTAAAAATGGTCTAGAAACATAAATGACACTTTCAACTGGCTTTCTCAGCTTGTCTACATATCATATATAAATAAAGGTATTACTGTAAATAAAACGTGTATTTTAGATAAATAGATGGACTCAAGGGGGTTAAAGACAAATCTGAAAAATAATTTTGATGGATGTTTTGGAGTTGCAAAGAAAAAGGCAAATTTGTGTTCGTGTAAGCAGAAAAGGTGTCTAGTTTTTTTTTATTTTAAAATAAGAAATATAAACATAAATACCATAAATGCCCAATGTAACATATATGTTACATCACAGATCTTTGACATTTAGGGGTAGATTTTTTTTTTAAAACATCATAAATGTGTTCTATGTGGTCCACTTGGTCTGTGGTATATCCCCCATTCTTTTCCTTTAAGGATAAATAGGTCTGGGTTCTTCTGGGTTAAGAAGTGGTTTCCAACACAACCTGGGGGTGGTGGAGGTTGATTATTGAGAGGGGTCACAAGATGTAGCGTACTACTATTCATCAAACAGAATGTTTAGGGGTGAGCTACAGAGTGTTGGAGATATTTACCATATCTGTTCTCTTCTCTCACATCTATTAGGGCTATATGACACTTCACTTAAAAAACCAGGGTTATTATAGTTAACGAAAACTAGAATTGAAAAAACATTTTCGTTAACTGAAATATTGTGTGGTTAAAAAACTGGGATGTCGACACTCAAACCAGAATTCAAAACACCCAGAACTGTAAGAGTTAATAACTTTATTGGGGCTAAGATGGATAAACCAAAGGAAATAATGGCAACATTTATTATGACCTCTTTGAGTCTGGCACCCAACACAAAGCCCATTACAAAAAAACTAAAACTAACACTTAAACTAATAAAAACTAAACTAAAACCAAGCATTTTCAAAGCAAACTCACTTTAAAAAATGAATGAAAACTAACTGAATTTGAAAACAAATTTCACAACGAAATTAAAACTTAAACAAATGAAAAATCCAAAACTATTATAACCTTGTTGCAAACTCAACATCAATGTCTCTTATCAGAAATCAGACCTTGTTGTGAGCAGTTTAATGTAGGAAGTGTACTAAAAGAGATAAAAGAAGTAAAAAGACAAGAGAGAACAGACATCTCTACAGCTGATGTATTCAACACTCAGCAACTCACACCGAAAAAATCTAGATTGATAAATGGCAATACAGGAAAGAGAAAAAATATGCATTTTTGATTTTGGGTGAACTGTCCATTTAACAGCAGACAAAAGCACACACACACCACACACAATCATGTATATTTTTTTCCACAATAGTTGATTTTATTTTGTGATTTAAGTTTCTGGTAATTTTTAAACCTAGTACAAATGTGTATTTCATGGGACACAGTACAATTTTAAAAACGGCCAAAAAAGATAAAGGAAACACAGGATTACATGGATATATAAACAAAAAGAACAACAACACCCCAGTGTTCCTTTAGACTAAACTCCATGAGGCCAGTTTCAGTTTGATGATGATATACCAAGTAAAACTGGAGTCAAGCTCAAATATATTTAGTATAAAATGATAGAACTGGATGTAATCATCTTATATGTTATATTTGCAAATTTTGTTCACATTTGCAACATTTAAAATTCTTCATTGAGCATGATAGTGTTTTGAAAGTAAAAAAAAGATTCAAAATCACATTTTATGTTGGACTAAAGGACTAAAAAAGACACAAAACGAACAAAAAAGACACAAAATGACAAAAAAAAAGACACAAAATGCCTGAAAAAAGACAAAAAATGACCAAAAAAGACACAAAATGACCCAAAATGACAAAAATGTTTACGCTAAACACACAAGACACAATTGGTTTTTCTTTGTTTCTTTTTGGTTCAAAATGCTGATCCAGTAAGTCAGAATAAAAAATCAATTATTTTTAGGTCATATAAGTGAGGTTTGTGCTGGGAAAAAATATACCAACATGGCATTTAAACATTTTTAAGTGGTGTATACAGGCAGGATGAAAAGGATTCAGAAATGGACAAAATAGCCCAAAACTCCATGGAGTTAATAATTATCCAAACTGTTAGACCCACTTCTGAGTACAATTTTGTCCACTATCTTTTCAGATGCATGTCTGCAGCCCTCAGAGACGCTGGAGTCTCACCTTCAGATGTCACATATGTGAACGCTCACGCCACATCTACACCTTTGGGTGACGCAGCCGAAAATGCAGCCATTAAGAGGCTCTTCCAGCAAAGTGTTGACAACCTGGCTGTCTCCTCCACCAAGGGAGCCACAGGACATTTGCTTGGCGCTGCAGGGGCCCTGGAGGCAGCGTTTACCGCTCTGGCCTGCTACCATGCGGTCCTGCCACCAACTCTCAACCTGGACCGCACTGAGCCAGAGTTTGACCTGAATTATGTTCCCTGCACATCGCAGACATGGTACACTCAGGGCCGACGGCTCGCCCTCACAAACTCCTTTGGATTTGGCGGCACCAACGCCTCACTGTGTCTCACCAGCATTGGATGACACACTCATTCTAAAGTCTGTATTCTTCACCTCTGGTATGATAGAACACACAAACATCCAGCAGAATGAATCCATTTTTAGTGAAAGTCTAACTGACTGCAAGACAGAAAACATTCAGGCTTTGAACAAAGATTAAAATCCTTGTAACAATGTTTTTGTTTCTGTCTTTTTACATGAAAATGGTCAAATTTCAAAGCTGTGAATGTGAGAAACTGTTTTAGGCCTTTATGTAAGAGCAGTCATGCTCTTTTTGGAGTGTTCGGTTTGTGTGTTACTTTGCTCACCAATATGATTTTTGCACTCTGTGTCCCACTGACTGCACTTACCAATGAATCTGCCCATTTTATTCATGCTTAATAGTTTAGTCCATGAAATAGCAAAATGTATAATATATTCAAAAAAATAATGGAGAAAAATACCCATAATACTCATAAGTCAAAATTTACAATTTACAATTAATTTTAATATCCCATTCACATCATTTGTTGGTCCATTTTTGACTACACTTCTGTCAAAAAGCCAAGTCAAGAAGCCTGGAGAAACGGATGGAATTGGGTCAGAAAAGGTTACATTATATAACTTTGATTAAAGACATGTTGATGAAAAGTAATGCAATTATATTGAAGAACACTATGAAATTGAATAGGGAATTTTTGATTTTATGGGACTTTCCACAACTGCACATTGTTGCCATATGGCAACACATAGTGTGTGTGTGTGTGTGTGTGTGTGTGTGTGTGTGTGTGTGTGTGTGTGTGTGTGTGTGTGTGTGTGTGTGTGTGTGTGTGTGTGTGTGTGTGTGTGTGTGTGTGTGTGTGTGTGTGTGTGTGTGTGTGTGTGTGTGTGTGTGTGTGTGTGTGTGTGTGTACGTATACATATAGATATGTGTATGTATATATATACACTACTCACAATAAGTTAGGGATATTGTTATTTACATGAGTGCATTTCCTATTTGGTCTGAATTTTAATTAAATAACTAATAGTTCCCTTTGATATTACTATTAATGAATGAGAAGAAGCACGATTTTCATTACTGCAATATTTATTACCCCAACAATTTAAACAATAACAAAGGTAGCCCCAAATAACCAAAATTGACAACGTCAGTAGTGGGTGTTTCCACCATTTGCCGCAATGACAGCTTGACAGCGATGTCTCATGCTCCTGACTAGGCTCATGATGGTGTTCTGAGGCAATGCGTTCCAGTCCTCCACAAGTGCTACACGCAGTTCTGCCAGGTCACGTGGTTGTGGGGTACGAGCATCCAGTCGCTGCTTCAGCTGGTCTCAGACGTGCTCTATGGGGTTCAGGTCAGGGGACATTGCTGGCCAAACCATATGAGGCACTCCGTCTTCCTGAAGTCGAGCTGTGACAATTCTGGCACGATGTGGTGGAGCATTGTCATCCATGAACAGAAAGTTGGGGGTGTGCTGGTGGAATTGGGGGATGATGATGGGTTCTATGATGTCTCTGAGGTAAGAACGTGCAGTGACTGAGCCTTCTACAATCACCAAATCGGTTTTGCGCTGACTGGTGATGCCTGCCCAGACTGTTGCACCTCCTCCACCAAAGCGAACCCTGGGGACCATGTTGACCTCGGCGTATCGCTCACCTCACCTTCTCCAGCAACGCTGACGACCATCGTTTCTGTGCAAGGTGACTCGACACTCATCAGTGAACAGGACTGTAGACCACTGCTGCATTGTCCAGGTCACGTGGTCTTGTGCCCACTGCAAACGGGCACGGCGGTGTCTTGGTGTCAGTGGAGTCACCTGCAACGGTCGTCTGGCATTCAAGCCAAAGCGGTGAAGTCAGTTGCGAATGGTTTGTCTGGAAACCCTAGTACCCCTCACTTCTTGTAAACGGGCCTGCAGGTGTGTGGCAGTTGCAAAACGGTGTCTGAGTGCATAGGTCCTTAGGTACTGGTCATCATTGCTCCACTCCTGGGTCTGTCACGAACACTGCCAGTAGTTCTGTGTCTTGCTGCAAGTCTGCTGATGACACTTTGAGACACACCGAGTTCACGAGCAACATCTGACTGCCTGCTACCGACCTGAAGGCGCGCTATGGCCAGGTGGCGCTGCTCATCCGTTAAGTGACGTCGTGTGTTCATGGCTGCTTGAATGATGAACTGGGAATGACTTACTGACAATGCCAGCTTTTTATACCCCCAGAATGTTGAAATTGATGCCACATTGAAAAGGGTTGTCTATTTGTATTTTTTGGTATGAGCCCAATATGTAAGGCGCACTGTACACAGTGAGACCATTACGTGGAAAACACAAAATGAGGTGTGTCTATCACCCTAATACAATTGCCTCCCTATCCCTAAAATCACTGAAGTGACACAAACACCTTAAGTATGAAATCCACTGAGGACCTCACAATATCCCTAACTTATTGTGAGTAGTGTATATATATACATACAGACATATATATATATACACACACATACACACATATATCTATATATATACTATATATATATATATATATATACACATGCACACATATATCTATATATATATATAGATATAGATATAGATATATGTGTGTGTGTGTGTGTGTGTGTGGTCACCCATACATAATTTTGTTTTCATATAGAAATTCGTAAACTAGTAGTGGATCAAGTAAGTGGAGTGAAAAGTACAACATTTCCCTTTGTACCCTTCTCATACAAACATTCCCCCACATTGGACTTATGAACTAAGCTTAAGGTTGTAAATCACTTACTTTCCAGCACTCCCTACACATAAAATCCAGTCCCTATACCTTTGCTAACTTTCTCTGGCAAAATTGTTGAAATAAGCATTTCACCACTGAACAATGATTGAGCTCAATTCAATTGTGACCCTGAAACAGACATTCTCTGTATTCCAGCAGGTGGCGTTGGCTCACAGTAAGTCAAGCATCTTGCTTCAACAGTACACTTCCAGTACAGCTTACATTTTAGGCATACAGTAGACACTTGAGTTACAAGCAACTATACTGACTGAGAGCCTTCTCTTAGGCACCCTTACATGACCTTAGAGCAATAACAAAGAAAGTGCTCAGAAGAGTTTTTGGGACAGGTACATGCACAAAAGACTTTAGATCCGTTAGAGTAGATTGAGAAGAAACCATCCAATAGAAGAGGTTAATATGAGTAATTGCATTAAGAATATAATATCTGTTAATTGCCTGCTGTTAGCTTCCAGGAAGCCAAACGTCACAAGGCTTGGACAATATATTATAATTAGGAAGTAAGTGGTGCTTTAGATGTGTTCAGCTGACCTTAATAACATCTAATGGAGGCATGATCTCACAGTAGCGCCTTCTGTGATCAATTATGAAGGCCCTTTCCAAACCAAGACCTCTAGCTCTGTGTTGTTCTTTGAATTCACCCTGGTTTGGCCTTTTACTTTAGTGTTGCGATGGTGAAAACAACAAGGGATCACTGGAGCAAAAGGTATGACTAAGAGAGGTTAATTGGGGACAAAGTGCCATTATGTCAGGGTTGAAATGAAAGTAAAGCTGTAAACAGTCCCCTAAAGGAAAAGGACAGTTTTCCAAATGGTTACCTGTCTTTAAACTTTGAACGACAATTATTCTGCTCCTTTATAGTGGAGAAAACACACCGTACTTGTCTGGCATCCTGGAGGGGACATGAAGGGACATTGAGTGGTCATTTGGAGCCTCTTATGTGATGGTTGAGAATATATGTGTGTTCACATTTCCCAATGATGATTTTGGTCACAAATCTCAGATTTTACAGTACATTATATTCCACTGAGAGGAAAAAGAAACCGGTTTTACAGTATTAGAAACAGACATTAACCCTCGAGACCTCTTTAAAATTACTTTACACTTTACACCTTAAGGTCCCGAAACGGTTCCTCTCAAGTGTCATAAAAATGTGATATATAAAAAAGAAATGTTTCACTTTCACCGCATCAAACCTTTAATCAGCTTCCAACCGAACATAGTTTTGTTTTGTTTTTCATTTTTTATGTTTTAATGCCCATTTTGTCATAAGAACCCCTGATTTTCTCAAAATATGCAATATTTTAAAAAACAAGGTGGAATAAAGTGGAATATTTGGGGTAAGGTTATTACAGCGTTGACTAGATCAATAATTGATAACTCCTTTTATATCAATCCCAACACACCAAGACCATGTTTATGGTGTTAAGCTTTTTCATTGCCATGCATTTTGCAAGATAACAGAACCAGGCCTCCATTGAAACTGTATGTGATTTAGCTCTGCTACCCCTGGTGGTTTCAGGCCTATCAGACCTAAAACCTATTTTCCATGTATTTTGAAGGGAGAGGCTTAGATTTATTAAGTTGTCATGGGAAAAGCATTATATTATGTCAGGATTACAGTGTATGAAAATTATGTGTTTATAGTGGGAGTCAATGGGACCAAAACAGGCCTTAAGGGTCAAAGTGTGGGGGTTTTGCGTATTCTATGCACCTTGCAAAAGAGGAATTTTTGTTGTTCTAGAACAACTAAAACATCTCTGTCTGTGCATTTATATATTTTTTTATATTTTATTGTTAGTTTTAATCTAAGTCCTTTGCTATAAGTTTAAAGGTCCATTCTGTCCTCCTGAGTGTGTAACAGTCAGCTTCAAGCCAGAGACTCCTTGGAAAGTAATAACTTGCTACTTTGGGATTTGTCACAAAATTACCCAAAAAAGAATCAAATTGACCTCAAAATGACACAAAATGATTTTAAAAAAAAGACACAAAATGACAAAAAAAGACGTAAAATGATCAAAAAAAGACACAAAATGACCAGAAAAGACACAAAATTACCAAAAAAAGCCACAAAATTACCCCCAAAAAAGACACAAAATGACAAAAAAAACACAAAATGACCAAAAAGACTAAAACACATGAACACTTTAACACAGTGGAGACAGAGCTGACTTCCAAAATGATTTGGCGACCCCCAGAAATCATCTCGCGACCCCAATTGGGGTCGGGACCCCAAGTTTGAGAATAGCTGCCCTGGACAACAGGCTCCCTGTGGTGGTAGCCACAAGAACATATTGAATTCTTCAGACCCCGGGAATGAGAGGTTCGCTCAAACACAATGGCTCTAATTGATATTTATTTATGTGATGGTGACTCTTTAACTGCTCAGTTGTAACCTCCTGTCCCTTGGAAGAATTGCAACATTCAGTTCACAAACTAGAAGTAATGGTGTGGGACATGAAAATTGAAAAGGAACATATACCATAGTTAAATCAACCTCTGATGGAAATCAGACATGACATTAATGACAGTCAGGAACATGGGTACCGGAATACAAAGGAGTTTTTGGTCCAAAATACAGAGTACCTTAGAGATCAGCTCAGAGACACTATGAAATGGCTACAACAGCATCACTCAAAACTCTTAAAGATATACATGGGGTTCTGTCCCCCATGGTTGAGACAATCCGCCGGCTGCAGGAAGAAATAACTTCTTGTAGCCTTAAGCTACACAGTGTCTATGAGGAGGTTAGTGCAGTAAGACAACCACTCTACATGATTTTACTTCAATCCAATCCAATCCACTTTATTTGTATAGCACATTTAAACAACAAAAACATCTCCAAAGTGCTGTACATAGAATCATCAATAAAACAAACATTTCCATATAACAATCAGCAATAAATAATACGTGTATTACTCTAAAATGATGCTATAAATAAAACAATAAAATCAAACAGATAGTAAAATAAATAAAAGACGTAGTTTGAAGTAGTAAAAGAAATAAAAGACAGAGGACCACAAAACTCACCACCGTGGGGGCTGTTGGGAAAAGGAGGGGGAGGGCATTCCAAAGTCTGGGGTCCACCACAGAGAAAGCCCTGTCCCCCCTGGTTTTAAGGGTGCTTGAAAGTCACACCTGAAAGTCCGGACCAAGGTCCGTGTTCTGTTACATTGTATACATTTGGTCCGGTTGGTTTTGGTTTCACAATGCAAAAAGAAGAACGGACTTTACAAGACAATTCTACTGGACACGTCATCTCCCTATGTATTTCCGCGGCTCATTTTGTTTTGGTTACGCTGCGTTGTTAGGCCGGCCGGCATCTGACGTCAGTGTTACTTCCTTAACTTGCTTACACAAAATGAATCCAGCGAGACACCTTTTACTCCGTTTGAGTCCTTTTCCCATGCATTATTTCAGTGTTGTGGCAGTGAAGGTTTCTGCTGCTGTCCTCAGCTCCGTTGTGCACACAATTAAATGTTTGTCCTTGGTCTTGTGTTACCTTGCGGCTGATTAGTCGCGGAGCAACGCACACGCCGTAGCGCGCATGCAGCAGCACGGCCGCTGTCACACACACGCAGCTGCACCTCCAGGCATATCGCCGCAACAAATACTTTTGCTGGTCTTTTGCTACCAGCAGCACCACCTTAATGAGCAATACGTGAGAGTGCTTGGTATTCGCAAGTACCGTAATTCGAGAGCAGAAGAAGAAAAAAACTTCCTGTCATTGATACGAAGGTCTGAACTATAAAAAAGTTGTTTTCACACTGCAAAAGGTTCGGACCTTGGTTCGTTTGGTCCGAGACCACCTCTTTTGGTCGGACCAAACTTTGGTCCTTTGGTCCTTTTGTCCGGACCGTGGTCCGCGGCACCTTTCACACCTGGAATTTAGGTTCGGATCAAACTGAAAAGTCCGAAAGTCCGGACCAAACGAGATAGGTGTGAAAGCGCCCTAAGTCTCGCTCTAGTAACTCTGTCGCTGAGACCATGTGAACCAGTAACTCTGCCACTGAGACCATGTGAACCAGTAACTCTGCTGCTGAGACCATGTGAACCAGTAACTCTGCCGCTGAGACCATGTGAACCAGTAACTTTGTAGCTGAGACCATGTGGACCAGTAACTCTACCGCTGAGACCATGTGAACCACTAACTCTGCCGCTGAGACCATGTGAACCAGAAACTCTGCAACTGAGACCATGCAAAACGGCGACTGCCACTGAGACCATGCGAACCTGCGACTGCTACTGAGACCATGCGAACCTGCGACTGCTACTGAGACCATGCGAACCGGTGACTGCCACTGAGACCATGCAAACCGGCGACTGCCACTGAGACCATGCGAACCTGCGACTGCCACTGAGACCATGCAAAACTGCGACTGCTACTGAGACCATGCGAACAGGCGACTGCCACCGAGACCATGTGAACCGGTGACTCTGTCGCAGAGAGACTATGTGAACCGGTGACTCTGCCTCTGAGACCATGCGAACCAGTAACTATGCTGCTGAGACCATGCGAACCGGCGACTGCCACCGAGACCATGCAAACCGGCGACTGCCACTGAGACCATGCGAACCGGCGACTGCCACTGAGACCATGCGAACTGGCGACTGCCACTGAGACCATGCAAACCGGCGACTGCCACTGAGACCATGCGAACCGGCGACTGCCACTGAGACCATGCGAACCGGCGACTGCCACCGAGACCATGCACACCGGCGACTCTGTCACTGAGAGACCATGTGAACCAGTAACTCTGCAACTGAGACCATGCGAACCTGCGACTGCCACTGAGACCATGCGAACCTGCGACTGCTACTGAGACCATGCGAACCGGCGACTGCCACTGAGACCATGCGAACCTGCGACTGCTACTGAGACCATGCGAACCGGCGACTGCCACTGAGACCATGCGAACCGGTGACTGCCACTGAGACCATGCAAACCGGCGACTGCCACTGAGACCATGCGAACCTGCGACTGCCACTGAGACCATGCAAAACTGCGACTGCTACTGAGACCATGCGAACAGGCGACTGCCACCGAGACCATGTGAACCGGTGACTCTGTCGCAGAGAGACTATGTGCACCGGTGACTCTGCCTCTGAGACCATGCGAACCAGTAACTATGCTGCTGAGACCATGCGAACCGGCGACTGCCACCGAGACCATGCAAACCGGCGACTGCCACTGAGACCATGCGAACCGGCGACTGCCACTGAGACCATGCGAACTGGCGACTGCCACTGAGACCATGCAAACCGGCGACTGCCACTGAGACCATGCGAACCGGCGACTGCCACTGAGACCATGCGAACCGGCGACTGCCACCGAGACCATGCACACCGGCGACTCTGTCACTGAGAGACCATGTGAACCAGTAACTCTGCAACTGAGACCATGCGAACCTGCGACTGCCACTGAGACCATGCGAACCTGCGACTGCTACTGAGACCATGCGAACCGGCGACTGCCACTGAGACCATGCGAACCTGCGACTGCTACTGAGACCATGCGAACCGGCGACTGCCACTGAGACCATGCGAACCTGCGACTGCTACTGAGACCATGCGAACCTGCAACTGCCACTGAGACCATGCAAACCTGCGACTGCTACTGAGACCATGCGAACCGGCGACTACCACCGAGACCATGCGAACCGGTGACTCTGTCGCAGAGAAACTATGTGAACCGGTGACTCTGTCGCTCAGACCATGTGAACCAGTAACTTTGTTGCTGAGACCATGTGAACCAGTAACTCTGCCACTGAGACCATGCGAACCGGCGACTGCCACTGAGACAATGCGAACAGGCGACTGCTACTGAGACCATGCGAACTGGCGACTGCCACCGAGACCATGCAAACCGGCGACTCTGTCGCTGAGAGACCGCGTGAACCGGTGACTCTGTCGCTGAGACCATGTGAACCAGTAACTCTGCCTCTGAGAACACGCGAACCAGTAACCCTGCCGCTGAGACCATGCGAACCGGCGACTGTCACTGAGACCATGCAAATCGGCGACTGCCACTGAGACCATGCGAACCTGCGACTGCCACTGAGACCATGCGAACCTGCGACTGCTACTGAGACCATGCAAACCGCAACTCTGTCGCTGAGACCATGTGAACCAGTAACTCTGCCGCTGAGACCATGTGAACCGATAACTCTGTCGCTGAGACCATGTGAACCAGTAACTCTGCCGCTGAGACCATGCGAACCGGCGACTGCCACTGAGACCATGCAAACCGGCGACTGCCACTGAGACCATGCGAACAGACAACTGCCACTGAGACCATGCGAACCGGAGACTGCCACCGAGACCATGCGAACCGGCGACTCTGTCGCTGAGAGAACATGTGAACCGGTGACTCTGTCGCTGAGACCATGTGAACCAGTAAGTCTGCCGCTGAGACCATGTGAACCAGTAACTCTGCCGCTGAGACCATGTGAACCAGTAACTTTGTCGCTGAGACCATGTGAACCAGTAACTCTGCCTCTGAGAACACGCGAACCAGTAACTCTGCCGCTGAGACCATGCGAACCGGCGACTGCCACTGAGACCATGCAAACCGGTGACTGCCACTGAGACAATGCGAACCGGTGACTGCCACTGAGACAATGCGAACCGGCGACTGCCACTGAGACCATGCGAACCTGCTACTGCCACTGAGACCATGCGAACCTGCGACTGCTACTGAGACCATGCGAACCGGCGACTCTGTCGCTGAGACCATGTGAACCAGTAACTCTGCCGCTGAGACCATGTGAACCGATAACTCTGTCGCTGAGACCATGTGAACCAGTAACTCTGCCACTGAGACCATGCGAACCGGCGACTGCCACTGAGACCATGCAAACCGGCGACTGCCACTGAGACCATGCGAACCGGAGACTGCCTCTGAGACCATGCGAACAGGCGACTGCCACTGAGACCATGCGAACTGGAGACTGCCACCGAGACCATGCGAACCGGCGACTCAGTCGCTGAGAGACCATGTGAACCGGTGACTCTGTCGCTGAGACCATGTGAACCAGTGAGTCTGCCGCTGAGACCATGTGAACCAGTAACCACTGAGACCATGTGAACAGTAACTTTCTCGCTGAGACCATGTGAACCGGCGACTGCCACTGAGACCATGCAAACCTGCGACTGCCACTGAGACCATGCGAACCGGCGACTGCCACCGAGACCATGAGAACCGGTGACTCTGTCCTGAGACCATGTGAACCAGTGAGTCTGCCGCTGAGACCATGTGAACCAGTAACTCTGCCGCTGAGACCATGTGAACAGTAACTTTCTCGCTGAGACCATGTGAACCGGCGACTGCCACTGAGACCATGCAAACCTGCGACTGCCACTGAGACCATGAGAACCGGCGACTGCCACCGAGACCATGAGAACCGGTGACTCTGTCGCTGAGACCATGTGAACCAGTAACTCTGCCGCTGAGACCATGTGAACCGATGACTACCACTGGGACCATGCAAATCTGCGACTGCCGTTGAGACCATGCGAACCAGCGACTGCCACTAAGACCATGCGAACCGGCAACTGCCACTGAGACCATGCGAACCGGCAACTGCCACTGAGACCATACGAACCGGCGACTGCCACCGAGACCATGCGAACCGGCGACTGCTACTGAGACCATGCGAACCGGAGACCATCAAGATGTAACCTCTCCTTGGATGGAAGTGTGTACAACGGTTGGTTTAAAAAAAAAAGATGTTTAGTATGATTGATTTGCATTAAGTCATGTATTTAAATATACATTTCATGTTTGGGTTTGTTGAAATGGAATACATACAATGTTTTGTGTATCACTTTGTGCAGAATTAACAATTGAAGAATTTTTTAGTGGATCCAGAGGTCATCCAGCTTTTCTTGGACTGTGGGGGTGTCTGTATTTTCAGAACCTGATGACACACAATACCAAATTTATTCATACATTATAAATACTCAATTGTGAATTAATATTTTATTATTCAAAGGAAGTAGTTAAGACAGCAGATTGTATTATCAGGCCATGTCTGTGTCCACTGTGATGGGGAAAAAAAACAAATCCATACCTTGTAGACTGGAGAAGGAGTTGTGGGTGCGTTATCCATCATCCACAGCCGGCTAGTTGACGGAGGTCTTTGAGGTACCCCATGGCCGGAAGTGGTTGGGCTAAGTGGGGCAGGATCTGCAAGGTCGAGACTTGTCCAACGCACTTTCTGAGAGGCATCTTGGAAGCAGTGGTCTTCCTCGTCTCACTTGGTCCTGCAATATACAATAGCCTGTACAACAATAACTCACAACTAACACAATTGTAACAATAATATGCAACTGTAAGTGATCTGAACTAAATTAATTTGCTAACTTAACTGTCCCTAGACCAGCATAAAAAGCTAAACTATACAAACTAAATACTCTACTATAAACCTAACCTACTCCTAACCTAACCTAAATATAAATGTGCGAAAAATATGAAAAGTTAGCTTAGTCTGTCTTGAAGATGCTGGACACAGGAAACCTGGAAAAGTCAGAAAATTGTTCCTTCAGATATATTTGTATATCACTATACATGACATCACAGAACAGTGGTTGAAAGTTCTTTATGAATAATAATTTCAGTGTTTCTCAACATTACAAAAGCATTTTTTTTAATTGCTTACCTGAAAAGGTGAAGACAAACAACTGAATGCTGAAGGTCAACGAAGAACTGGATACTCAAGTCTCTTAGGTGAAGTAGTGTTTATCTAGAACAGGATGACAACCGTGAGCATTGCAGCAATGTAACAATGTGTTATTAATGTTTTAAATAACTGAATTAATGTATCACTTATTCATAAAAATCAGTATGAAGCTGAATGTAATCATCTGAATTAAATACACACATAGCACCTCTAGAAACATAGCAACATTTTCAGCATATGTGCCCCTCTGCATCCTTTATAGATGATATAAATTTTAACTTTCTTCATACATTTTTACGTGTTTTATACATTTCTATAGCACCCATGGTCCTCAGGGGTCAATAAGGACCTCATGACATTAGACTGGTTTTAGGAAATGTAGAAAAAAATATTACCAACTTTTTTTTCACCTTTTAAGGTGACTCATGACCAAAAAAAAATTATATTTCATTTTCACTTTTTTTTCATTATTATTGGTCAATTTTATTCAAATATACAAATATCAAAACATAAGTTTCACTAAAAGTTGACATGACCTACTCTGTGCATTCCCATCAAGAATTATTTTTTTCCACTATTACTGTTGAAAAAAGTACTCAGGGTTTTTTTTGTTTTTTTTTTTACTTTTTTCTCTCTTGAAATGAGGCCTAATTTTGAATATTTGACTAAAATTGACCAATAATAAAGAAAAAATTATGAAAATTATACATCAATCAATCAATTTTGGGGGCATGAGTTGCCTTAAATGATAAAATGATAAAAAAAAAAAAAAAAAAAAAAAAGTTGGTAATATTTTTTTTCTACATGTCCTAAAAACAGTCTTGTGTCATGGGATCCTTTTTGACCCCTGAGGACCATGGGTATATAGTCGACAGGAGGACTATATTATTTTTTTAACAAGGGTTAAAAAAATAATAATACATAATTTATTAAAGTAGTTTATGTTAATAACAGTCTTTGACAAACACTCACCATTAAATAAATGGTCAAGCTGTAAATCTGTGAGGGGAAAAACAGGATTAAAGCTTGCAAAGAAGATGAATATGAATGGATAGGTTGATAATTCTATTGACACCACAGCTCGGTAACACCATGGTAATAGTTAGGTAATAATCTGATAATAGTGGCGAATACTTTCAAAAGCTTTCAGTGTAATAGTACCCAAATGCACCCTAAACTAAATTTAAGCCATTAATGGCTATGACTCTGGTATTACAAATACACCTTATTACATAATAACCTCTATTATCAAAATAGTACTGCAGTATTAATATCGGAAGAAAACAGGATTAAAGCCTACAACGAAAATGCTTCACAGCACCACTTCAGGACACACACACATACATGAATTAATCCAAAGCTGTTTAAGCCTACATTTTCAACTTCCAATAAATCTCTCTCTCTCTCTCACACACACACACACACACACACAGTACATTAATATTAGTCACAGGAGCACATACTTCAGGTACCAGTTGACATGAATAGTCTGCTAACAGTAGTGAGTAACATTGACATTGACACAATGCAAATCTTAAAAGGTGAAGTAAACTACCAGTTCATCATTACAGTAAATTTTTACATACCTGACTCCATGGTTAAATGTATATCCCCATGATTATCTCGTCTTTTTAACCTCTCATTACCAAGTGACATGAGTTTCAGTTTAATATTATCCCAATACACCGAATGTTCAAATTTAGCCATTGATGAGTATGACATTGGTATTACTATTACACCTTATTACATAAGAATACCAAAACATCCTCACAAAAAAACAGGACTATTATCAAGAAGCTACCATCAAAATCCACATACAATTAGCTACATATCACAGTTAAAAAAAATTAGTCAGGCCAACATTGTACACAAACCCTACATTAAAAATGGCATTTAGACAACATTAATCAAGGAAAATAGCATAAGCTCTCAATTTTTTTTGCATAATTATATTATTATTAGCATAATGACGACTTCCCAGATAGACACAAGACAAAACACAGCAATTGTTAAAATAATTGATGATTTTCTATATTTGTAAATCATGATTTATGATTTTATGATTTATTCAATTTTTCTAACACAATCATAAACTGTTGCGGCCTACATGTGTACACACGTGTTTACACGTGTTTGCTAACACCAGACACATCTACTGTTATAACAACTGTTAGCATCATTGTAACTGTAACGGAGTAACTGTGAAGATTTTCTGCCTCGACGGACCATTTATAAATTGCTTCGACATGATGCTAAAGCTAGCTCGCTAGAGAGCGCTAGCTCAGACCTAAGACCAGTAGCCGCGAATAAATTAGCAAAATAAAATGACAAACATCGTCCAAATGAAACTCAAATAACTTGCAACTACATTTCACAAAGGACATATTTTCGACAGTAGTTGAAAAGTTCAAATATGAAAATGCTAACATTATAAGGCACAATTGTAACGGTAGTATGCTAGCGAAATATACAGTAAATAAAAACATGTCTTCTTACCTCAGACCCTCAGACGAAGAGCCAGAGAGGCCAAGTACCGCCAGCGGACATATTCAGCAACCGAGTGAAGCAGATTCTCCCCCGTGCTCGCTTGCGGTGAAGCTCTGTTCGCGCGGAGCGAGGACTTTTGACACATTGGGGGCGGGGCCAAGGCTGACCCCTGGCGTCTTATGATTGGTCACTTTCCAGCCCTCCACGCGGGTGCCTTTTCAGTTTACTGCTGACAGCTGGTAGCGGCGGCATCATCTAAACAACAATGGTTGTTTCATGACGTTCACGACCACAACTCTACACTTCATCAATGGTAATAAAAAGGTTAAAAAATGCTGATCCAGGATTGGTCGAATCCACCTGGCCACCTGGTTGCATAGCTACCAAAGCCCCCCCTCCTCCAACACAGACATGCTAACTGAAAACTGTCAGTTTATTCTCACTGAACAGACATGGTGTTTTTTCATAAAACATGAGACCTTATAACTTGACCATACATTTTCCAATCTGCCTCAAACTTGTCATGCATGATGATGGTTCATCACTGACCAGTTCTACATAACAATATTTCATAAATTCCCGCCCTTTTTGATAAGCCACGCCCCTTTTTGATAACTAATGAACTGTTTGTCCTAGAGACTTGTATAAGGTGTCAGATTACTCAGGATAGAGTCCCTGTTTAACTGTTGATTGATGACCCCGCTCCTTTTGATTAGCCACGCCCCCTTTCATAATTAATGAACCGTCTGTCCTAGAAACTTGTGTGAGGTGTCTGTGAACTCAGGACAGAGTCCCTGTTTAACTGGTGATTTAAGCAACGAGAATCAAGGGCCAGAGGCAAGCACACAATCAAAATTTCTTTAGAAATTTTCTAGTTATTCTTCCGTGTCGACTACTCCTCCCAGAGTTTTGGCCGCACATACACAAAAAAGGTATCAAATCGACCGGCTCGCCCATGACAAGTGTGCTATGACTTTTCTAAGGGTTTCGACAAACGGTTTTCAAATTATTGGACAAAAACACGTCAAAAAATCCCCCCAATGTAACCCTATGGAGAGTCTAGAGTGGTGATGTCAGAGTGTAGAGGGAGAGAACGAATTGTCAAAAAATAAATTTGCGCTCCAGGCCGCAAATTTCACTCTACAGAAATAATTTATACATAGAAACGGAGGAAAATTTGTCCTCTCACTCACAATCCTCTGGTAAAGCTGTCAGAGTTATAGTTTGGGCGTAAGACGCACAGATGCACCAACAACTCGCACCAACTGCCTCATTGGCTCCCATATTAAAAACACAGGATGATTTCTGAAATAAGGACATTTTTTTTTTCAGATCGCTCTAACAAAGCTATTTTTTCATTTTTCTTTAAAAAAAAAATATGTAGACTTTGAGGAAGAACTCAGGACGCTCAAAGTGAAGTCAGATCAATGATAGGTATTATGGTTTTGCCAAAAATGCTCTCTGTTCGAGGCCAGAATTTTCAGTTTGTCGACCTCTGGCTGCTCAGTGTGGCGGAACTGTCAGTTATTTTCAGTTGATTGCTCTGCTTTGATTGGTCGACTCCACCTGGCCACCTAGTTGCTTAGCTACCAAAGCCTCCCCCCTCCCCTCCTCCAACACAGACATTTTAACTGAAAACAGTTAACTCTAACTGTCACAGACATGGCATTTTTTCATAAAACATGAGACCTTATAACTTGATACATACATTGTCCAATCTGCCTAAAACTTGTCATCCATGATGATGGTTCATCATTTACCAGTTCTACACATAGACTGTATATAAATAATGGACGTAGTCACCGTGACGTCACCCATTGGTTTGTGGACTGCCCGTTGGAAGCCTCGAGTTCAGCGTTATACTCATCGCCATCTTGCGTCGCCATCTTGTTTCCGATACGCAGAGCAGACCATAATTGGACTGTGGCGGAGCGCGAGGGATCTGACAACACTGACTACACGCCTCTCTACACCGGCAACCCGACTGAGAGAAGCCGCTGCTAATTCATGTTAGCATTAATTGGAGCATTAACTCGGATGTTAGTTTTGGCTAGCAAAAAAAAAAAACAAATTGTATCTTTCTTACCTCAGAAAACTGAGCAGCGAGTGTCTGTTAGTCCAACCAAACACTGAACATGACATTTTTACTGAACAAAACGTTCAATTAAGTGAAAATACAGTGTGAAAGGGTCAAAGTTATGAGACCAAATCGGTAAACCTCCTCTTTCCTATCTATATAACGTTATATATAACTTTATTGACACGTTTCCATGGATACGCATTGCTCTGCTTCTCTCCTGATGACGGCTCGCCTTGTTAGTGACCTGTCAATCAAAGCTAGAAACGCCCCAAATCATACGATTCTTTATCTTCTATTTTCTTCTAAATGGGGCCATTATTAGAACTATTGACATCAAATTGTCTTGAAGAAGATTTTTTACTAGCGATTGAGACCATAATGTTGTCCCTGAAAAAATGTTCTGAGGTAATAAATCAAGTGAGAAGTTTTCAAATTTAGCGCTGAAATGAATGGGCAGATTTCTTTTGCAGCCAAACTTAGCACCCCCTACTGGAATTTTCGGTGAATTGCAGGCTTTATGCACTTCCTGGTGGCCTCCATGCTCAGGCACGGAGATTGCCACCTGGTTCTACATAACAATGTTTCATAAATTCCCGCCCTTTGTGATTAGCCACGCCCCTTTTCATAACTAAAGAACTGTTTGTCCTAGAAACTTGTATACGGTGTCAGATTACTCGGCATAGAGTCCCTGTTAAACTGGTGATTGATTACCCCGCCCCTTTTTATTAACCACGCCCCCTTTTACTAACTAATGAACCGTTGGTCCTAGAAACTTGTGTAAGGTGTCAGACATTGTAATACAGTGCTGTTTTCAACCTTAACACAAAACTACTACAGGCAATGAATTAAAAAGGAATGTTTGTCTGTCCTGAGGATGATCAGAGGACGAGTGTTAAAAATATAAATGATCCATCTTTGGGGCATGGCTAGATTAAACAGTTTAAGGCCCTTGGGTCGAAAAGGCTTATTTACTATCTTTATTCAAGAGCAGGATTTTCTGTTAGAGCGCAGGCTTACTTGATTTTGCGTGCCGCAAGAGGGCACCTCCCCTACGATTGGTAAGAAACAGACATTGCACCCTATTGACTGTGACATTTGATAGAGTCGTCTCACTTAATTTCCTAGTGTGAGCTAGTTGTGGGAACAGCAGTCCTTTTCAGTGAACTGAATCACTAGAATCCACTCCTTAAAGAGATGAGTACAAAAGAGTTGTTCACCAAATCATTCAGTGCTTTACCAGAGCTGTGACTGCGTATCACAACTCACTGAGCTGAAACACAGTTGATCATTCAGTTCTGCTCGCCAAGCGAAATGGCTGTTCGTGAATAAGCACTACTTCCTACTTCGAGACACAAGAGGGAGAGAGGGGTGAGCTTGAGCTTGAGCGACAGTGACTCTCACTGGGCTCCTGTTCACTTTACTAGTACGTTCAGTGAACTGACTGGTGGATGCCGCAGGAGAGTCTGGCTGCAGACCTGCACTGTCCCGACGGGAGGTTGCAGACCTGCACTGTGAGGTCTTCTGCACTGTCAGGACTGGAAGTTGATTTGAAGCCTTTCAAAATAAAAGTGAGCATACTGGAAGCATGTATTTTCGTTCCCCGTGTTTATTTCTTGGGTCTTTTTTTTTATATATACATTGTGAAAATGTTCATGTGTAGTGATGTGTTCAATTAAAAAGATTTTAAAAATGTATATGTTTCCAGTTCAACTGGATAAAGTGATGAAACGCAAGAAAATATCAAGATAAAAAACAAACAAAAAAGACACTCTAGCTGCAGACCTGCTCTGTCAGGACCCTTTATTGCAGACCATAGACTGTATATAAAAAACCCTAACCCTCGAGTTCATCATTACACTCGTCGACATCTTGCGTCGACATCTTGGTTCCGATACGCGGAGCAGACCATATCTAGACTGTGGAGGAGCGAGAGGGATCTGACAACACTGACTACCTCTCTACTACGGCAACCCGACTGAGAGAAGCCACTGCTAATTCATGTTAGCATTAATTGGAGCACTAACTGGGATGTTAGTTTTGGCTAGCAAAAAAACAAAAACAAAATGTATCTTTCTTTCCTCAGAAAACTGAGCAGCGACTCCTTGGAGTGTCTGTTCAAATAAACTGTCATTAAGTGAAAATACAGTGTGAAAGGGTCAAAGTTATGAGACCAAATCTGTAAACCTCCTCTTTCCTATCTATATAACGTTATATATAACTTTATTGACACGTTGCCGTGGATACGCATTGCTCTGCTTCTCTCCTGATGACGGCTCGCCCTGTTAGTGACCTGTAACCACGCCCCATCTCATACGATTCTTTATCTTCTATTTTCTTCAAAATGGGGCCATTATTAGAACTATTGACATCAAATTGTCTTGAAGACAACTTTACTAGCGATTGAGACCATATTTTGCTGTCCTGAAATTTTTTTCTGAGGTAATTAATCAAGTCAGAAGTTTTCAAATTTTGCACTGAAATGAATCGGCAGATTTTTTTTGCAGCCAAACTTAGCGCCCCCTGCTGGAATTGTCGGTGGATTGCAGGCTTAAGGCAATTCCTGGTTGGCCTCCATGCTCAGACACGGAGATTGCCGCCTGTTGCAGACCTGCACTGTGAGGTCCAGGAGTTGATTTGAAGCCTTTCAAAATAAAAGTGAGTCCACCGGAAGCACGTATTTTTCGTTCCCCGTGTTTGTTACTTGCTTTTTTATTTTATGTATACATTTTATGTGAAAATATGTTTATGTGTAATTTAAAAAAAAGTCCAAAACCCGATTCTTTCAAATTAATATAACTTTACAGGGCAATGTATAGTGTGCAACATAACGTTCTAGAGATTAAGACTGTTTCTGTTTCTTCGTATGATGAAAAGTTGTTGACTTTTACTCACCTTGTGGTCTCCAGACTTCACACGGGGAACGAAAAATATGCGCTTCCGATAGACTCGCTTTTATTTTGAAAGGCTTCAAATCACCTTCCTCACCTCAAAGTGCAGGAGACCTCAGAGCGAAGGTCTGCAACTTCCGGTCCAGTGCAGGTCTGCAGCCAGACCCTTCTCGGATGCAGAGGCAGAGAGCCAATCAGGGCATCCGTTCACTTTACTAGTACCCTCAGTACACGAACGAAACACTGACTGACGGGATTCCCTGATAGGGAATGGCAAAAGAAAAAAAAGACTAAAAGAAGGAGAAAAAGAAGAAGAAGGCTGTAGCGAGGGGCAGGCTTGAGCAACTCCATGCTCATGCTACTTGGCATTTACGGTGTAGAGAGAGACACTAGACGGGACAGGAATTTGAGAAACAGCTAAACTTTTCATTAAAGTACGGTTCATTTACCTAAGCATTTCATTCTTTTGAACGGAAAAAAAGAGTGTGAGCAGACATTTTGGGTAGAAGAGAAGAGGTTTGAGAGAGCAGTAAAACAATCTGAACACAAAATCAAGTAATCCTTTTCTCAAACTGAAAATCCTGCACTCTAAGGCTTATGATGAATATCAAGAAATAGCTGGAAATTAACAAAAAAACACTTTGTTTCTGCCAAGTTCAAGGCACATTTGCACAATGATCTGGTCTCAGCACATGTCTTGACTCTGTTGATGGTTATGTCATATTTGTAAGTCTCAATCTGTCCATTTTTCCCCAAAAAATCTCACCAGAAGTAACTATGTAGAGGGTGATTTTTCAAAATTTTCTTCCCTGGACCCCCCTACTGTTGCTAGGTTACCAGTGGCTCAACACCACCGCTACACAAAAATCTAGGGGAAACACTGCATTCTATAAATTATTGCTTGAGTACTGCATGGTCCAGGTTTGCTGTGTAGTGAAATATGTGTACAGCATAAGCTCAATATTAGCTGTAATAATAAATGTCCTCAAACTAGATCTTGACTCAGGCTTCCAGACCTGAAAAAAAACAAAAACAGTATCTCATGACAGTGATATTTTCTTTCAGTCCATATTCACATATTGCCAAAGTTTTAATAAACTTTGCCCAATTGGTAATATAACTCTCTACATTTAAAGCAATTATATGTTGATCTTTCTTGTGTATGACAGGAGATTTTGTCTTTAATGGTAGTGCTTGAGGAAACATTCTGCTCTGTTTACACCAGACATTAACAACATTTCAACTTGCACAAGTTGACCATGGGATCATGACCAATGCCATGGAAACAGAACAGATATTTGAAAAAAGTGTCGATCCTAGGAAAGTTTTGAAAAAACTTGAAAAAATTGTCAAAAAATAAATTTGAAAACTGTGCTCCAGGCCACAAATTCCACTCTACATAAATAATTTATACATAGAAACATAGGAAAATTTGTCTTCTCACTCACAATGCTCTGGTAAAGCTGTCAGAGTTATAGTTTGGGCGTAGGAAGCACAGACGCACCACCAACATGCACCAACAGCCTCATTGGCTCCCATATTAAAAACGCAAGAAGATTTCTGTAGAAATGCATATTTAACAGTTTTTCTGATCGCTCTTACAAAGCTATTTCTTCATTTTTCTTCACAAAAACATATGTAGCTGTTCAGGAAGAACTCAGGATGCTCAAAGTGAAGTCAGATGATAGGTATTATGATTTTACCAAAAATGCTTTCTGTTCAAGGCCAGAAATTCCAGTCTGTCCACCTGTGGCTGCTGTCACTGTTCAGGGACATTCATGTGGCAGTTAATTCTGTTGATTGCTCTGCTCTGATTGCCTTTGATCTTTGCTCTGATTGCCTTTGATCCTTTGATGTGATTACAGTTACAGATACACGCAGGCACACACACACACACACACACACATGCGCACACACACACATGCACGCGTAAGTGCACACACTCCTCCAGATACACATGCTTCACACACACACACACACACACACACACACACACACACACACACACACAGACACACACATTTTGAGGTTAAAGGGCATAGGTTGCTGTTTAAATAAATACTTGAAAAGGAATGCTTGTTGTAGGTGTGCTCCTTGTATATAATATAGTATCATAACATTAATAGTATTAATTGTTTGAAATCTCTGAAGAATCTCATCATAGTTTTCTAGTTATAAATCCCTTCTGCAGAGCATGAATATCCGTGAGGCCAGTTTCAGTTTAATGATGACATACCAAGTAAAACTGGAGACGAGGTCAAATATATTTGGTATAAAATGATAGAACTGGATGGAACCCTCTTATATGTTATATTTGCAACCTTTGTTCACATTTGCAACATTTAAAATTCTTTATTGAGCATGATAGTGTTTTGAAAGTAAAAAAAAGATTAAAAATTACATTTTATGTTGGACTAAAAAAGACACAAAATGACCAAAAAATACACAAAATGACTAAAAAAAGGCACAAAATGACCAAAAAAGACTCAAAATGACTAAAAAAGACCCAACATGACTAAATAAGACACAAAATGTCCAAAAAAAAGACATAAAATGACCAATAAATAAACAAAACAACTAAAAAAGACACTACAAAAGACACAAAAGGACCAAAAAAGACACAAAATTACGTACAAAGACACAAAATGAGAGTCCCACTAGAATAAAACCAGAGTTGGATGACAGGATCACACACAGAAAAAAAACAAAAGATCACATTTATGTTGGTTTTTCCTTTGTGTCTTTTTGGTTCAAAATGTTGAGCCAGTAAGTCAGAATAAAAAATAAATTATTATCAGGTCATATAGGTTAGGTTGTGCTGGGAAAAAAATTACCAACATGGCATTTAAACATTTTTTAAGTGGTGTATACAGGCAGGATGAAAAGGATTCAAAAATGGACAAAATAGCCCCAGACTCCATAGAGATAAAAGCTGTGCATGAAGCCAAATTTAACAGAACCCTCACATGGAACCCTTTGTCTCATGCTCTGTATATGGCGAGCTTGGACCTCTTGCTCTGTATTACACTTGATGAATAATTGTACTGTCCCGACTGAATTTAATAGCATGATGTAAAGCCGGACCCAGATGATGAATTACTGTACTGGGGAATGTCGCTCCAGACCCATTTTTAGAGATTACGTTTTATTAACTCTTCTGGATGTCACATCCAGCTAATGAATAAATCAATTATTCATCCATTTTTTAATTTGAAATAACCTGACATAGATAAATGGGTTGCAACAAGCTTCTTTTTTTCCAAGTTAGAAAGGAAAGCCCAGCATCTTCATGGGAAATATTTTGGCCTCAGGATTGAGACATCACTCTCTCTGCAGCTTTGGCTCCTTATCCTGATGCATGGTACACTGTAAAAAAAACAACCTTGTTTTTACAGTAAAAAACCAGCAGCTGTGGTTGCCAGAACTTTACCATAATAAATACAGTAGAACTTTTTCTAATATTACGGTAAAATGATATTAGCACTGTTGATTTCAAATTTAAGATTGCCATTTTATTCCATTTTTTATAGTAAAAAATAAAAAGTTTTCCCGTCAAAAGAAACGCTGTTCTGCCATATAATTGACAACAAAATACTTTATAAATGCTGCATAAATGAAATATTTTACCCTTAAATATTACAGTATATTTTTGTTAGAGATATGTTTAGTACATTTACAGTGAGTGAGAAGTATTTTTTATAAAAGATAAAAGCAAAAATGACAGTGATGGCTTGTATATTACAGTATATTTTTGTTACAAACACGGTGCCAGTGTATTTTAGAGTGGAGTAATGTACTTTTTTAAAACTGTAAAAAAAATACTGTTTTGGCTGATATTTACAGTGTTTCATTGTTACTGAAACTGAATTAACCCATTTATCATTTTAGGGTCTTTTACTGTTGTGGTTTAGCAGTTTTTCACCATAAAATTTACAGACATTTTTTACAGTGTATGTGTATAATTCAGCAGTGTTTACTCTCAGTTGTGCATCATTGCAGCAAGCACGAACATGCACCATAGTTTTGTTACATATCGAGTTGTAAATTGTAACCATTGTACGATTACATGCACAGGGTTCCCTACCTTTTCATGGTATTAGAAGCAAATAGTTGCCAAAGAAATGTTCCAGCATTAAATCTACGGACTGGAGGATGAAGACATTGCAGCAGCACTGCATCATGACAACCCCCACCCCACCCCCACCCCCCCTGCCCTGTGTACTCTGAGAGCTAAGTGTACCCATTACACTACTCCATATCAATAGTGCCTTTGCTGGGCGGGAACTATTGATTCCTATTGCTGTAATGATGACTTTGGTTCATGTTATTCCTTCTCCTCTTTTTTTCTTTTTTACATCCCTGCCTCCTAATGAGGAGATATCCAAGCTGAATTATGATCGCCATGGCAACAGAGTCAGCATGCATTCCCTTTGATATCACCCTGTCCCACATGGAGCACAGCTTATCACCAGGTTCTAAAATTAGACCTCCTCCCTCTCTCTGTGGCACATACTGGATGGCCTTCATTCCTCTGCTATGACCATTACTCAGGACCAGCGTTGGCCTTTGCTTCAATTATAGAATTTGGAATTTATGATTGGTCAAATTGACACAGAATTGGTATGGCAATACTGTAGGATATACCTTGTTAAAGTACATTACTTTTGCAATAATCCACAACATTGCCTGAGATGTATCATCACCTAATTAGCCATTACAAGATAATGCAAACCCATACACATGCCCACATGTGAGTATCAGATTGGATAATACACACTTTAAAGGAAAAAAGCAGTTTTTTTTATTAGAGTGTGTAAATCCTCAGAGGCCCCAAAATAAAAATAAAAAATATATAATAATAATAATCTGTTTATTGAAACACATCACATCATGTTACATGAACTTTTTAGATGCATGATTTTCCCCCCCTCAAACAAACAAACAAGTAGAAAACATACAAAACATTATCCCACCCCCCACCCCAGTTGGTCTTCCCTTTTCAAACAGAATATCTCAGCAAACACCTTGCATTCACATTTACCTTACATTTATATTGATGTAAGAGCACAGCTGGACAAAACAAACAAAACAAAACAAACAAACAAAAAAACTAAAATGTTGTTAACTCCTAGCTACATTATCGAATTATGAGATAAGAGGCTGCCATGTAGTATAGAATTTCTCAGTTGACCCTTGAAGTGAAAATTAGATTTCCTCTGAAGTCCAGGAGATTTTGGTTGAAATTTGTCAACTTCCTCTGCATTAATTTCTGTCTCTGTTCAGCATCTTTCAGTCTGTCCTTACATCACATGCATGGCTCCTTTTTCTCCACACAAACTTGGCTATCAGTCACATTTTTCATTTTATTTTAATTAACAAAGTATAAAGCTGCCAGGAACCCAAAAAACAAACAAAAAACACAGGTTTCTATGGATTTTTGACCATTTATAGACACAAAAACAGCAGAAATAATAAATAATAATGATAAATAATACAACTACAAAACAGCCTATTTGCATGTAAATTAAAAATAGTAATAGTTTTCATTGTAGAAACAAAATTCACATTTTAAAAATGGTCTAGAAACATAAATGGCACACTGTGAAAGCTCCTATGATGCTCTTTTAACTGGCTTGTCTACATATCATACATACATAAAGCTATTACTCTAAATAAAACGTGTATTTTCAATAAATAGATGGACTTCAGGGGGTTAAGGAATGACATTAGGTCAGTGTGCCAAGATTGTTCTGCTGGGGGTTTAGGCAACTTCCAGTGTAGAAGGATACGCCTGCAGACAATCAGAGAGGCAAAAGCTAAAACATTTAATGTCTGCTTATAGCCTGGCTAACACCAGACTAATCTCAAATGAGATCTAGTCTGGCAACCAGCCATTCATTTCTCCGTAGAGGAGGTGTGGTTTATGATCCTCCAGAGCCGCTTATTGGGCGCTTAGAATGTCTATGAAAAGCGTCTGTAGGTAGCTCTTAGCCAATCGTATCAGTTATACCAGATGACGTAGTAGAGCTACAGAAATGGATGTTTGTTGTGTGTGTGTCTGTGAGATAGTGTTGCTTGCTGCTTTGCTTCTCCAGTTCTCGCTTTCTGCAAGATTATTTATTTTCACGCTTTATCCCCCCTCATGTCATTCAGCCACACACATCCACTGATTTCATGGGCAATAAACAAGCTGCTGCGGGTCTCTCGGCGGCTCCGCTGTCCCCCGGCTCGTAGCCAGATCACCGGCGTTACGGTAGCGGGGCTGTTAGCCGCGGCGCTAATAGCCCCGCTACTGTAACGCCGGTGATCTCGCTATGAGCCGGGGGACAGCGGAGCCGCCGAGAGACCTTTTGCCTTTCAACTTTCGCTCTAAACTATTTAAAACACCATCTACAGCTAAAGAGAGTTTCGCGTCTGCAGCAGCCATGTTGGATCCGTAAGAAAACTACAAGCTTCCAAGTGCCGAGTAGTACGCGTCAACGTCTTGCCTCCCCGTTCTGTGATTGGATCCCTAAAACAGGGCTAAGAAACCTCTCTGGTTGCCAGACTGCCTGGAGGTTCGAAATTAAATTCGAGCGCGTAAGGCAGTATGGGTATACCCAGGCTAGTCTGCTTACTGAATTCTAAATAATTTGAGGGAACTCCAAAAAAATGAGAGGACAGGGAGTGATAGCTACACCTAGAACCTCATGATGACATGAAAGGCCAAGATGCGATTTTATCTCAATACTTGATTCATGATGCGATATTATTGCAATTTTAACCCTCTGGAGTCCATGAAAGCACCGGCACATTACTTCTTCATGACGTGAAGACATAAAAATGAAGCAACATTGAGTCATCAGCTTCCCTCTAAAGTTCTGGCTTGAAACTCCGTGCCAGATTTTTTTTGTTTATGATATTCAACCAAGTAAAACTGGAGATAATGTCAAATATATCATTTTATCATTTTACCTGTCATATGTTATATATGCAACCTGTATTCATATTTGCAATATTTAAAATTCTGTGTTTTGAAACATAATTTTCAAGATCAGATTTTATGTTTCCTTAGTTTCTTTTGGGTTAAAAATTTTGTTCAAGTAAGTCAAAGTTAAAAATTAATTATCAGGACATATAGGTGAGGTAATGCTGAAAAAACTGACACCAACATGGCATGGTAAAGATTTTTTAACAGACATAGCCGAAGATATCAGAGGGTTAAGCATTTTGTGATATGGTGAGTATTGTAATACAAAATATTGTGATTTAACCGTTTAACTGCATTTTTTGTCCACAAAATTAAATTCAGTCGAAAATTCTCAGTCTACTCATCTCCCTTCAGTCTTTTTATTTCTCCACAATGAGAGTCAAGGCCACAGACTGACCAACAAAGTATTCAGTCAAACTGAACTGATATCAAACATGTATGGACGAGAACAACTGCAGCATTTCATCAAAATTTCCTCAACTTTAATCTTCACTGCTCTGATTTTTTTTCTGATTGAAACATAAAAAACCCTTACTTTGCAGCGTTATTATCCTGACTCATAGATTCCTTAGATCTTCTAGTTTCATATGATACCAGTATCTCCAGTATATTCCTAAAAGTGACTAAAGCAGCAGTTATACTGTATGAATAGAGGACAACCTGTTCCTCCTCAGTTGAAGTCAGTGCAAGACTACACCAGGCTGAAGAGGCTCAACAGGTGCACTATGTTGCAAGGTTATAATAGTTTTGGATTAGTTTTAGTTTTAATTTCATTGTGAATGCTTGTTTTCAAATTCAGTCAGTTTTAATGCGTTTTAAGAGTGAGTTTGCTAGTTTTAATTAGTTTTTATTTTTTTGGAAAATGCTTAGTTTTAGTTTAGTTTTTATTAGTTTTAGTGTTAGTTTTTTTGTAATGGGGTATTTGTTAGGTGCCAGGTTAAAAAAAGTCACAATAAATGTTGCCTTTATTTCCTTTGTCTGATCCATCTCAGCCCCAATAAGTTTATTAAGTCATAAAACCAGATAGATGAAATAGGTTTCATATCAACCAAAAAGATTTACGTCTGGAAAAAAGTTGACAAAGATAAAAACCAAGGACATTTTCACTATAATTTTAGTTTGTTTTGTAACCACACAATACAGTTTCAGTTAGTTATTGTTTTTTATTTTTTTTAAACTCTCGTTTTTTTTATTAAAAACTCTCGTTTTTTATTTTATTTCAGCTAATGGAAATGTTTTTTCAATTCTAGTATTGGTTATTTCGTTAGTCTTTGTTAACTATAATAACCTTGCTATGTTGACTGTGTTGAATTTCAGAAATGATTAACTTAAGTAATGACATAAGTGTTGGGTAAGAAGCTGTAATGTGATTACTCAATTTACAGTTATCTAAAGCAGATATTTCATTTAATACTTTGTCACCACAGTATTAAAACACCAGGTCATCTATCCTGTACATGACACACATTGATGTCACACTGCCATGTGACACTAAAAGAGAGGCCACATTCTCCAGAGAGTCAACAGGTTGACCTCCGATGCCTTTTAAATAAAGCTACAGTTACAATGTGCTATAACAATAAACGGTGGGTCAGGACAGACAGGAGAGGTCAAGGATGGTGCCACACATGCCACAGTTGTTGCATCAGATTCTCCTTGAAGGTGAATACAGCGGAAAGACTACTGTCAGCAGTACTCTTTATCTGCTCTTCAGCTCTTATTTTGAATAAAATTTCAGTAGGAATGGAGATGTGCATGCTGTTTGACATGTATACAGCCCTACAAAGTCTAACTGCATTAACTAAATGTTTGGTCAAAATTGATTTATAATTAAAAATTAACCCCTTGATGTCTGTTTTGTCTTGTGACAAAGTTTTAGATTTCAATTTTGCTTTATTTCAGAGAAATAATGATATGAAACCACAAAATCCAACTCAAAACCAAGCAGTAATTGCACTTACCACAGTCTGCTTTGGATATATATACTAATTCAAACATAAAAATAATAGAAATTATAAGTTTATTTGATAGGGAAATTATTATCTAGATAGTGATGATGTAAAAAACTGAGATAAAATCATATTAAGACTAAAATATAACATTTCTCTATAATATTAAGTCTAAAATACACACATCTTTGAATAGAGTTGTTAACCCTCTGGAGTCCACGAAAGCGCCGGAGCACGACTTCTTCATGATGTCACGACGTAAAAATGAATGTCCAATTTAGTGCGTCAACACTTTTTCAGCAAAAGTAAAAATCACCACGTAAGTGTGAAGTGTAACATGATTTTACTTTTACTTAGATTTTTCAAATTTTGCAGTGTGCGTCTCAACATTTTTAATGCAATGGTTGTGTTTACTGGTTTTTTGTGTTTTTCCTGTGTTTTTTGTAATTTTTTGTGTTTTTTTTATATATGTGTGTGTGTGTGTGTGTGTTTGTTTTGTCTTTTGTAATTTTGTGTATGTTTTTGTTTTTTATGTGTTTTTTGTATTTTGTGTGCGTGTGTTTATGTGTTTTTTTGTGTTTCAAAATGTTGATCCAGTAACTTAAAATGACAAAATAATAATCAGGTGAGGTTGAGCTGAAAAAGATGATACCAGCATGACATGGTGACCATTATTTAAGTTGCATATACAGGCAGAATGAAAAGGAGTCAAAAACCAACAAAATAGCCCAAGACTCAATAGAGTTAAACACTTTAAAATACACTTCTAACTAAATCAGTTTGGAAATGTTTATTCACTGAAAACAAAATATAAAAGCTGAAAGAAGACAACAACATTACTATTAGAACATTTTGCAACAAAACCAGAGTGCAGTTACTACATTTTTGGGGTCAAAGGTCAAATAAATCGTCATGATTTTTGAGCATAAAAATGACATCATCAATACATGTAGAAATAAGTGTCATATCACTTATCTATCTATAACCCATTTGGCTGGCCAGTTAAAAAAAACGTTAAAAAAACTTTAAAGCAGTTTTTCTCAGTTTTAACCTATGTGTAGTTACTGCAGTTAGACTTTGTAGGGCAGAATAGTTAACCAGCTTCTTTCTTTCACAGATAAATACTTATGATCTGAATAATATCTGATTCCAGGCCAGTAATACTTGCTTTTTTATTGGAACCCAGCTCCAGACTTTCTTCTACACCAGAGAAAAGTCAACATACAGGAACACCAACTTTTCCAAAGGTATTCATATAAATTCAATTTGTTAAAATTCTGAACAAGTTCTTTAGAATATGAAAGGCGACAGTGACTGCCTTTCCTCCAACTCTCAGGCTTTGAGTATGTGTGAACACGACTCAGATGATAAACATAAAGTCTGCCCTTACATAAATGATGCAGTGGAACCCAAAAAGCATTCACACCTTGGTGCAAAAGAGAAATACTTATAATGCAGTGTTTTAGTGATTAATTTTTTTTGCTTTTCATATATTCACAGGAGTAAAAAGCACATGTCTGGGCCCCTCTAAATACTTTAACACCTTGCTGTTGAGAAGCTTACAATATGCCAATTACTAGTCAGACAAACTGTTTGTTTTCACAGTTTTTAGTTTTGGGATGAGTGTGCAGTTACCACCACAATGTCATCATGACTGGTCAATGTGTTGGTATTTTTTGTTTTATCATGTTTTATCACAACAAGTAAAAGTAAAAAATCTTGGACTGAACAGTTCACACAGCTTACTGCGAACACACATCCACATCTGTGTTGAGGTCAGAAGGGCCGACAACACCACATCCACCACATATATCAGATGAAAAAGACAATCATCCACACAAAATTACATTTAACAATCTTACTGATAGCTCAACTAGCCTAATGTTTGGTGCAGCAACAGTTCATAGTTTTTATGGTTAATAAGTATGAAGAGCGCTGTTGCTTCCAACTGACTTTATAACTCATCTACCTCTGTCAGAGCCAAGATTACTGAACTGCACTAATCTACTGTCACTATTTGCACTGTAGACCTGTACAACACTCCACTCCAAATACTGGAACATATACCTCACATCATATGTGATATGTGTTAATATTAATCATTTTGATATTACATATCATATTTATACAATATTCATGTCCTTTTGCACATTGTACTTATTAGGGCCACGGGGCAATCGCACCGAGCACTGGTCCCATACAGCAATAGCTGTAGGGACCACTACTGTTATACTGTGGATTTAATACAATACACATACACAAATGAATCGTCCATGGCAGAAGTCTGTTAAATTCACCAGGCACATGTTTTGATGATGGAGTCATCTCCAGGACCAGCAGTATGGTAATTTAGAAGAAAGAAAATTATAATAATGTCACTTGAGATAATGAGATAACACAGACCTGTGTCGACAATACAAAATGAACTAAATGTTCATACTGCATCTGAAAAATTATGTGTGTCATAAATACAACATCAAACTCTGCAGTCTGCTGTTTGGCTCTGCTTGCACTGCAGAAAAGGTGTGTCTAAAAACAAGATAAAAACTCTAAATCTGAGGGAAATGATCTTGCTTCATGGACAGACAAGATAAATTAAAGCTGCAAGCAGCGTTGAACTGGCCCGAGCAGAGTGCACTGCAAATTATTTAATTCTTACCAAGATAAAAAAAACTTTAGATTTAAAGGTTTTTGATAATTTATCTTGTTTTAAGAGTTAATTTCTTATTTTAAACGTTCAACATGCTTATTTCTAGATTTTATAATCTTAATTTAAAAAAATCTTGTCAAGTGAAATCGCCTGTCCATGCAGCAAGATCATTTCCCTCAGATTTAGTGTTTTTATCTTGTTTTTAGACACACCTTTTTTGCAGTGTGGATCGTGATGAATGGGGAACCTAAAGGGTTGTGTAGGCAGGTAGCAGTGAGTGATTTTTCCATTACTGTCATTTACTCTTTCCAACCAGTGAAGGGTCTTATGGTCAGTCTCCAGGCTGAATTCCCTGCTTAAGAGTTAGTAGTTGAAAAAGTAAAGGGCCTCCTTAACTGCAAGTGCTCCATTTTCCAGCATGGCGTAATGGATATTTTGCGGCTCATGTAAACTACAGGATGTCAGCTGTCTTGTGGTCCCTGCAGAGGAATGACCACAAGAAGGAAAACATGTTTCTTTCTTACTGATTTATGAAAGTCCTGAAACGTCTCTCTTTCCTCTGTCCACTGGAGCAGATTGAGACACCTGTATCAGCAGCTGCCCTGGTAAAGGAGTAAGGTGGAATATGCTGGATAGTTTTACACAGAACCTGGTGAAAAAGAAACACTCATTCTAAGTAGAGGCAGTTCACACCATTACTGTGTTATTGTGTTTATAGCTATGAGTTTCAGTGTGAAGTGACAGTTTATACTGCTGCAGACTGATGACTTTGTAAGGAAACTGCATGGTATTACAAGAGTTTTCAGAAAAAAAAGTATCTTTGATAATCTTGTATGACTACTAATTTTTCTCATCCAATAATTATTTTTAAACCTGGAACAGGTTTGACATCTTAGCCAGGCGTGAATCATTCTGTATGTCCACAGCTAATCAACCTCCCATTAGTTTTTCGCACAATGCAAAAAGTGTTGTCTAAAAACAAGATAAAAACACTAAATCTGAGGGAAAAGATCTTGCTGCGTGGACAGATAATTTCACTTGACAAGATTTCTTAAAATGAGATTGTTAAATTTAGAAATAAGCATGTTGAACGCTTAAAATAAGAAATCAACTCTTAAAACAAGAAAAATGATCTAACACTTCTACATGTAATTTATCTTGGTAAGAAACAAATCATTTGCAGTGCACTCTTCTCGGACCAGTTCATCGCTGCTTGCAGCTTTAATTTATCTTGTTTTAAGAGTTAATTTCTTATTTTAAGCGTTCAACATGCTTAAGAGTTAATTTCTTATTTTAAGCGTTCAACATGTTTATTTCTAGATTTAATAATCTAATTCTAATCAACAGTGAAGATGAAGCTACTTTGTGGGACTTTTATTCTACTAATCTATTAGATCTACTTGCTATGTGGGAGTTTTATTTTGAAAAACAGCCTTGTTCTGGGTTTCCTGTTAAGCTGCAGTGACCTCTCACACTTTAATTCCACTAAACACCGAAACCATAAGAGGTTCTTGAGCATACAGTCATGAATGCACTGCAAAAAAGGTGTGTCTGAAAACCAGATTAAGCTCTAAATCTGAGGGAAATGATCTTGCTGCATGGACAGATAATTTCACTTGATAAGATTTCTTAAATTAAAACACTGAGAGGTAACTGTGTCTTAACAGGAAATCCAGGGGCATGAGGACTTGTTGCTAAGTAAGGAAATAAAATCTTAGGGACAAGTTAGGGCCATGGCCGTATTGTGAAACTCAAAATTTCTGTGGGAATTTTCTTGTTGATTTAATTGATCATTGTTTGCTGACTCCTCACTCCTCCAGTCCATAGGGGTCGTCCTCTACGTCCTCAACAACTGCTTCAATTACACAGCAAAGCAATTTCCTGTAATCAGCTAAAGTTAAAAACAAGCCTTATCGTCCGTTGCAGGACACATTTTGGCCTTTTCATTTTGGCGCCCCACTAATTGTTCACAGGATAACATTTGTGTTTACTGATGTTACGCCAGTGTAAACGATGCCACCATTTACATAACTGTGGCCCAAATAACCACACTGTAAAATAAACCTGTTGTTTTGACAGTAAAAAAAAACAGCAGCTGTGGTTGCCAGAACTTTACCGTAATAAATACGGTGCAACTTTTTGTAACATTACGGTAAAATGATATTAGCACTGTTGATTTCACGTTTAAGATTTTATTCCGTATTTTACCGTATAAATAAAAAGTTTTTCCATCAAAAGAAACGCTGTTTTGCCATATAATTGACCAGAAAACACTTCATAGATGCTGCATAAATTAAAGATTTTACCATTAAATATTACAGTATATTTTTGTTAGAGATAAAAACAGTATGTTTACAAAAAAAATGCAAAAATTACAGTGATGTCTTGTATATATATTACAGTATATTTTTGCAACAAACACTGTGCCAGTGTATTTTACAGTGGAGTAATCTTTTTATTTTTTAAACTATTCACTTTTTTAAACTAGTAATTTTGGGTATTTTTTATTCATTTTGCATCCTTTTTTAGTAATTTTGTGTCTTTTTCATTCATTTTGCATCCTTTTTCGTAATTGTGGGTATTTTTTTATTCATTTTGCATCCTTTTTTAGTAATTTTGTGTCTTTTGTTACAGAACACAGTGTCAGTGTATTTTACAGTGGAGTAAAAAAATCCACATTGATATATACAGTTACGGTGTTTCATTGTTACTGAAACTGAATTAACCCATTTATCCTTTCTTTTACTGTCATGTTTAGCAGTTTTTCCAACGTAAGATCTACAGACATTTTTTACAGTGCATCCTTGCTTCTTTGAACCTGTTTTTTAAGTCTCAGATAAGTCGTAAAGCTGAAAGCCATCATGTCTGGATGAATAATATCTTCAAGAGGTGCACACAGTTTCTCCAGGAACTGCGTCTGGATGACTGCCAGCACAGCGCTGAGCTGCTACATTGGTATGTATCCAAAATAAACTGCTTGTGGCTTAATTGCAATAAACAGACAAGTATGCTTATATAACTCAAACTAATGTGTCTGAATTCATGCTTTGTCAGGTTTGTCTATAAGACAACAAGCAAACAGTTTTTTGAAATGTTTGTTTTCTGAATGGTATATGGGTCGATCACAGCTATGCTACGTGGGGGAATCTCAAGATAATCTTTGATGCACTCAGTTTAGTTCTCACCACCTGCACAGCCAGCTTCAGCTATTGTATTGAATAGCATTGTTATTGCTACTATACTGAACAAAAATATAAAAGCCCCATATCAAATATTGATGCCACATGGAGTTAACAACCCTAAATGAACATATGCTGACTTTTACTTGTACAAAAGGATTATTTATATTGATTTGTGTAACATTTTAATCCATCTCTGTCAGTGAGCATTTGCTCAGTGATCAAATCAAATCAAAATTACTTTATTTATCCCCGAGGGTAAATTCAGTTAGTCTGGTAGAATCTCTGTTAGAATGAGACAGCCTGATGGCTGTAAGAGAGAAGGATCTTTTGAATCTCTCCGTCCTGCAACAGAGAGAGAGGAGTCGTCCACTGCTGTTTTTTTTGGTTCATAAAGGTTTTGTGTAGCAGATGATCTGGGTATTGCAGCATGGCCTGGAACATGTTGACAGGTCATCTCTCCACCACCTTCTCCAGTGCGTCCAACCACAGAACCAGCTCTTTAGACCAGTCTGTCCAACCGCCTTCATCTCAGTGTCTGATGCTGCCTCCCCAGCAGACTGTAGCATAAAACAACACACTACCACCACAGACTGATAAAACATCTGCAGCATCTTACTACAGATGGCCAGAGATCTGAGCTTCCTTAACCCTTAATAGGACACTCATTGAAATACTTGCAAATTCCAAATTTCAACCCTAGAGAATATTGGAGGATATTACATTCAGCCAGAATGTGTAAAAAAAACAACAACATACAGACCCGGGGAGGGTGGTAATATTTTGAGAAAAAAAGTTTAAAGTGGCAAATCTACGAGAAAAAATGTGCAGATTTTGTGGTGTATGGAGGCTGGGGGTTGGTTTCTGTGTTTCTCTTGGCAGAGGTGGGCGTGGCTTGCTGGGTTGCTGAGAAGCTGACTGCATACACCTGTGGCTCATCTCTCGCTGCCAGATTGTTCCACTGCTTCAGGGTAGATCGTCCTGTGCGAACTGCGTGAGCTTATTACTTGAGATTTCTGATTGAATTACAAACCTGTGTTGTCTGTGCTCTGCCTCCAGGATCCAGTGCTTACTCTGTCCAGCCACAGTACCCACCAGCTCGAGCCACCAACCATAGCACGCTTCCTGCCTCCCTCTTCCCCTGCCTCTGACCCCCTCGGCTTCCCTGCCTCCGAGCACTCCCTGCCCTGACTTCCCCCCTGCGTCTGGAGATGCCACCTCACCTTTTCCCCTACAATAAACTGCTGTTTTGATTGTTCATCCCAGTCGTCTGCTTTTTGGGTCCAGCAAACCCCGAACTACAACAGAACAATAGGAAGGAATACTGTTAGGAAGGCATGACAGAGTACTCACTGATGTCATGAGTTCTCTACAGGACCTGCATTCCAGCGTGGCCCAAATTGTCTCTCAGCTGTCCAACCAGACTCCTCGAGGTAACCCTCTAGCAGCAGTGAGTAGGCCTGCCTCTTGTCAGGCTCAATCACTCCTCCCTCCAGCCATAAAGGAACCTTTAGTCCTTCCCCCTGAGCATTACTCTGGTGATGTTGGCTCTTGTGGTCGCTTCCTGTTACAATGCCATCTAGTTATCCGTCAGATCGCTCACGTATAGCTTACATAATCAATTTACTTGGAGGCAAAGCAGGCCAGTGGGCTACAGCTCTGTAGGAGGGAGGATCCAGGGTTTTTGAGTCATATGTGGACTTTACTACAGAATTACAAAGGGTTTTTGACCATCTGATTCAGGGTAGAGAGGCTGAGAAACGACTTTTGTCCCTACATCAGGGGTCCTCTTCTGTGGTATCATTTTCTATTGATTTTCATATCTTTGCAGCAGAAAGTGGGTGGGATAACAGGGCTTTACAAGCAGATGAAGTTAAAGATGAATTGGCTACTCGTGAAGAACCAAGCACTTTAGATGAGCTGATTTCTCTAGCTATTAAGATAGATAATCGTCTTAGAGAGAGAGTTAGAGAGAGGACAGGCAAACCCCGAACCGCAACGGAACAATCTGGCCATTTTGAGTACCTTGTAATGCCCTTTGGTCTCACCAATGCACCCGATGTCTTCCAAGCCCTCACTAATGATGTTCTCCGTGACATGCTTAACCAGTTTGTGTTTGTATATCTGGATGATATATTGATTTTCTCTCGTACACCAGAGGAGCATGTCCAGCACATCCGCCTGGTTCTGCAGCGCCTCCTGGAGAACAAGCTGTATGTTAAGCCAGAGAAATGTGAGTTTCACCAACCTTCTGTCAGTGTCCTGGGTTACATTGTGGCACAAAGGCAGCGTCAACCAGACCCCATCAAGATACAAGCTGTGGCAGAATGGCCAACCCCTACCTCACTGCAGCGTTTTCTGAGATTTGCAAACTTTTATCGCAGGTTCATCAGAAACTATAGTAAAGTAGCTGCCCCTCTGACCAGACTCACCTCAACCAGTTTCCCGTTTTCATGGCCTGCTGTAGCTGAACGAGCTTTACAGCTACTGAAGAGATTATTCACCCATGCTCCAGTGCTCGTCCAGCCAGATTCTTCAAGACAGTTTGTGCTAGAAGTGGATGCTTCAGAGTCCGGAATAGGAGCTGCCCTGTCTCAGCGTCATCCTGAGACTCATAAACTTCACCCCTGTGCTTTCTTTAAGCGACTATCTACAGCTGAACAAAATTATGATGTGGGAAATCGCAAGCTGTGGGAAACGGTGATCAGACAGAATGAGCAGACACTCCTTATACTGGGGACAATAAAAGGCCACCCCAAAATGTCTAATTTTGTCATAAGCCATCATGCCTGCTGGATGCAGGGACCCAGAGCGCTCGCTTTGCGTGTTAATTATTGGACGACAGGCCGTTTGAGAGTTCGTATTCGCAGGACATGTCACCCACAGAGCATCTTTGGGATGTTCTGGATCGACGTGTCCATGACCGTGTTACAGTTCCGGATAATGTGAGCCAGCTCCGTGTGGCCCTCTGGGAAGAATGGAATAACACCCACAGGCCAGGTAGAAACCTGATCAACTCCATGAGAAGGAGATGTGCTGCTCTGAGAAATGTTCCTCCTTTCCAGATGCCTATATCAAGATGTTGATGATCAAGATGTTGATGAAGATGATCAAGGTTAGCACTCTCGCCTCACAGCTAGAGGGTCGCCGGTTCGCCTCCCGCCTGCGGCTCTTCTGTGTTGAGTTTGCATGTTCTCCCCGTGTCAGCATGGGTTCTCACCGGGTACTCCGGCTTCCTCCCACAGTCCAAAAAACATGCACTTCGGTTTAATTGGTGACTCTAAATTGCCCGTAGGTGTGAATGAGAGTGTGATTGTCTGTCTGTATATGTCAGCCCTGCGATAGTCTGGCGACCTGTCCATTAATGGTAATGGTACTTTACAATAATCAAACATTATTTAATAATAATAATAATAATAATAATAATAATGCATCAGTTTTATATAGCGCTTTTCAAAATACACAAAGACGCTTTACAAAAAAACACAAAGTGAATAAGAATACAAATGGACAATACATACAGTACATACATACATACAAACACATACAAATATTCAAAAACAACAATACAGTGGATAGGAAAGAGATAAGAAGACCGAGGGTGGAAAATGATTTATCAGGTGTTGTAAGTGATGTTGAAGAGGTGGGTTTTGAGTTGACTTTTGAAAGATGGCAGTGAGTCGGAGTTTCGGATGGCCAGGGGGATGGAGTTCCAGAGGGTAGGGGCGGCAATGGCAAAAGCTCTGTCCCCTATGGTGCGGTATTTAGTCCTGGTGATGGTGGTGAGGGTGTTGGCGTCAGTGGAGCGTGTTCGGTGGGGGTGAATGGGGCGATGGAGGAGATCTGTCAGGTATGAAGGGGCAAGGTTGTTTAGGGCTTTGTAGGTGGTGAGGAGGAAATTGAAATGTATGCGTTGTTTTACGGGAAGCCAGTGAAGTTGACGGAGGATGGGCGCGATGTGTTCTCTGGAGGGGGTGTGGGTGAGCAGTCGGGCAGCGGAGTTTTGTACATATTGCAGTTTTTGAAGGACAGTGGAGGGGAGGCCATACAGGATGCTATTGCAGTAGTCGAGTCTGGAGGTGATGAAGGCATGAATTAGTGTTTCAGCGGCTGAGAAGGAGAGAGTGGATCGAAGGCGTGCTATGTTACGGAGGTGGAAGAAGGATGTTTTGGTGACGTTGTTTATGTGTGATTTGAAGGAGAGTGTAGATGTCCATGTAGATGCCAAGGTTTCTGACCAGGGGGGAGGGAGTGACAGAGTGACCATCGATACAGAGTGTGAAGTTCTCGGAAGTGGGGAGGGTGGATTTTGGGCCGAAGATTATAATTTCAGTTTTACTGCTGTTGAGTTTGAGGAAGTTGTGGTTCATCCAGGTTTTTATGTCGGTGAGGCAGTTGGTTCTCTCCAGATGAGTTGGTGGAGAGAATAGTTGGAGTGATGGTTTTGGTGGTGATGTAGAGTTGAGTGTCGTCGGCATAGCAGTGAAAGTGAAGTCCATGGCGGCGGATGATGTGACCAAGTGGGAGCATGTAGAGGATGAAGAGGATGGGGCCAAGCACTGAGCCTTGGGGGACTCCGTGTGAGACAGGGGTGGTGTGGGATGTGTGGTTGTTTATTGCGATGTAGTGAAATCTTTCAGACAGGTATGAGTTGAACCAGGAGAGGGCAGAGTCGGTGATGCCTATGGATGTCAGGCGGCTGAGGAGGATGGAGTGGTCGACGGTGTCGAAGGCAGCACTGAGGTCCAGGAGGAGAAGAATGGTGAGAGCGCCGGAATCAGAGGAGAGTAGGAGGTCGTTTGTGACTTTGATTAGAGCTGTTTCAGTGCTGTGGTGGGTTCGAAAGCCAGATTGGAATGTTTCGTATAGGTTATTGGAGAGGAGGTAGGTCTTGAGTTGAATTGCGATGGCTCTTTCCAGTAGTTTTGAGATGAATGTGAGGTTGGAGATGTGTCTGAAATTGCTGGGGTCGTCGGAGTCAAGACCAGGTTTTTTAAGGAGAGGCGTGATAGCAGCAAGCTTGAGAGGTGGGGGGAGAGTGCCAGAGGTAAGAGAGGAGTTGATGATGTCAGTGATGAGTGGGGCGACAGAGGTGAAACAGGCTTTGACGAGTTCAGAGGGCATGGGGTCGAGGGGGGAGGTGGATGATTTCATGGTGGAGAGTATTTTAGAGAGGTCTGCTGTGGTTATTGGTGAGAAGGTAGAGGGCCGGTGGTCTGAGGATGAAGGGGGTGTGGGTTCAGGGACCGGGGTGGAGGCAGAGGAGGTTGCAAGCTGGTTGTGGATGTTCTCTATTTTGGAGTTGAAAAATGAAATGAGGTTGTTGCATTTCTCCGGGGTGAATGAGGATGAAGTGTTGTCGTGGGGCTTGAGGAGTTTATTTATGGTGGAAAACAGAGTGCGTGGGTTGGAGGATCCAGAGTGAATGATGCCAGAGTAGTAGACAGAACGGGCGGGTGTGTGTGCTCTTTGTATGTGAGGGCATGTACTGTGAGACCGGTTTTCCTGTGAAGTCGTTCTAGTTGTCGCAGTTGTTTTTTGAGTTTGTGAAGTTCCGGGGTGAACCAGGGAGCCGAGTGAGTAAAGGTGACAGTTTTGGTTTTCAGGGGGGCCAGATTGTTTAGGCATGAAGACAGTGTGTTGTTGTAGATGTTGACGAGGTCCATGGGGGTTGGATTTGCAGGGAAGGTGAGGCTGGAAAGAGTGTTTGCTATGCAGGTGGAGAGAGAGACTGGGCAGATGGATTTAAGCTTGCGAAAAGTGATTTTGCGGTTCTGTTTGGGTTGGAGGGCGGGAGTGTCAACGACAAGTGTGATGGCCAGGTGGTCAGATATGGAGAGGTCGGTGCTGGAGATATTGTGGATGTGGAGGCCAGTGGAGCAAACCAGGTAGGAATATCCAGCGGGGGTGGTTTGGTTTAGTGAAAAATAATCCAGTGGTTTTTGCCATGTTTCATTGAGGCACAGAAGGTCAAGTAGTTGGTCGATGATGAATTCATTGAGGATAAGACTTTTATTGTTGAGCGATCTTGTGTTGAAGAGGGCGATTTTTAGGTGCTTTTGTTTTGAAATTGATGGGACGGAAGTAGGAATTGGACGGAGGCTGAAGGTGTTCACTCTGGACGCATTCTGATGACGTGAGATGTTGTGATGACGCAGAGAGCAGGTGCGGGAGCCGGTGGGTGAGCTGCGGTCAGACCAGAGCGCTGGGATGAAGTTTTCTGCGGTGGAACTGTACATAAACTTGCGGCGGGACCCTCGATGAATGTAGCGGGGACGGAGGAGAAGTCGAGAGTTTTTTAAAGTGGTGATGAGTTCGGTTGAAGGAGGAATTTGGGGAATGAGCTGGTGGAGCTGTAAGGACGAGTGGCGAAGTGCCATGGCCGAGGCTGCGAAGAGGCAAACGCTGGAGGTGGATGGTGACCGGTGGAGAGGCAGAAGGTAGAACAGGATCAACAACCACAGCGTGGTGGATGGAGAGACCAGCCCGCTTGGACCCATCAGGGTTGGAGGCCGGAGAAAGCCAACGTAGCCGTGCAGCTAGCTCAGGGAGCCGCCACCACTGGCTAGTTAGCCGGCTCGAGTCGAAGGGTAGCGGTCCCAGCCAGCAAGGGGCTAACCGCACCGAGACAGGTGGAAACCTGACCGGATCTCTACCCTCAACTTAGCGGCGATGGAAGCCGTCCACTGAATGGGAGCAGGGTTGGTTCGGGAAGAAGGCAGCGGTCTTGGCGACGGCAGAGGGCCGAAGCAGCCGCACCGGTACAGGTGGAGATGGATCCTGTGGCGGAGAGTCCTTTGACACTGTGCGGTGAGTGTCCAAGCTAACACACTGCACAGAACACTGAGAGGGGCTCTGAAACAGTAGCCTAGCACCACCGTCGATGTTGGTTTGAGAAAAATCCAGGTAGATAGGTAGATTTAGCCGAGAATGTAAAGAACGTAAAAAGTTTTCAGAGCGAGAAGCGGCAGCCAAGCACTTCATAAATGGTTAATAATTGGTTTATAAGCCATCTATAAACATTACTTAGTTGGTTATTGTAAAGTGTTACCGAATTTTGATTCGCTTCATATATTGCATAACGCTAATGTTAAAAAATCAAATTTGACATGGGCCGATTATACTTTTGTTCAGTGTAACTGCCATTCCACACTAAAATCAAAGAGGCATTGTAAGCTAGCTAGAGCAAACAACATTTTTGGAAATGCAAGGACAAGTACCACAGATCAATTTATCTTTAAACAATGCAGTGACTGATTCAGAAGGCAGAACATTTATTGTTCATCCACAAAAACATGCAGAAGGTCATACAAATTCCTGTGTGTTCATGACCTGGGGTTAAATACTGCTTTTTCAGTGACTTTGGTAGTAGAAATGGATGGTTTTCTTCATGATCTTAAAACTGAATATGACCACCTTTCATCACAAAAAGCTTTGCTTTATTCAAATGGGCAAAAAATATATTTATTGCACCCAGTAAAAGGAACAAGCCACATTCTCAAACTAAAAAGCCTTTTGACTTTCAAGAGTCCCATAATTTGTCCTTGTTTATTCTTTTCTTGCAAAGCTTACATTTCCACCGAATTTTAACCTGTTGTATCATTACAGTCCTAATGGCACACATGAGCTTTCTACAAGCTATAATAATATTTGGTGATTATCAGTCATTATAAAGTACCACATGTACTGTAATTAGCCAATTGAAATGTGTTTAGTACTATACTGCATTCTGCTGTAGTCCTTGTAATTATCATCTAAAAGGGAATATTTTGCTGTGCACAATTACAGTCAAGGACTGCAGCACTCTCTTTGCATAATGTGATGAGTCTCTCCAGGCTGGATAGAAAAAAAAAGACACCATAGAGGCACTGAGAGTTGCACTCCACATTTATTATGACAGAAATTGCGTTTAACCCTTTGGAGTTTGGGGCTATTTTGTCGGTTTTTGTACTTCTTTACCATGATGTGTTAGTATCATTGTTTTCAGCACAACCCCACCTATATGACCTGATTATTATTATTTTTATTTTGACTTACTGGATCAACTTTTTGAACACAAAAAACACACAAACCCCCCCAAAAACACAAAACACACTCAAAACACACAAAAAACACATAACAAAAATCCTAAAAACAATCACAAAAAACAGATAAAAACACACAAAAACACAATGAAATAACAAAAAACAGTAAACACAAAAAATGCTGAATGCACACTGCAAAATTACAAAAATCTCTGCAAAAAAAGTAAACACTTGGTCGAGGTGTTTTTTTTTTAACCTTTGCTGAAAAAGGATTAATGCTCTAAATTGGACATGGAAACTTCTGGAAAAGCCAAAACTTTAGAGCTGACAGCAGGGCTTCATGCTGCTGACAGCAGGGCTCCATGCTGCTTAGTTTTTAGGTCGTGACGTCATGAAGAAGTTGTACTCAGGCGATTTCATGGACTCCAAAAGCTCTGACTTCTTCATGACATCCAGACTAGAAAACAAAGCAGCGTGGAGCCCTACTGTAAATTTACCTCGAAAGTTCTGGCTGTAAACTCCATGAGGCCAGTTTCAGTTTGATGATGATATACCAAGTAAAACTGGAGACAAGCTCAAATATATTTGGTATAAAATGATAGAACTGGATGTAACCCTCTTATATGTTATATTTGCAACCTTTGTTCACATTTGCAACATTTGAAATTCTTTATTGAGCATGATAGTCTTTTGAAAGTAAAAAAAAAAAGCAAAATCACATTTTATGTTGGACTAAATGACTAAAAAAGACACAAAATATTAAGAAAAGACACAATATGACTACAAAAAGACGCAAAAAGACACAAAATGACCAAAAAAGACAGAAAAAGAGAAGACAACATGACCAAAAAAAAGACACAAAATTACTTACAAAGACACAACAATACACAAAATGACCAAAATTGTTACGCTAAAAACACAAGACACAAATAAAATAGAGTCCCACTAGAATAAAAACCAGAGTTGGATGACAGGATCACACACAATCACAAGATCACATTTATGTTGGTTTTTCTTTGTTTCTTTTTGGTTCAAAATGTTGATCCAGTAAGTCAGAATAAAATATCAATTATTATTAGGTGATATAGGTGAGGTTGTGCTGAAAAGAATATACCAACATGGCATTTAAACATTTTTAAGTGGTTCTGAAAGGATTCAAAAATCGACAAAATAGCCCAAGTCTCCATTGAGTTAATGTTGATAGGCCAAGAAGAACTAGAGATAAGGTCAAATATATTTAGTATAAAAATATAGATCTAGATGTTCCCTTCATTTAACCTCTTATATTTTATATGTGCAACCTGGTTCACATTTGCAACATTTAAAATTCTTCATTGAGCAAAAAAACAATGAGATTTTCAAAAACTATTTTAATGTGTGTGGGTTTTTTTTAATTCAATAAGTTTATCCAGTGAGTCAAAGTAAACAAGAAATCATCAGGTCATATATATATATATATATATATATATATATATATATATATATATATATATATGAGCTTGTGCTAAAAAGAATGATACCAACATGGCATGGTAAACAGTTTACGTGGTATATACAGGCGGATTTAAAAATTTCTGAAACAGACAAAATAGCCCAAAACTCCAAAGAAATAAAAATAAACCAGAGTGGAAAGCCTTGACTGCCATTGCATTTCTATTTATAGGAAATCATGTAATGGGAGATTGTTTAAAAAACATTGGTTTAGACACTTCAATAGCACCTTGTATACACACTGGCTGTATCCCAATGTCAAGGATCCTTCCATGGTAGGCTCCTTCCTTCAGAGTCGGGTCCTTCAGAGACGAGGCCAGAGTCCTTCATATCACTTTCACTGTAATAACGCGCAAATGGAACAGCCTTCAGTGTGCAGCTGTGCGTCACTGTGTAATTGGATGCCCTGCTTAAATTCAGCACTGCAATTTAAAAAACAGTTCACCACATGGATGTGGCTTCGGTATCAGCACTCTGACACATATTTGTGGAAATGTAAGAAGATGCTTTAAGGTTGAATCTCCACGATTTAGCAAGTAAAAGCCACAAAGTGGATTAAACCTGAATATTTAACTGATCTTGGCTGAATTTGGCCGCTACTTAGTTTCATAAAAGCAGCGGTGCATAACTCACCATGGAGATATGTTCTGTGATTTTTTAATTTTTTTAATTTTACAGTACAGTACAATAACAGTTATTTATAAATAACAATAACAGATAATAGCGGACTGTCGGTCCCTTTCAACACAATAAAGAAATGTATAACTTTCTGAATGGTATAGCAGCGTATTAACTTTGCACATTGTACATCATCATCTGATGCATATGAATTAACAATTAATAACTTCAGCAACTGAGACGGCATCAATTATCTGAACCGGCAATGTATCATGATGACGTTTATCATCTTTTAGCTAAATATACTGTCATTTGTTTATGGAAATGTTTTGCTTGACTTTGAACAAAAGTTTTGTAAGTTATCCATCCATCCATCCATCCATCCATTCTCGTCCGCTTGTCGGGGGCTGGGTCGCGGGGACAGCAGGCTAAGCAGGGCATTCCAGACGTCCCTCTCCCAAGCCACAATGTCCAGCTCCTCCTGGGGGATCCCGAGGCGTTCCCAGGCCAGGAGAGAGATATAATCCCTCCACCGTGTTCTGGGTCTTCCCCGGGGCCTCCTACCAGTTGGACATGCCCGGAACACCTCTAACGGGAGGCGCCCAGGAGGATCCTTACTAGATGCCCAAACCACCTCAACTAAATTCATATTGCGTCGCCGCCGGTGTCGCTGTTTCTTCGCTCGCCATTTTTAAATCTCAAGGCATTATGGGTACGTGGTGCGCACGGAGGATAAAAACATGCATCCTTGGAATTTGGGCAAAAGAAGGACTCTGACATTGGGACAGTCCTACGGCGGATGTCGATGACGTAGTATCCTTCAAATCCAGCCGTATGAGGATCCCTCCTTAACATTGGGAAACAGCTCCTGTCCAAACCTAAATCTACAACTGTTCCTGTTGTAGAAAATCTTTAAAGAAAAACAACTGATGACCAGGTAGATTCAAACAGCAGCCTTGTGTGGGATTTATTTAGCAAGTATCAAAAACAGATGATAGGCGAATCCAAAAGTCAGAACAACACTGAGCAAGGCAACGCCTTGTCTTGCCTTTTCACTTTTCAGGTCCGTGCATCATTGTTTCTGTGTAACTAAGGTTCAACGTCCTGTAATTTCCTGTTTTGAAAAACACTTGATATAAGAGCACACTTGGGATTTCCAAAATCAGAGCTGTTCATATCTCAATCAAGCAGAAGTTTCCTGTAAAGAGACTGTGACTGTTGGTCAGATTTCTGTGTGTTTATCAAAACATGTTTGATGCATATTTAAACTGCTATATGTCTGATATTTTAATACATCTTCAAATTCATTCTACGACATTCCGTCTAGCGTCACCGAATATACAATTCAGTAGAAAAGCTGCTGGAGGTTTGTTTATCATAATGTCTCAAAATGACTATGGTAATGATTTATGAATTGTAAAATACTATGATACAGCTCAAAAAAAAAAATTCATTTCTGTTGTACAGAAACAGGTATTGTTATGGTAGGTATTGTATTTTTCTGAGATTAATATTTTGAACTATATCATCATCAAGGTAAAGATTACTGTGTGTTCATCACAGCTGTGGACGAGGTGCTGTCATGGACTCTCTTCTTCTCAAACACTGAACCTTTACTCAGTTACAATTACCTGTTTCTCTTGTCATAATACAGCACGAGTAAAACACTACCATTGACAATTTAATAAACGTTCCTTACGAAGAGCATAGATCTGTAAACACTGCCTAATGTTCTGCTGTAGACTGTGAGAGCCTGTATCGCCTAATAGCTTTAATGACACGCTGTGTCTGGGAAATCACCAAGAAACATCTCATCTTCTCTGTGGATCATTTGACTAACAGATTGCAACGAGTAGAAGGAAGAATGAGAGGCCTCTACCATCTGCTCTTTTACATATATGGAGGAACAAAGTCTCATGAGATGACGCAGAATTGTTAAATGCCAGCCATCCTTTTGCAGCACTGGTCTCATTCATTGTACTCCTATGAATCTTTGTCTCCTCTGTCTTTTCAGCAAGTTTGAATCAAGTTTGTAGCACAAAAGCAAGGTAATGGTATGAGGGCCCAGATAGGCCATAATTCATATATTCCCTCCCACATACACAAAAAAATACCTTCCACATTCACAATTATATCTCACATACACAATTTTACCTCTCACATCCACAATTTTACCTCTCACATTCACAATTTTACCTCTCACATATAGAATTTTACCTCTCACATATGCAATTTTACCTCTCACATTCACAATTTTACCTCTCACATGCACAATTTTACCTCTCACATACACAATTTTACCTCTCACATTCACAATTTTACCTCTCACACATACAATTTTACCTCTCACATTCACAATTTTACCTCTCACATTCACAATTTTACCTCTCACACATACAATTTTACCTCTCACATTCACAATTTTACCTCTCACATTCACAATTTAACCTGTCACATTCACAATTTTACCTCTCACATAGACAGTTTTACCTCTCACATTTATAATTTTACCTCTCACATTCACAATTTTACCTCTCACATATACAATTTTACCTCTCACATTCACAAGTTTACCTCTCACGTATACAATTTTACCTCTCACATACACAATTTTACCTCTCACAGTCACAATTTTACCTCTCACAGTCACAATTTTACCTCTCACATACACCATTTTAACATCTCACATGTACAATTTTACCTCTCACTTACAAAATTTTACCTCTCACATTCACTATTTTACATCTCACATTCACAATTTTATCTCTCACATATACAATTTTACCTCTCACATATACAATTTTACCTCTCACATTCACAATTTTACCTCTCACATTCACAATTTTACATCTCACATTCACAATTTTACCTCTCACATATATAATTTTACCTCTCACAGTCACATTTTACCTCTCAAAGTCACAATTTTACCTCTCACATTCACAATTTTACCTCTCACACATACGATTTTACCTCTCACATACACAATTTTACCTCTCACATATATAATTTTACCTCTCACATATATAATTTTACCTCTCACAGTCACAATTTTACCTCTCACATTCACAATTTTACCTCTCACACATTACGATTTTACCTCTCACATAGACAGTTTTACCTCTCACATAGACAGTTTTACCTCTCACATAGACAGTTTTACCTCTCACATATATAATTTTACCTTTCACATTCACAAATTTACCTCTCACATAGACAGTTTTACCTCTCACATATATAATTTTACCTCACACATTCACAATTTACCTCTCACATAGACAGTTTTACCTCTCACATATATAATTTTACCTTTCACATTCACAATTTTACCTCTCACATTCACAATTTTACCTCACACGTACAATTTTACCTCTCACATACACAATTTTACCTCTCACATACACAATTTTACCTCTCACATTCTCAATTTTAGCTCTCACATACACAATTTTACCTCTCACATATATAATTTTACCTTTCACATTCACAATTTACCTCTCACATAGACAGTTTTACCTCTCACATATATAATTTTACCTCTCACATTCACAATTTTACCTCTCACATTCACAATTTTACCTCACACATATACAATTTTACCTCTCACATACACAATTTTACCTCTCACATACACAATTTTACCTCTCACATTCACAATTTTACCTCTCACGTTCACAATTTTAGCTCTCACATACACAATTTTACCTCTCACATATATAATTTTACCTTTCACATTCACAATTTACCTCTCACATAGACAGTTTTACCTCTCACATATATAATTTTACCTCTCACATACACAATTTTACCTCTCACATTCACAATTTTACCTCTCACATTCACAATTTTACCTCTCACATTCACAATTTTACCTCACACATATACAATTTTACCTCTCACATACACAATTTTACCTCTCACATTCACAATTTTACCTCACATATACAATTTTACATCTCACATTCACAATTTTACCTCTCACATATATAATTTTACCTCTCACATATACAATTTTACCTCTCAGTCACAATTTTACCTCTCACAGTCACAATTTTACCTCTCACATTCACAATTTTACCTCTCACACATACGATTTTACCTCTCACATACACAATTTTACCTCTCACATATATAATTTTACCTCTCACATATATAATTTTACCTCTCACTTTCACAATTTTACCTCTCACACATTACGATTTTACCTCTCACATAGACAGTTTTACCTTTCACATTCACAAATTTACCTCTCACATAGACAGTTTTACCTCTCACATATATAATTTTACCTCACACATTCACAATTTACCTCTCACATAGACAGTTGTACCTCTCACATATATAATTTTACCTCTCACATTCACAATTTTACCTCTCACATTCACAATTTTACCTTCCACATGTACAATTTTACCTCTCACATACACAATTTTACCTCTCACATTCACAATTTTACCTCTCACATTCACAATTTTACCTCTCACATACACAATTTTACCTCTCACATATATAATTTTACCTTTCACATTCACAATTTACCTCTCACATAGACAGTTTTACCTCTCACATATATAATTTTACCTCTCACATTCACAATTTTACCTCTCACATTCACAATTTTACCTCACACATATACAATTTTACCTCTCACATACACAATTTTACCTCTCACATCCATCCATCCATCCATCCATCCATCCATCCATCCATACATAAATCCACACATACATACATACATACATACATACATACATACATACATACATAAATCCATCCATACATACATACAAAGAATACCTCTCTCTAAAATTGTGAATGTGAGAGGTTAAATTGTGAGAGGTATTATTTGAGTATATGAGAGTAAAGAATGAATTATGCCCTCTACTGCCCCCTCATACATGTTGTCCCCTTTCTTTAAAAATCGCCTTTTGACAGTGTGTTGATATTCGTGAGACAGGGTACTGAAACTGTTGGAGCAGCACAATTGTAGTGTGAATGTTAAGCCTCCACGAGCTGTCTGGAATTCAACAGACGCTTCTCGCACAGCAGATGGAAACATTTCTCAAAACACTGTCACACAAGCCAAAATTCACCAATAAAAACTGTGTCTTCATTTAATACACGGCAAGGCCTTCACTCTTTCATTAACATTCCACACACGCCACCATAACATAGAGTGGCTGTAGGACCCATTGATCACAATGCCCATTACTATTGACTATCTATTACGTCTATGCACTGCAAGGAATAGCCTAATTACCAGCCATGTGTAGTATCTTCATCAGTATCTTAAAACAAGACAGAACAAAAAGATTGTAAAGGATAATCAAAATCAATGCGGCCCATTCTGGGGAACATGCATATATATATATATATATATATATATATATATATATATATATATATATATATATATATATATATATATGGTAACCATTAAAGATGCAATGTGTAATACCTGACCACATGCTCCAAACTAGAATCAGAAATTAGAATTAGAAAACTTCATCTGAGACGTGGCTCACATACAACATCATACAGTGCAAAAAGCAAACTCACACAATAGACATACAAGATGTGTTCCTAAAAAACAGAATAAAAAATCCTAATGAAGTTAATTTACACAGGATAAGAATTATAATATACTATATGTGCAAAGTGGCTATGTGTGTGTGTGGAGCATCACCTTTTATTTGAGATGGTTATGGCAATGGGAGGGCTACATGGTAGTGTAGTGGTTAGCACTCTTGCCTCACAGCAAGAGGGTCACAGGTTTGACTCCAGCCTGTGGCTCTTCTGTGTTGAATTTGTTTTCCCTGTGTTGAATTTTGGGTAACACTTTATATTAGGGGACATATATTCAACATTAATTAGTTGCTTATTAAATGCAAATAAGTAACATATTGGCTCTTAATTAGTCATTATTAAGTAGTTATTAATACCTTATTCTGCACGGCCTTATCATACAACCAGTAAGCCATTAACTAAGAGTTTTCCCTCAATAACCTCAGAATTAGTGCTTATTAGTAATAAGTAAGGAAGTTGTTTTGTATGAGTTACGATCTTAGTATGCTTTAATTGTATTTGAGCCAATATTAGTCTACCAGTGACCTACTATGTAGAGTAATGATTGACATTACAATCTACCAATCCTCTTCCAATCATCCAAAAGGAGCAACCAGTCATGTCAAAGGTCAGGAGAAGGTGGCTATATGCCGTTTCCATGGTTTCGTTCACCGCTATGTAAAAGCATCCAAATTAATGCGAAGTACAGATGCACCTTACTAGCTGATAGCATTAGCTACAATTAGGCACCCTCCACTAGGGCTGCACAATTAATCGAATTTTAATCGTGATCACAATTTTGGCCGCCATGATTAAATTAACCTGATCGTCGGCGATATTTACATTTTAAAATGCGGCTCTCCTGCATATTTAATCAAGCACTTTCTACACCAGTAGTCCATCAACCACCAGGGGCGAACACATAGTTCAGGTTTCATGTAGCTGCCTAAATAAATAACGAGCGAGCTCTAAGCAGGATGTGACGTAGTACTCGACGCCACAACAACACACGCCATCTGTAAAAGCAGTGTTGCCAACTTAACGACTTTGTTGCTAGATTTAGTGACTTTTCAGAAAGCAACTGGCGACAAATCCAGTGACTTTTTCTGGTGTTATTGGAGTACTTCTTAACGAGCCTCAGGCACGTTAAGAAGTGTAAGAACGAGTCGAAGCGGCACAGTCCTCCTGCAGCAGTCTCTACCAGCTGCAGAGCCAGAGGGGACGTTAACCCCTTAGCGTCCAGTCTGCAAATTGCTAATAGGCTTACAGTTAGCTCTGTAGCAATACAGTGTGTATGTGCTGCTGCTGCAGGAGGTGTTCACTTAGTGATCTCTGTTTGTTTACAACAAGCACCAGACACTGTACACACACTAAAAACTGTTCCTATTGTTTGTTTAAAAGTAGTGCAATAAAAATACAGATGTTTTCCCGCGATGAACACGATGAATAATCATGGTTAATAATCGTGATTACAATATTGATCAAAAAAAATCACAATTATCATTTTGGCCATAATCGTGCAGCCCTACCCTCCACCCTCTGGCACAAATAATAATAATGATATTTTTTATTTATAGAGCACTTTTCAAAATGCATGTTACAAACTGCTTTACAAAGACGATTTAAAAACAGACATAAAACAACAGATAAAAATAATGTTAGAGAATTACATAGTTAATATTTTAACTCTTTAATAGTGTTTAATATTTGACACCCATGGTGGGTTTTTTTTTTTTTTTTTTTTTATATATTGTATTTATTCACTTTTCTTACAAGCAAACATACAGAAGACAGGACCAGACAAAACGACAAAACAACAACAACAAGCTGGGAATACCAATACAAAAATCAAAGACCCAAACAAAATAATCAGTTCCAGGTAAATGTGACAGGTACAATATGCAGTACAGAGCGAAATACAATGGGAGCTAAATAAATACAGAAAACACATAAAAAATACAGGGTTTTTTTTTTTATACAAATGCTCTTGTTAGTATAGCAGAAATATTTACATGAGTATAGTCAAGAAATGGTTTCCATATTCTTTCAAAGGCATTTGTTTTGGAGTGAAGAAGGCAGGTAAGAAAGTCCAGAGGTATGTATTCAGTTATTGTCCTATGCCATCCCACCACTGAGGGGGGCTTATCTGAGATCCAGTGCTGAAGAATATTTTTCCTGGCACAAAATGTCATAACATTATACAATTTTTTCTGATATATATCAGCCACACGATCACTGGGAAGACCCAGAAGGAGGGAAACCGGGTTAAGTTCAAACTTTTTCTTCAGAATCTTCTGTATTTCAAACAAGACATCACTCCAATATTTTTGTATTTTAACACAGGACCAGAAACACTGAGTAAGATCACCAAGTTCTGTTTTACATTTAAGACAAAATGGAGAGACATCCCTTCTGTATTTGGAGAGACGGTTTGGACCAACATCCGCTCTATGCAGTATCTTAAGTTGCATTGCTCTCGTCCGGTTACATACAGTTATTTTCCTTGCATTATCCCAGATGTCCTCCCACATCTCCTCAGTTATCACAACACCCAGCTCCCTCTCCCAGATCACACCCAGCGCCCGAGCGCCGAGATTTGAGCAATCCCTCAGACTGGCATAAAAGGTTCTGATGGAAGCATTGCCCCGAGAAAGAAACATTTGTTTCTCTATCTGTGTGACATCCATATCAGCCAACAGAGATGTGTCTTTAATAATAAAATCTCTGACCTGAAAATAACAGAAAAGATCATATCTAGATATGCCATATTTTTGCCTAATTTGATCAAAAGTCATGAGAGTAGGACCAGCAAAAAGGTCGCCCAGGGAAATTCCCATAGCTGTCCAGCATTTGAAAGCCCTATCCAGGGTTCCTGGGAGAAAGTCAGGGTTATCAGCGATCGGGGTGAAAACTGACGTAAGCCCTGATCTGCCTTCCATATGCTGTGTAACCCTCCATGCTTTAACAGTATTAATTGTAATCGGGTTGCTGCAAAACTTTTGAATACATTTCAGTTTATCAATAAAAAGTAGATTTTTTAGAGGACAACTGGTTAGGGACTTCTCAAGATCAAGCCAGATTGTCGAAGCATCATCTTTAACCCAATCAGCTATGTATCTTAGATGGGCGCTCAATTGATATCTCTTAATATCTGGAAAATCCAGCCCACCCATAGCATTTGGTAACTGCAACACTGACATCCTAATCCGTGGTCTACTTTTACTCCAGATAAAAGAACTAAACCAACCATTCAGCTTCTTCACTATTTTATGATTGAATAAGATGGGAATCATTTGTATTGGATAGAGCAAACGTGGAAGGACATTCATTTTCAGAAGTGAAATTCGACCTAGCCATGATATGGGAAGACCGTTCCATCTCTCCAGGTCTTGTCTAATTTTATCGAATAGTGGGTTAAAGTTGGCTTGAAATAACTGATTAAATTTAGGTTTAATATATATGCCTAGGTATATGAAACCTGTAGGGGACCACTTGAATGGGAAAGGATCGGGATTATCTGGTGGTTGTTGTAAATTACCCAGAGGCATTGCCTCTGATTTGGAAAAATTAACTTTATACCCAGAAAAGGCAGCAAACCGGTCAATAATCTCAATAAGACGAGGGACTGATACAGAGGGGTTCAACAAGAACAACAACACATCGTCTGCATATAATGTAATTTTATGTGTTTTTTCGCCCATTTCCAATCCAGCCATTAAAGAGTCTCGCCTGATGGCTTCCGCTAGGGGCTCAATAGCCACCGCCAACAAAAGTGGCGACAATGGACAGCCCTGTCTGCTACCCCTCTGGACTACAAAATTTGTGGACCTAAGTCCGTTAGTTATGACTGCAGCCATTGTCTGGGTATACAGTACCTTCACCCATCTAACAAAGCTATCACCTAAACCAAACCGACCAAGTGTGAAAAATAAATAGGACCATTCGACGCGGTCAAAAGCTTTTTCCGCGTCCAGGGAAATCACAAGACAAGTTCAGATAGTTGACTAATATTTAGCAATCTTCTAATGTTGTTATATGAATTACGGCCTTTAATAAAGCCAGTTTGATCCTCCTTCACTATGACCAGTAGAAGACCTTCTAAGCGTTTTGCTAATATTTTGGAAAGAATTTTTACATCCACATTCAACAGCGAGATCGGCCTATACGAGGCACAATCCTCAAGGCATTTCCCTTTTTTTAAGAATCAGTGAAATATTGGCTTCCCTTAATGATGGTGGAAGGGCGCCACATTCAAAGGAGTGGTTAAACATATTCATCATAGGCTCTAATACAAGACTTTTAAAATTCTTTTTAGAACTCGCTACCAAGACCATCATTGCCAGGTGCTTTGCCTGTTTGAAGGAGTTGAATGGTCGCGCGCAGTTCTGCCACTGAGATTGGGGTATTTCATTTAGATTTCTGATCTTGTGATATAGTTGGGAGATCAAGTTCGGAGAAAAAAGCTTCCATTAATGTTTCAGCATTGTCATCTTGTTCCGACTGATATAATTTTGTATAAACATTTCTAAAAGTGTCATTAATTAGTTTAGAATCAGAGGAGCAAGTCCCTGACCCATCTAAAATTGACTCAATAATTTGAGAGGCCCTTCGCTTTTTTGTTAAATTGGCTAAATATTTTCCTGGTTTGTCCCCATGTTCAAATAGTCTTTGTTTTGCATATCCTAATTTTTCTCCCGCCTTTTTTGTTAGCAAAGAGTCTAATGTGGAGCAAATACCAGTAATTTCCTTCAATTTAGCTGCTGTAGGTTTCTTGACATATTCCCTCTCTGATATACTCAACCTTTTTTCTAATAAAGCTTGTTGTTCCATATTTTTACGTCTTTTAGTAGCAGTATAAGATATAATCAACCCCCTGGCATAGGCCTTGGAGGTCTCCCAGAGCAGAGATGGATTGTTAACAGAAGGGGAGTTAATGGCGAGGAAATGCCTAAATTCTGTAGTAAAATATGATATAAATTTGTGATCTTTTAGAATTGAGGTGTCCATTCTCCAACTCGAGGGTTTCTTAGAGAGTTTTTTAACTGTAACATTCATATACACTGCTGCGTGGTCTGATATTAAAATGTTTCCAATCGAGCAGGAGACAACAGATTCTAGAAGCTGTTTTGGGGTAAAAAGGTAATCAATTCTTGTATAACAATTGTGAGGATTAGAAAAAAAGGTAAATTCTTTATCTGCAGGGTGAAGTGTCCTACAAACGTCCACATATCCAAAGTCCTCCCAAAGACCAATGATTTGTTTGGACTGTTTTGATAGGGGTGAAGCACCTGAAGGAAACCTGTCCATCAAAGGATTCATAAGGCAATTAAAGTCACCTCCTACAATTGTACTTTCCACCGCAAGATCAGATAATTTGGCAAATGCCTCCACCAAAAAATCAAGAGGATGACATGGAGGACAGTCGACATTTAAGAGTGCAAACTCCTCCCCATGTAAGGAGGCTGAAATAAGAATAAACCGTCCATATTTATCTTTAATACATTTTGACACTTTAACTGGTAAATTCCTTCTGATGAGTATTGCAATCCCTCTGCTTTTGCTGGTGAAAGACGAGAAATAAACCTGGTCAAAGCTGCACTGTTGCAGCTTTAAATGCTCCTCATCATTCAGGTGTGTTTCTTGCAACATAGCAATATCAACCTTCTCCTTTTTCAACGCTAACAATATTTTTTTCCGTTTGATTGGTGAGTGGCTTCCCTTAATATTCCAAGTGCATAGCCTCAATGTCACAGGTCATAACATTTCTTACTGTAATGATTTAAGCTCCCATATGTATTATAATCTCCGTGTAGATTTGGTACCTGATTGTAACCCAGCTGAAAAACAAAAAATAGACAACAAAGAATAAAAATAACAGACGTGCCAACAGCACTGTGGGAGGAACCTTCCCCACGTGGTAAACCGGGGATTACCATAACCTTCTCCTAACCTGACCCTAACTTGGCTAACTTCTCCTAAAGCTCCAAACTCGGATCACACCACCTGAATAATATTAACATCCACCCTTAAACAAGGATGAGCAGACAATTTTTTTCCTTTTTTCAAATAATAAAAAAAAAAAAAAAAAAAAAAAACTCCCTGCAATATTGGTTTACGCATCATGCTATCAGTCACCCATGATCACCATAAGCACAGAACAGTAGGGCAACGGTTGTCATTTAAAATCGTTCACTTTTAACCTTGAGAGCCAACATCATTATTCACATAGATATAAGATCGGCCCATAAACAAACTAAGTTCAAAGCAACGTATCGATCAGTGGCGGGCGGTGCATTTCACACTTGGGCCTTCAGTGATGTCCAACTTAGTCAATAAATACCTTTCATTATGCCAGCATTTATAACGCCAGGACTGGAGAGTAGTTAGAAACACACTTAAGCACTACAAGGCATTGCATCACCTCAGTTGTGTACAAAATGGGCTATTATCCGGCGCATCAGCAATTAAAACATATCTGATATGCCACTGTCAAAACTTAAAAATAAAAGGGTCTTTAAAATTATCTTTCCAAAAAGTTTTATTAAATGAGTCCACAAAGAATATGCAAGCTTTAACAAGATTGTACAATACATTGCAAAATCGCAGTTTAATATCAGAAAGACACTAACAAGACGGCCATACTTTGGCGACAGTGACACAATAAACAAGTCTCTTTGTGAAAAAACTTTTTCATGTAAAAACGTGACGTATCACGACTTTCTGTGACCTGTTGCTTTGAGTACAACCACACAGCTGTGCCAATGCGCCAGATTATTTACATACCGTTAACAGTCCCGGGTGTGACTCTGTTGATCTGCATAGCACTGCCGTGGCTCAAACTAGTAAGTATCCATATCCAATCACAGGACGTGTAAATGTCACATTCAACGTGAGGCCAGCTAGAGGACCTTACTGACACAACTCGTGATCTGATTGGCTATCGCAACTATCTATCAACTGTATTTGCCCGTTCACTTACAGTGCACAGACGCCCGCATTGTTGATTCTGAAGGCCCGGGCAGATTTCATACAGCCTGGCAACATAAGATAGCTGAATTCTGATTGGATAAAAACTCTAACCTAAAAACAACAGCACTGGAAGGAGCATAATATGACATGAAGAGAATATGAATACTTTTAGATATTTAGGGAAAGAAAATTAAAAATTAAATTAACCTTTATCATAATTATGATCATGATTTCTGGTTATGTTAGGCCAGCAGAGAAGGCCTTGCTGGCCCTGACGGCCCACCACTGGTATTGATACAGATAAACAACCTACCCATGAACATAAACAGATCAGCTGGTGACTCACGCGTAGCTCATCTGAGAGTGTCAACAAAAGCCGTGGCTTTAGCGGGGGTATCGAAGCTCCTGGCTTCCCCGGCGTAGATTATTTTCAGCGTAGCCGGGTAGAGCATCATGTATTTAGTCCCAATGTCCCGCAGACGTTTCTTCACATTCTCAAAACCTTTTCGTTTTTCCTCCTGGAAAAACATGATGCTGGACTCTTGGTACTTCACGGTCCCGCTGCGTCTTGCGGCGTCCAGTACCCTCTGCTTATCAGTGAAGTTGTGAAACCTGATTAGGACGGGTCGCGGTCGATGGTTCAGTCCCGGCTTTGGATCTAGGGTGCGGTGAGCCCTTTCAATTTTGACGCGGCCGGCTTTCGTGTCCAGCCCGAGCAGGTCGGGTATCCAGCTCTCAAAAAACTTTGTTGGGTTACTTCCCTCCGCGTCTTCCGGTAAACCAATAACCTGAACATTTTTTCTCCTGCCTCTGTTCTCGAGGTCATCGATATGCTCGGCCATGCTCTGTATTTGCTTTTCAAGCACCTGAACCCGCGTATCCACCGATTCGGTGATGTGTTCAGCCGCAGCTATCCTGTCCTCTGCCTCGGTGGTTCTCTCCTCGATCTTTTTCAGCTGCTGGGCGTGGGCCTGTATAGTTTGGGATAGTGGCCCCAGCTTTTCATCAATCACCCTGGTTATGTTTGCCGTTATTTCTTGAATAGTTTGGCGAAAAGCTGGGTCAAGGACATCCTCGGTGTTAGCTAGCAGCTGGTGTGGCTCTTCCTCCACTGGGGGAAAGTCAGGCAAGCTAGCAGTAGCTTCTGGTCTGCTTGTCTTTGTCGATTTTCTACTTTCTTTTGGTGGCATTTTGTCTTGGCGTCTCAGAAAATACTCATCAATACTCATATTAAAATGCACAACATGAAAATTGTCGCAAATGTTAAATTGGGCGGAGTTATGCAGAAAATATCAGTGCGGTGGTGCAGAGCTCAGAAAAAGTCAACCACTCTCTACCCCGTCATCTTGCTTCCTCAAAAGTATGTTTTAAGAAGATTTAAATGAGATCACTGACCCAGCCGACCTGATTTCCTTGGCCAGGTTGTTCCAGAGCCTCTGGGCCCTGACTGCCAACGCTCTGCCCCCTCTGTTCAGCCGGGCCACTGGAACAGTCAGGAGACCTCTGCCCGAAGATCTCAAAGTACGGACTAGTGTGTAGGGTGTTAAGAGGTCAGAGATGTAGCAGGGAGTGAGGCCATGAATGGCCTTAAAAGTAATCAGTAAAATCTTAAAATCAATTCTTAAACATACTGGGAGCCAGTGTAAGGACATGTAGTGTCAATTTACTACCTCTCTTGAGTGAGAAAATGAACTAAAGACCAAGTTGAAGTTCCTTTCAGTTTTCTTTATTATCAGACATCAGAATACACTGCCTAGGTACAGCGGAGGAGAACTTTGTCAATTTTAAGGCTGCTGAAAAAAGGTGTCCCCAAGTCCAATGAAGCCTGTGTTCTCTCTGGCTTTTTCTGTTTTTGTCAGATCATTTAAACAATTCTGTTTGTAACATCCCATACCCAATGCATGGGCACATTTTCCCGGGAACGAGCATGCTGCTAAGTCTACTTTTTAACCTTAACCCATTTAAGCCGGGACAGCATTACCACATTTCTACCATTAAAACCGGGAGCTCTGTTGTGTTATTCTACCATTAAGGCCGGGAAAGCAGATAAGTCGTTTTGTAGTATTTGTAGTTTTTTTCCACCTATTTTCGGTCTCTTGGCCAATTAAATGCATCAGAATACATGCGGGAGTGTCGCAATGCAACATGGGACTTTTTTGCGGTGGAAAACGACTATAGCGAGGGAGCTCAGAAGTAAGTGATGGAAGCGATCTTGATGAAAACAGCACCGGCGATTTAATTGCTGATCCGGACTTTGAACCCTCGGAACCAATCGACCGGGATTTATGGATGAGGAATATGTTTTTAGACGACATATTTTCACCGAAGAACAGATAAGATAATAGCAATAATACTAATTGATTGTGATGATGATATAAGAAATCATGACTGTTTATGCCTTATATTACTTTATGCCTCGTTGAGTACCCTGAAAAGTGCAATATAGATAAAAATGTATTATTTTTATTATTATTATTTATTATTATTATTATTATTTTATTACAGTAGGCTAATGAGAACTATGTCTATTTCTTCCAATGGTCATATCATGTTTGCATCTTGCAAACGGGCATGTATTATTATGCATAGGATTTTTATTCAGTCAAATGTAACATTTGCTGAGTTTGTTGATTTTTTATTTTTATTTATTGAAGGTTTGGACAAATAAACTCAACTTCTCATGAAAGCCATGGGTATAAGCTCTCGCATACTTTTTGAATTTAATTTCTATCTGCTACAGAGGCTGAAAAATCTTCTGTTGAATTTCCAGAAAAACTTCAGGTTTTAGGGGGTTCTTTCAAAATCGCCCAGAGGTTTTCCAGGCATTTTAGGCCTAAATGGGCTAAAAGGAATTCAACCTATAATACTGTTTATATTCAAATTCCATAGCCTCTAAGGTCTGACAACTCCCAGATAATACAGTTCATTATTCTGGTTTAAACCAGTTGTTACAGTTCTGTTCTGAACAAAAGGTCAGACTATGGCCCTTTAGTAAAGCAGAACAATTATATTAAGAGTAACATAAAATATACTACAGGCACTAAAACAGAAGTGATGTGATCATATTTCTTGGTTCTGGTTAAAAGTCTGGCAGCGGAATTCTGGACAATCTGGAGTCTATGAAATATGGTCACTTCTGGTTCTAGAAACCGAGACGGCGACGGCCAACATGTGAAACTTGAAGAGCTGTATCAGTTATTCAAGGTTTATTATTGTATGTTATCTATGATCAGTACAGTAGAAGTAAGTTTAAACACAGGGTCAAACTATGAAAGGTTGTATACATGCATTTCGTGCGTTACCAAGGCAATAATGTTTCTGCATTGTCCATCATCCACTTCTATCCACATTGCCCTTGACATTGTGTTCTGAATATGTGTCTCAACAAGACCTGACTTGTTATGGCAGAGTGAAGACAAATGAACAAATCCTGCAGAGAGACATGCAATTATGATTTATATCATAAAAAGCTGGAGTTAATCTGAAATGAAGATAATTAAAGAAAAAATGTAAGAACTTATATTGCAAATTCAATACCCAAAGTCCACCATTAACTGTGAGATTGGATTTATCAAGGTTCATAAATGAGATGGATATGCTTGTGTGAGAGCAGCAGTTCATTATGAAGCTAAAATTGTCATTTTGATGATGATATCCACTTGTTCTGAGAGCCAGCAGCAACAGGATAAGGAGCTACCCACGGACCAATTTTGATATTTCATTTCTTATTGTGCAAATGAGTCAGAAAGATCTTTTTTATTAATTCGCTTGTATAATTGTGTTTATGTGTAGACATCAACTAAACAATTTGGTGAACAACTTTGTTTGTTGCCCCTCAAACAAAGCCATCCATTCTTTTATGCTCACATTGTCAAACAAACTAAAAGGGACTCTACCGAGGCCCATGCTACACCCTTTCACCAAGTTTATAAAAATCAGGCCAGTAGTTATTTCATAAAAAACAGACAAACAAACTAACAAACAAACACGACAGCATTTAAATCAGCAAAACTCCATTTATTTCATTGGAAACCATGAATAAATCTAGTGACGGTTTGGGCAGACGTTTCCCCTTCATGAACGTGCTCTCATTTGAGTACATATGAAATTCTGAGTGCTACTCAGTCTGCAAGTCAACTTTAAACAAATATGGTACAATACGGTACAACGTATCATATTATATCATATCTTGTATCTGTATATATATAAATATATCTATATATTTATAAATATGGCGTCTCGCCATAAAACACAAGATCGTTATAACTTCTCCATTCTTTGTCCGATCTGCTCCAAACTTCTCATGCTTCATCAGAGTCCAGCCCTTAACACTTCTAAATTATAGTATTTCATACAGCCCTGCCCCTTAGGCTATATCCACGCCCCCTTTCATTAAATGACCACATTTCATATTTTAATGAACTCCTCCTACAGATTTAACCTGATTGACTTCAAACTTGGTCAGTACCATCACAAGGCCTTTGGGATAAAAAGTTATTCAAATCTTTACCGATAGTCACACTATGTGGGCGTGGCATGGCGCCAAAATATGGCGTCTGGCCATAAAACACAAGATCGTTATAACTTCTCCATTCTTTGTGATCTGCTCCAAACTTCTCATGCTTCATCAGAGTCCAGCCCTTAACACTTCTAAATTATAATATTTCATACAGCCCTGCCCCTTAGGCTATATCCATGCCCCCTTTCATTAAATGACCACATTTCATATTTTAATGAACTCCTCCTACAGATTTAACCTGATTGACTTCAAACTTGGTCAGTACCATCACAAGGCCTTTGGGATCAAAAGTTATTCAAATCTTTACCGACAGTCACACTATGGCACCAAAATATGGCATCTCGCCATAAAACACGAGATCGTTATAACTTCTCCATTCTTTGTCCGATGTGCTCCAAGCTTCTCATGCTTCATCAGAGTCCAGCCCTTAACACTTCTACATCATAATATTTCATAAAGCCCCGCCCCTTATGCTATATCCACGCCCCCTTTCATAAAATGACCATGTTGCATACTTTACATAACTTCTCCAACAGATTTAATCCCATTGACAAACTTGGTCAGTACCATCACAAGGCTTTGGGGAACACAACTTATCAACACCTTTACTGACCTTCACAATATGTGGGCGTGGCATGGTGGCAAAATATGGCGTCTCGCCATCTATCACCAGACTGGATAACTTCACCATACATTGTCCAATCTGTCCCAAATTTCTCACACGTGATGAGGGGCCACCCCTGAACACACCCACATGTCAATATTGACACACAGTCATAGCGCCCCCCGCTGGCAACAGGAAGTCACATGTTTTACGCCTAGCCCGAGCAGTAGGTTTCATATAGAGACACAAAATTTGGTACACATATGAATCATGTGGAGACGCACCAAAATCCTCTTGGAGCCATACCTCAAACCCAACAGGAAGTGTGCCATCTTGGTTTGAATATCGCAATATTCAGCGTTTTCTGCCATTTCTAGCTAGCATACTTTAACAAACTCCTCCAACAGATTTTGCCCGATCAACTTCAAATTTGGTCAGTACCATCAAAGGGCCTTGGGGAAGACAATTTATCAACACCTTTACTGACCTTCACAGTATGTGGGCGTGGCATGGCGGCAAAATATGGAGTTTGCCATCTAACACCAGACTGTATAACTTGACCATACATTGTCCAATCAGTCCCAAATTTCCCACAAGTGATTAGGGTCCAGTCCAGAACACACCCACGTGTCAATAGTGACACACAGTCATAGCGCCCCCTGCTGGCAACAGGAAATAACATGTTTTACACCTACCCTGAGCAGAGTAGTAGGAGACACGTAATTTGGCACGCATAGGGACTGAGCACACAGCGTCGCGCCCGATGTGGCCTCCCTCGACGGCTCCACTCTGCTCGGTCCCGTTCAGTCCTGCTTGCAGGCCTAGTTAGGGACCGAACACGAGATGCGAGGACCCTATTGTTTTTGGTCCGTCTATTAATATTATTTTTCTTCAGAAAAAGTAATTGCCTTTTTGGGGGCTTTATCATATTTTTGGAATATACATACATCTCCGCGAGACGTATACTCAACATCCTGGTGTGGTGGTCATGTGACTGTGACAAGAAGTGACTTCTCCAAAATGTGGCTGTTACTGGAAACAGAAATTTGAAAAAGTGGCTAATTTCAAAAAGCTTGTTTTTTGTGACGAGGCTAAGTTTAAACCCATTTAACAATTCTAATCTGTAATAGGGAACTGAATTTATTAAAGTCACAATTTTTATATATGTTATGGAGATGCAAACAAAAAGGCAAATTGTTTGTTTTTATTTGTTTTTTATTCATTCCTATTTTGTTACTTAAAAACAAATCTGTAAAATAATTTATTGTTAAACAGCACTATTAATGTCACAATTTCTATATATGTTGTGGAGATCCAAAGAAAAAGGCACATTTGTGTCTCTGTAAGCAGAAAATGTGTCTAGTTTTTTTTTATTTAAAATAAGAAATATCATAAACATAAATACAATAAACGCCCAATTTAACGTGTACATCACATCACAGATCTTCGACATTTAGTGGTAGAATTTATTTTTTTAAAACATCATAAATGTGTTCTATGTGGTCCACTTTTTCTGTGGTATATACCCCATCATTTTCCTTTAAGGATAACTGGGTCTGGGTTCTTATGGGTTAAGTTTTGAATTAGCGTAGGACCATGGGAGTTGTTGTCTTCTCCACCACTGGCGTCATTGTAGTCACTATATCTGAATTGTCAGCAGAGGTGTCCTTCTCTCTTAAAAGAATGAACCAGGTGATTAAAACGGGTGAAAAATCTGAATAAAGCAATTTCGCGCTAAAATTAAGTGTTTCTCATACATTGTTCCGCGGATACAGGACATCCTGGAGAGATGAAAAAAACTGACCAAAATCATAAATATGTGGCTTAAAACTGGATAGAAATAGAACCCAACTGATATGGGATATTTTTGTTTCCCTACATGTATTCTGCCGCTGCTGGATTTTCAGCGCCGCCACAAAAAGAAGTTATTTGTAATATCATGGTGAATTGAAGACTTTCACTTGCACACAGTTAAAACACAACATAATAAGTTTACAGAGTGTTGCGCCAGCGACACTTTTACCACAATAACTAAACGGTTTGCGCTATCGGGAAAATTCAAATGTTTTCTGAAAGCTGAGAAGTTGCTCTTTACAGCCAACATGGTGTTTTTACGGTAATTTCACTCGCACTTCTCCTGGAAGCCCACAAAACAGGAACACACACACTCAGCAGTGGAGAAATAGAAACACTGGATTATTTATGAAAAAAGTTGACAAAGACGAAAACGAAGGACATTTTCACTATAGTTAGGGCCCAAGCAGGCAACGACCTGCGAGGTCCCTATTGTAATTCTTTTTTCATTTTTTATTGGTGAAATGATGTAACAAACAAGGTGACATGAGAGACAAATACACTACACCATGTGGACCACAAGTAGAGACAGCAGACATACAGCGCAAACAACAACAAAGAAAAACATAAATGATAAACGATTTGCACAGAGGCATCACAGGTGTATGTGCGTGTGTGTATGTGGATGAGGGTCAGATGCTACAACATAAATATAAATATATATGACATGGCTCACTTATATGTATAACACAATGAAATTAAATAGGCAAACAAAGCAAGAAGCGCTAACGCGAGAAGAGAGGGAGGAGGAAAGAAAGAGAGAAAACAAATAAACAAGAATAAATAAAACTAGGCCTGCAAGCAGGACTGAACGGAACCGAGCAGAGTGGAGCCGCCGGAGGAGGCCACGTCGGGTGTGGCGCTCGGGGCTCAGTCCCTATGCGTCCCAAATGCCGTGTCTGTGTAAAACATGTTACTTCCTGTAGCCAGCGGGGGGCGCTATTACTGTGTGTCAATAATGACATGTGGGTATGGTCAGGGCTGGACCCTCATCAGGTGTGGGAAATTTGGGATAGATTGGACAATGTATGGTGAAGTTATAGAGTATGGTGTATTATGGCGAGATGCCATATTTTACCGGCATGCCACGCCCACATATTCGAAGGTCAGTAAAGGTGTTGATAAGTTATATTCCCAAAGGGCTTGTAATGGTATTGACCAATTTAGAAGTCAATGGGATTAAATTTGTAGGCGGAGTTTGGTAAAGTATGCAATGTGGATAGAATATTGGACACAAACACAAATACAGTATATGACAATTTAAGTGTGTCTGCTGAATGTGTAACGGACAACTTGCCAACTCATTTGCTGTGTTTACACCTTTTTTCTTTTTTTATAAAGATTTGTTTTTATTAACAAAATACTCTTACAGTATTGTTATGATGTACATTAAGTATCTACAGTTTGTCACATTGAAAAACGTATTTTACAAAAGAAGCATACACAAATGCATAACTTTACAGAAACACCTTACAAGGATAGTGATTTTTTTTTAAACAAGGAATAATAAAATGAAAATAGATAAATAAATAAAAGACTCATCCCACCCTCCTCCCTCGTATTGCTCTCAATTTCCTACATTTATATACCTACACAATCTATAAACAGTTTACACATACACCCTTCTGTACACATTCATATCATATAAATCTACACTCTTCTCACAACGAATATGTGTTTACACCTTTTTACACTTTGTTGTGCTGTGGCCAAAAGATTATTGTTTCAGGTGACACCTGCATTTTTAATCTTGAGGCCCTGCTTAATAGAGGACCTTGGGGCAAAATATACTTCAAGGCCTTCATTACTTCAGTTTATATCATATCAGTTGCGGCTCACCGCTGATAATTGTTTTAGAGCCAGTAGGGCTGACATGGAAAATAATCTAAATAAGGAAATCCTTTTTAATCCCTGATTTTTTTTTGTTTATTTGTTTGTTTGTTTTAGCATGGAAGGTCATCAATTGTTTTCATAGTGGAAAGAATTGGTTGGTTGCCGTGCATATACAAAGTTTTGACATTTTTCTATCCCATTTTTCTACTGAACAGCTGTATTTATGTTCAAATTTTAATAGCATATACTGGGCATTGTATAGGGTCTATGCTGCCACTTATTTCTCTGAAAATGTAGGTGTGTGTTATTGCAAAGACTACACACTATACGCCTGAGGAGCACACACTACAGACTGACAGGACCGCCTGGTAAGCTCATATAAACTTCAGTAGTGATGAGACTGCAGTCTGTCCTTGTCATCCTAATCCTGGATCTATCCTGAAGTATAACAGTACAGGATCCCCCACCTCCTCCTATAAGTTTTGTTATTAACCCTCTGGGGTCTGAGCCTATTTTGGCCATTTTTGAATATTTCTGATTTTGCCCTTCATGTACCACATACAAAATGTTTACTATACCATATTTGGTGTCCATTATTTCTTCACCTATATGATCTCACAATTATTTTCTCATTTTTAACCTATTTTAGCAACATATTGAGCCCAAAAATCATGAAATCCGAGTTGAAAAATTATACTATTTACTACAATAAAAACCACAAATATCCTTAATGAACTGTTTTGGAACTTGAAAATGTAAACATAGGATGCAAATATGAACATATAAAAAGGTAAACCTTTAAATATAATACAATTATATACAAAAAAAGTCTATTTTAACCTTGATGTTCACTGCAGGTTACATAATTCAAGTAGTGGAAAAACCAGTTAGTAGACCAGAAGTTAAGAATATTTAGTCAAACACAGCTCTGTTGTTTGAGTCAGAAGTCATTTTCCACCAGAGATTAGATCAGGAGTTTATTTACCTCAGTATCAGGGTAAGAAGGCAGAGAGAATAACAACTGGTACACTTACATTTCTATGTCACGCTTTGCATTTTATCCTATCAGATGGTTTCACATATTATCTCTTAATCTGCTGTGTGTTGCTATACCAGACAGGCGGCACAAAAGGTTAAAGTAGAACATTAATTCAAACAGAGTTTGATAAATATAATGGCGGTTGGACATATTACATTACATTCTTTTTAAAAAAGCAGTGCTTTAGATAGAAAACATAATTAACAGTTCCACAAGTTTTTGTGGATTTAATTAGTCCCTGTAGTGTTTAATACGTTGCTTATATTCAATCATGCTCTGCATCTGTAATTGTGCTTCGCAGATAGATTTGTGAGCTTGCTGCTGAAAATGTGATTATGACAGCTGATTAGTGCAATCTAAGTGCCCAAAATTCCAATTTGTATTCAATGACTGATAGTTAATCTATGTGAGGAGGTGGATGGAAGACAGATGATTTTCATACCATGGATGTAATAATGGCAGTTCCTTATTTACAATAACTATAATAACTATAAACTATAATAACTATAAACTGTTCTGTTGTCGGACTGTTTGCATGATAGTAAATGCTTAAATTGCATATAATAATCCATTCATCCATCCATTTTCCTCCACTTATCCGGGGCCAGGTCGCGGGAGCAGCAGGCTAAGCAGGGCATTCCAGGCGCCCCTCTCCCCAGCCACAACGTCCAGCTCCTCCTGGGGGACCCCAAGGCGTTCCCAGGCCAGAAGAGAGATATAATCCCTCCACCGTGGGAGGAGGAACAGCAGAGGAACTCTCTCTGTAAAAAAATTCGGAAACATTTCACTGGGAAATAGTTAAGGGGTGTGCCTCATCATGAAATTGACTGCACTGCAAAAAAGGTGTCTAAAAACAAGATAAAAAATACTCAATCTGAGGGAAATGATCTTGCTGCATGGACAGATCATTTCACTTGACAAGATTTCTTAAATTAAGATGATTAAATCTACAAATAAGCATGTTGTACGCTTATAAGAAATTAACTCTTAAAAGAATATCAGTGGTGAGGTGTGTGCATGCATGTGATGTGGTGAAATGCAGGTGTATAAGCTAAAAGTAACTAACAAACTAAACAGAACCAACAAACCCAGACAAACTAAAAAAAAAAAAAACCAAGGTGGTGGCTGTGAAGGAGAGAGAGAGAGAACTGAGGCCTCAGCTCCTCTATATAGCCTCAGTGATTGAGACTGGATTCAGGTGTGCTTCTCCAGCCTCCTCCAGTCTGCAGGGGCCTGATCTGTGGCTCCTCCTACAAAGGAAGACAAATACAACATGCCACAACACAGAGGGGGAGGGGGTCATCACACTTACCAAGATAAAAAAAACTTCAGATTTCGAAGTTTTAGATAATTTATCTTGTTTTAAGAGTTAATTTCTTATTTTAAGCGCTCAACATGCTTATTTCGAGATTGAACAATCTTAATTTAATAAATCTTGTCAAGTGAAATTATCTGTCCATGCAGCAAGATCATTTCCCTCAGATTTAGTGTTTTTATCTCGTTTTAGAAGACACTTTTTTGCAGTATGACCCAAGAGGAACTCAGGATTGATCATTTTGAGTTTATATGCACACTGATATATACAAGTATCAAGTAGACATGAAGTAAAATTAGCATTTGTGTTCACCTGAATTGGCAAAAAAAAAAAATACAAAAGCCATACATTGCTAGCTTACCAGTGCAATGAGAATGTATTGTATTGGTAAATGGACCTGCACTTATGTAGCGATTTTCTAGTCGCTTTGCGACCACTCAAAGCACTTTACACTACAGACTGCGCTCATTCACCCGTACACACACACATTCATACTGGTGGCAGAGGCTACCCTAAACGGTGCTACCTGCCACCATTGGGAATTCATTGTCACACCGATGAACACAGCATCAGGAGCAATTTGGGGCTTCTTCAAAGACACTTCAACATGTAAGCTGCGAAGGTCAGGGATCGAACCACCAACCCTTCAGTTGGGGGGCAACCCGCTCTACCAACTGAGCCACAGCCGCCTCATTCAGTGCTTGATGAAGCTAGTTCTCTCCTGTACCTTTAGATAAAGATTTTAAAAGCATTTGCAAGTTAAATTCTTGCATTACTTGCCATTTGATAGTACATAGACCTCTGTAGGGTTTTCCAGGCAAAGCCACAGCATACTGCTCATGGTGAGTGAACATGTCAAGTGTTATTAATGGCGGACTGGGAAAATGAGAAGGAAGACCACAGCTGCAACTGTCAGTGCAGGCAATGCACTGTAGAGGTTATTAGACCAGATATCAGGGGAAAAAGCCTGCCCTGCTCGCTGTGAGAATCTGTCAGTCCTGACCCAGCCGAGAGGATCCACACATCTGCACTGCAAAAAAGGTGTGTCTAAAAACAAGATAAAAAGACTAAATCTGAGGGAAATGATCTTGCTGCATGGACAGATAATTTCACTAGACAATATTTCTTAAATTAAGATTGTTAAATCTAGAAATAAGCATGTTGAACTCTTAAAAAAAGATAAATTATCCAACACTTCTAAATCTAAAGTTTTTTTTATCTTGATAAGAAACAAATAATTGTCAGGTTACTCTGCTCGGGCCAGTTCATCGCTGCTTGCAGCTTTAATTTATCTTGTTTTAAGAGTTAATTTCTTATTTTAAGCATTCAACATGCTTATTTCTAGATTTAATCATCTTAATTCAAGAAATCTTGTCAAGTGAAATTATCTGTCCATGCAGCAAGATAATTTACCTCAGATTTAGTGTTTTTATCTTGTTTTTAGACACACCTTTTTTGCAGTGTGCCAGAGCGACCATATACAAACCTGTATGGTAAAGGATTCTGCCATGTTAACATCTATGTTACTTGTGGTTCCTAAAGTCCTTAAAACTAGATTGGGAGCCAGAGCCTTCAGTTATCAAGCTCCTCTCTTGTGGAATCATCTCCCAGTCTCAGTACGGGAGGCAGACACCCTCTCTTTATTCAAGAGTAAACTTAAAACTTTCCTCTTTGACAGAGCCTATAGTTAGGGCTGGCCGAGGCCTGCCTTGGACCAGCCCCTAGTTATGCCGCTATAGGCCCAATGTGTCGGGGGACACGATACACCGGGGCCCTCTTTCTCTCTGTCCCAATAATACATGACACAAGCTTTTATTTTCCCAGAATACTCGCACTTTTCTCTGCTCTCTCTTCACAGGGTGTGGAGCTGTGGTCCTGCTCCATCACTCCTGCTGGTCTCACTGCCGTGGATCTGGTTCGGCCCCAGATGGGAATGTTCCTCTCCTGGTCCACTCACCATCACTACTGGCCAATGGTGGCGCTTCACCTCCTGCTGCTGTGCCCCCCCCCCCCCCCCCCGAACTCCTGCTCCCCTCTCTCTCTCTCTCTCTCTCCCTCTCTCTCTCTATTGCCCCCCCCCCAACCTCTCTCTACTCTACTCTACTCTGTTGACCTGCCCTGTACAACGACATCTATTGCACGTCTGTCCGTCCTGGGAGATGGATCCCTCCTCTGTCGCTCTCCCTGAGGTTTCTTCTTCTTTTTCCCCTGCTAAAAGGGTTTTTTAAAGGAGTTTTTCCCTGGCCGATGTGAGGGTCTAAGGACAGAGGGTGTCGTACCATGTATAGTCTGTGAAGCCCTTTGAGGCAAATCTGTGATTTGTGATTTTGGGCTATATAAATAAAATTGATTTGATTTGATTTGATTTGCCAATAGCTATGACGTACTGTCCAATTATATTAACAAATGGGTTAATTAGGACTTCTTCCATGGAGCAGAGGTTATATCCTTCATGTTTGTTTGTATTGACTTTGACCTGTAGCCCTGCAGCTTCAAATGAGCTTGAGTCCCACAGTGGGGAAATTCAACCGCTACATTTAACCAATCCTTTTTACACTGCTTAGGAGCAGTGGGCAGTACATTACTGTGCCCGGGGAGCTGTGTGTGGGGGTTAGGTGCCTTGCTCAAAGGCACGTCAGCCCTTGGCCTGTCAGTCCTGGGATTTGAACCGGTTACAAGTCTGATTCCTAACCACAAGGCATCCTAACCATAGGGTTTGGGGAACACAGGGTTATGGGAACATGAGGTTGAGGGAACACAGGGCTTGGAGAACACAGGGTTTTGGGAACGTATGGCTCAGGTAACATCGGGTTGAGGGAAGATAGAGTTTGGGGAATTTAAGTTGGAGGAACATATACTTAAGGGGAACATAAGGCTGAGGTAACATGAGGTTCAAGGGAACACAGGGTTTTTGGAACATAAGGCTGAGATAACATGAGGTTTAAGGGAACACAGGGTTTTGGGAACACAGGGTTTTGGAGAACACAGGGTTTTGGGAACATATAGGGCTGAGGGAGCATAGGGCTAAGGTAAAATGGTTATGGGAACATGAGGTTGAGGGAACATAGGGTTTGGAAAACACAGGGTTTTGGGAACATATGGCTCAGGTAACATCGGGTTGAGGGAAGATAAGAGTCTGGGGAATTTAAGTTGGAGGAACATACACTTAAGGGGAACATAAGGCTGAGGTAACATGAGGTTTAAGGGAACACAGGGTTTTGGAAACATATGGCTGAGATACCATGAGGTTTAAGGGAATACAGGGTTTTGGGAACACAGGGTTTTGGGAACATAGGGCTGAGGGAACATAGGTTTTGGGGAATGCAGGGTTTAGGGAACATATAGGGCTGAGGGAGCATAGGGCTGAGGTAAAAGGGTTATGGGAACATGAAGTTAAGGGAACATAGGGTTTGGACACAAGGTTTTGGGAACATATGGCTCAGGTAACATCGGGTTGAGGGAAGATAGATTCTGGGGAATTTAAGTTGGAGAAACATATTAGTGGAGCGGCAATTCCACAAACATGTGGATCTTTAAATTCTGAATTTTCTCATAGAAATGTATTGGGTTCCTCAAGAGAGGTTGTTTGACTGTGCTTTGTCTGACTCCTTGCCAACGACCTGTCCAGTTTGGTAAAACCTGACAGGAGTTCCCTCCCACCGACGTAGCTCTCAGGGTTCACCGAGGTACACAAGCTCCCTTACCATGAGGGCTTTTTTAAATACTTTTTTAAATTACTTTTTTAAAAACTAACCATTACTACTGCCATTAAACATGGCAAATAAATACTAAGGGGCGGAGAAACACAGTTGTGGTGCTGAACGGGCAGTGCTCCAAAATAATAATTGAGCAATGGTTAATACTGAATGGCAATAATGACAGATCCAGAGGCAACAGCAGCTCTGGCTGACACGGAACCATGACAAACAGTATCTGAAACTATATTATGGAACTAAACTGAAAATGTGAAAGCAATGTTACAAAGTAACAACTGAACATGTCACAGTAATAGGCTGGTGACAAAGTAGGACATAATGCGCCGATGTTGCGAGGGGAAGCCTGGCAAAAGAAACAAGCAAATAAGTTCTATCAGGGGCAATACATAGGCATGTGCAACTAAGTCCATATCTATAGCACTTACACTTTCCAGTACATGCCTTGGTGCACCCACATTTTGTCCACTAACAACAACTCTCCGCAATAGTTGGAAGTGGAGTCCAGAAGACTTTCCAATCCTTGTCCTGTTTAACCCATCCACAGTCGGACGGGCTCGGCATTTATGGATGTCTCTTCAATGCCTGTCCCCACACATGTACAGCCGCATAAGAAGTCTGGGATCTTCTTGACCTCTTAACATGGATCATTCAACATGGATATCTTTGGTATTTTCAGTGTCTTTATCAGCAGTAGATGCTCTCTTTTGTGCCCTTTCCAGCTGTGTGTTGTTGAACATAAGTTTACAGCTTGAATTATATTTTGCTGTGTTTCTTGTCAATGTGCTTTCTATGCCATCACCTTCATCTAGTCGGGTTGGACTACGTAAAATAGACAGAGCATTTATTTGATGAAATAATGGAATATTTCTTGCAATGGTATCATAACCAGTATGATCTTGGTGTCCTGCTGACAAATGAAACATCTGTACCAGTTTGTTTTCTCAACTGTTATGATGGCTTCTGCAATGTCTGCAGCAAATTCATAGGCAGAGGCCGAGGGTTTATCCTTTTACCACCTTTTAATAAGTACTTTGATGTATGGGATACAACTAAGTTCATGCCTTAACCCTACACTTAGTCCGATCGTTCATCCAATGCCACTTTTACCCTGTACGATCTGTACACCACCCGGTTAACTAAAACTACTCAGAGAGTTGTCGTCTCTTCTTTGACTAACTTTACAATTGGCTGACATTGAACCCCACTCTGAGTTTAACGGCAGTCATATATCACCAGTGTGCCCTGGTAGTGCAGATTCTGACTCTTGTCTAATCTATCTATGATCAACAAATCAACACAACTGTATTATGATGTGTTAAAACTTGTTCTTCAGAATAATCTAAAACCCAATACATTTCTATGAGAAAATTGATCTTTTGAGGATCCAGGGGGCGGCCAATTTCTATGCTTGTATCACCAAATAAACTATTATTTAATTTAATTGCTCCACTAAGGTGTCGGCCATCTTGAAAAATGGCCACCATCTTGGAATTTCAAGTAACTGTGGGTGGGTTATTGTCAAGTGACCAACAGAGACGGCTCATGCCAATTTGTATTCTTGTATCACCAAATAAACCATTATATCATTCAATTGCTCCACTAAAGTGTCGGCCATCTTGGAAAATGGCCGCCATCTTGGAATTTCAAGTAACTGTGGGTAGGCTATTGTCAAGTGACCAACAGAGACTGCTCATGCCAATTTGTATGCTTGTATCACCAAATAAACCATTATATCACTTAACTGCTCCACTAAGGTGTCGGCCATCTTGAAAAACGGCCGCCGTCTTGGAAATTAAAGTAACTGTGGGTGGGTTATTGTCAAGTGACCTACAGAGACTGCCCATGCCAATTTTTATGCTTGTGTCGCCAAATAAACCATTATATCACTTAACTGCTCCACTTAGGTGTCGGCCATCTTGAAAAATGGGCGCCATCTTAAAATTTCAAATGTCTCGGACAATTTTCTTGTTAAGTGACCCATGGAGAGTGTTCATGCCAATTTTCACACTTGTATCATAAACTGAACGATTCTGCCAAAAATGAGCACTTAGTCGCTCCACTAATACACATAACCTGTATATGAACTGTTCTGGCAAACAACAGCCAGAATCAGTGACTATGCATCGGTTCGGAGTCTGCATTCACAATGAGGTTAGCAGGTTTGGTGCCTTGATCCTGTACAACATCCACATATTAAAGAAAATCTGATTACAGACGATTACAATCTGATATTAAAATTACAGTCCATTCAGTTTTTTTTAACAGCACTGTAATGTATTCCTAAAATACAGCACTTTACCGTAAAAGTATCTTAGCTAACACTATCATGCAGTATTTTGGGCATTCTGGGAAGTGGGAAGAGCATTGCCCGAGCTGCACATGTGAACCTGCCATTCTTGATCCATCCCCATCCTTCTAATTATTTGGTGAGTATAGCAATTTTATTTGATTGTTTTATATTATATATTTATATAATTGTTTTATTTGATTGTATTTGTTTTGTTTGCATTGATGATTACTGCATGTGCACATGCATCATGCTATAGAAGGATATACCAGCTAGCTAGCTAGGAGCACATTTGAATTTCTACTAAGTTAATGTGTGTTGACACCTGCATTTTGCCAGTGAATTCATGAAACTTTATGATAGTCTTGTGTAAACATTTTACCGTCTAAGTCACTTCGACAGTTGACTACAGTGCATGCTAATTATTGTGTGTCACAGTGCAGATTCAAATAAAGGCAATATTATTTTCAAGATATTTATTGGATGACAAATTAAGTACTGAAGAATATTTGTTTTGCTGTAACTGGGCGTTGTGCAAGGGACTGTTCATTTGTATTTAGATTGATTTTTGACATATTTCTTTGATATTACAGATGCAGTAGATGACTTTACTGCTGCCCTACTTATCATAGTAAGTAGCATACTTGCATGTTCATCACATCACAACAGTCAAGTCTGTTCGGCTTGCAATGATGTTTTCTTGGCGTATCTGTAGACAGCTAGCTAGATCTGCAGCTAGATGATACTGAGTATTTGGAGGCTAGTCCAGAAAACATTGATGATTCACTGTTTTTAAGGAATCTTGCTTTTATCTTAAACTACAAGCAAAGTTGCTACTTCCATCCTCCACCATTCAGACAATCATAGAAGATATGCAGTCAATACACAACATCATCATGAATGAAAAGCTTAGATACTTTAAGTAGAACCTGAATTTTTCTTATGTTTTCAATCCTAACTCTATACATTTTCTGACTTTTATTGTTTAATTTATCAGATTCAGTTCAACAATTGGATTTTTACACATTGAATAAACATATATGTCATATATATAATTTTTCAGGCGTTTCGTTGGAATAAACCCTGAGAGAGGCACCAAGACTGGACGAGGCAAAGTCCTATCCAAGAAAACGGGCAAAGTTACAACCAAAAAGAGTACCACAGTGAACCCACATGTGTCCACTCTGCTAAGGAGACTCATGTATTTTGAGTGGGACTTCATTTGAGATGGTGAGATTACTCAATCCCATTAATCTATTTCTCAAAACACCTGATTCTCTCTCTCTCTCTCTCTCTCTCTCTCTCTCTCTCTCTCTCCTACTCTACTAATACTTATTATTTTCTCAGTCATTCTTTTACTCATGACACCGCCACACATAAACTGTTTGGATGTTTCAGGTTGGAATGTCATTATGATAGGAGGGAATGGGGGGCACAAATGTTAATTTTGTATGCATGTTGTATGTGAATTTTTTATGCATTGTAAGTTGTTTTGGAGCTGATCTCTCTCTCCCTCTCTCTCTTTCTCTCTCTGTCTCAGGCACACACACACCACACACACGGCTTGAGAAACCTGGTGTCTTCAAGTCAGTCGTAACTCTCCTGTCAATGTTCTTGGACTTCCACACTAACAGTAACTACAGTTTTGTAACATGTACTGTTTAGTGATGTTCATGTTAATTTAACATTCATTTATTTAACATGCAATTGCTCTGCATGTGAAGGTTTTGCATGTCAACTTTACATTCAAATAAAAAGTAAAGTGCAATAAGAAGCTGTGCAGCTTTTTCTCTTACATTGCAATCACAGGATTGAAAAAATCAGTAGGTTTATTTTATTATGGTTCGCCATCTGCTTGTAGCCATGTTTCAAACAGAGATTTTGTGACAGTGACATCTATTAACATGTTTTCCTTAACAAAAGTGCCTTTAATTGTATGCAATCATATGACTACTCATGTCTTAATTTAGTTTTTAAAAATAGTTTATTAAAATGTATAAATAATACAAACTAAATAGTCATTTAATTGTAAAATACTGTGAAATAAATTTTAAAAACCAGTTCATACTGTATATTTCATGAACAGTACAAAACTGTAAAGTAAGCGACTTTAAAAAGATGTTAATTTTACGGTAACATAATGACAACCCAGCTGCCAGTAGTTTACTGTATTTTTCATTTACAGTACAAAACTGTAAAGTAAGCGACAGTAAAAAGATGTTAATTTTACAGTAACATAATGGCAACTCAGCTGCCAGTAGTTTACTGTTTTTTTTACAGTCCATACTGTATTTTTCATTTACAGTACAAAGCTGTAACTTTCAGTGACAGTAAAAAGATGTTAATTTTACGGTAATATAATGGCAACCCAGCTGCCAGTTGTTTACTGTTTTTTTACGGGAAAATTTCTAACAGTGTGGGTATAGGGTGCCACAGGAATTAGTTCTGAAATCCAGAGGTCAGTTAGCCTGGGGTCTATCCTGTCAAACTCAATGAGGATTTTGAATGGGCTGATGGTTAGAAGCCTGAAATAAAGTCTGTGGTTAACACAAGCTGAAGAGAAGTTCACGTTTTGTTGTACGACAAAAAACATGTGATTCATGGTGTTCAATTGTGAAGATATTCCTGCTAAACAAAAAGCATCAGCATCAGAAATGTGTTTGCCACAGAGCTTATTTTCTGCAAAGATCCAAAATCCAATGCAAAGATCTCATAGGTGTATTCTCAATAGACCTGATGGTGATGTTACTTCCAGGTTGGCCTACAAAAATATGTAATTTTGTTTGCTCTCTATAGCTGGATGCTGCGTAGAAGTGCTGTGCATGGATACATTTTTATCTAGCACAAGCTAAGCTAGTTAACTTAGAACCAGGTTGACTCCAGCTGTGTACAAAAAATATACAGAATTAAGATTTACGTCAATCTTCTCATCTTGAGCTCAAAGAAAAATAAAATAAGCATATTTTCAAAAATGTTTAATTTGTTAAATAATAACTCTTCTTATATTTTAATTAAATATCAGCTAAAGACAAAGTTTGATGGCCATGTGCTAAATTCGCTTGGATTTTATTCACAAAGCATTGGTCTAAACCAGGGATGGGCATCTGGAGGCCCGGGGGACGCATACGGCCCGCAGCCTCTCTTGAAGTGGCCCTCAGTACAACTACATGTATTTAAGCATTAAATCTTAAAAGTGCAGTGTAAAAATGCACAAAATTACTTCTTGCAATTAATGTTGGTCTGCTGTTCTTGCACTGAAAAAAAATCACAGTAAGTGGTTATTTTGTATTTCTAAAGTCTTGATAGGCGACATGCAACCATACCTCAGCACTTTATTAATCTGGTCACAAAATAATTATCCAACATGCTCTAGTGATGCTTAATGCTCAATGTTCCCCAGACAAATACTGAATTTGAAAAAACTACTTTCAGTTTTTTTGATGCATCTACCTGGAACATCTTACAACATTCACTCAAACTCAACACAATTATAACTATGGGCCAGTTTACAACTATGATAACCAATAATTCTGCCTTTCACTGCAACTGTTTTCAATGTTTTGTCTGTGCTGTTTTGTGTTTTCTCTGTACTGTCGACATCATTGTAAATGAGAGGTTGCACTCAATGATTCCTTGAGAAAATAAATAAAGGATGAATGAAAATATGCTTTAAATCTTTTGGATTCCTATTTATACTGTTGTACATGCATTTGAGCATGAAATATGTTAAATCATTGCACTGTAAATATATTTAGAATTGCAGTTTCATCATATCTGGTTCAGTGCACGGTCCTATATGTGGCCCTGTGGTAGTGTCGATGAAAAATTGTGCCCCCCTCCAGCATTGAAGTTGCCCATGCCTGGTCCAAACTATTAAAGAAGAGGTATAATTTTGCATATAAACAGCCAAAAATATACTGTTCAGGAATTTGATTTAATGCAGCCTTTGTCTTCTCCCTTCTGCCGTTTCATGCAATTATCACTGATAATGTGCATTAAATCTTCAAGCATGTGTGACTTTCTTCTGAAAATAGACTGAAAAGTTAAACCAAGAAGTCTATCTAAGTTTTTCCTGCAGATCGAAACGTAACCCAGAGATTTGACTTTATTTCAGTGCTGTGAAGTGTTAATGAACTGTAAATGACAGAAAAGGTGTTCCTCATTCTTTCACACTGAAGCTAGGCTGAGGATGAATGTAAGAGTCTTCCCAGAGGGGCAAGGCAAGAAGATCAGAGGGTGAGATGGTTGGATAATCATGTCCTCTTCATATTTAATTGCTGTATGAAGGCAGGCCATTTTTAGCCCCTTTATTATTAGGGTAAGTTTAGCTCTAGTGTGTGTGTGTGTGTGTGTGTGTGTGTGTGTGTTCATTCACTATGCTGGGATTGGAGTTCGAATAAAACAATAATGACTAAATAAATGAATGAAACACCACAACCCACACTGCAAAAAACATGAATCTTACCAAGTATTTTCTTCTTATTTATAGCAATAGTATCTTAATGATATTGTTATGAGTATAATTTACTTGCCCACTGACCACAGCTTTATGTGCTTCTTTAATTATTAGTATTATTATGGATTACTGGATTACGGTGATCTGCTTTTCATGAATGTAACAACTCAGAGCCGGAAGAAGTTGGACTGTGTTTATCATTGTGCTCTGCGTTTCATTGCTGGTTTGGGAAATCGTACACATCATTGTACTCTGTATGCCACGGCTGAAATGCCATCTTTGTATATTCGCAGGCTCTCATTGGTTAGTTTTTATCTATAAATGTATTCTTGGGCTGCTTCCCTCTTATCTGTGTGCATACATATGTCGAAACCAAACTAAACAAGGTCTTCGCTCACAAAATATTGTACAGATGCTGGTACCAAGAGTGAGAACTGAATTAGGTAAGAAAGCTTTTAGTTACGCCCCTCTGCAAAAATAATTGAAATTGTCTGAGTTGATCACAATTGGTGAATTTAAATTGATTCTAAAGGATAAACAAATAATTTTCCTTGGTCAATATGACTGCTCCGTATGAGTCTCTACTTGATATATATATATAATGTACTTATTTAATTATCTTATTGTTTAAAGACTTGTTTTTAGGATTGACATTGTGAGCTTTTTCATGCTTTTCAAGCTATTCAACTGTTGAATATGGTGAGTTTTTACCTGAAATATTGGCTCCAATTGAGAGTTTTAGTTGCATGGAGTTTAATTTTATTTCAAAAACATTTTCTACCAAAACATGCACGTTTCAAGTATTGCTGGCTTATTTTAATGTTACTACAGTTGGGCTATTCAAGCCACAATTGCTCAAAATAAGTATATTTGGATTTATTTCAAGCTATCATTGTTTTTTCCAGTGGCTAGATATTTTTTTTACCTGTAAAAAATTGTCTTATTGCACTGGCAGATAATTTTACTTGTTTCGAGCATGTATTTGCTTAATTCTAATTATTTCTTTCTTATATTCTGTCAGTTGTTTTTTGCAGTGCAGATTCTTTTTTTTTTTTTTTTTTAAACAAATTTTGTCAAATTTTGTCACCATGGCATTTCACCTCGATATATTCAGCGCTCCATCCTTTATTTTTGTAGGTGAATAGAGAAAATACAGGCAGAGGGCAGACACAGACACTACCAAACACAACTTGATCCTCATACATGATGATTGAGAGCCATTACTTTTGAATGAGCCTATACAATGTTTTTTTTCTTTTTTTTTTCAGAAAATCCTACAAAGTACCTTCAATGATGAAATTGTCCTCAACAATTTCAGCATGGACCTTGAGGATTAGTTTCCACAGACACTTTTTAGATTAAACAGACCTTTCTCAAAAGCTGTGGGCCCTGCACGACCAATCCTTAATACCTTCCCTCGCATTCAGCACAGTCAGGCTAGGACAAGGGCCTTTAATGTGTCCTGGTACATTGAGTACACCTGCTTGGTCGTGCTAAGTTGTGGTATGAACTCTGACCACTGCTTCAAATCAAATCAAATCAAATCAAATCAAATCAAATCAAATCAAATCAAATCAAATTAAATTAAATTAAATTAAATTAAATTAAATTAAATTAAATTAAATTAAATCAAATCAAATCGTCTTTATTGTCATTATATAGTTCACTGTACAACAAAATTGAAAGTGCCACTGCATAAGGTGAATAGTTATGACAATCATAACACAAAACAACATGAGTAAAAACATTTAACCCTTTATCAGGCAAAGAACCATATTTGGTAACTTGGTAATCAGTAAATAACACAAGATTCAAGCTTTCCTTTATTGTCATTGTATTAAAAAAGTATACAACTGAATTTACGTGTGCTTCTCATATATAAGGTTCTTTAAAAAAAGACATTCAGACATTATGCATATGTAATAAGTAGTCTAAAAAGATAATAAATAGTTTAAATGTAAAAAATAAAGTTGTGATGGATGTAAATGATGTGTTATTGTCTATTTAGGGTTGCTGTGGAAAAGAGACTATAATAAATATAATAATAATAATGACTCAATTGACCTCGATTTGCAACATAAAAATGAAACATTTTGCAAAAAGTCTTGTAATATCCTCCAATAACACTTCAGGGTTGACGTTTTCAATTTCCAGGAGTGCCCTATAAAGGGTTAAAAATACCGGGCTAAACAAGGACATGTGATGTAATAAATAAGTTAAAAAATAAATAAATGGCTACTGAAAATGCTATAATTTATAGATGAGAATTTAGATATAGATATAGATATATAGATTGAATTTTTTGCACATATCAATTGTATTGCATATGTCCGTTTTATTGTTTCACTTATAATACGTCTTGTAGCATAGTGTTAGAGAAATGCATTGAGGAAACCTTTAAAATTAAATTATCTGACTCCAACACAAAGTCCTCACCTATTTCTCTGCGCCGATCGTTTGATGGGGAATGATGAGCAGGAGACGTCTGAGTTCTCAGTTTAACTTCATTTTATTACAATACGTCAAGAAATGTGCAGCTACAGAGTCTCTGGGTTCAATCTACACGTCCCTGACATCACATTAGGCTGGTCAGTTCATGAGGTCTGGACCAGTCTACTTTCCCTTGAACCCTTTTTTATAACCTGACAAAGTTTACTAAAAATGTAGGTAGATCTCCTCCGGAAGGTGCCTCCCTTTCAATCCGTTGATTTGTCAGTTTTAATCAAAATTGTGGACACATCATGTCACCAAGCAGAGAAGACAGTTCTCTTTCTGCTCAGCACATCATGTCCGTGACCTGACCTGGAACAACTTTCAAATCACCACCTCCTGCCTTGGTATGACTTGCAGAGATATTATTGGAGACACAGATTTTGCAATGTCTATATAAAATATAAAACATAAAATATATCTTTTTGTGATTATAGAATCTTACTCTAAGTAGGACAGAGAAAGTTTGAGCAGATGGAATAAGTGTATTAATTATGGATGTATTTAGAGTAATCACAGTTTTAAAACAATATTAGCACATGATGATTGTATCAAAGCATCTTACATGATTAATCTATAAATGCACAGAGAGAGGTTAGATAAACAGTTAGTGAATTACGCACGCATAGATAGTGACCCACGTCATAGTGGAGCGGCTAAGTGCTCATTTTTGGCAGAATCGTTCACTTTATGATACAAGCATGAAAATTGGCATGAGCACTCTTCATGGGTCACTTAGCAAGAAAATTGTCCAAGACATTTGAAATCTTAAGATGGCGGCCATTTTTCAAGATGGCCAACACCTAAGTGGAGCAATTACATGATATAATGGTTTATTTGGTGATACAAGCATACAAATTGGCATGAGCAGTCTCTGTAGATCACTTGACAATAAGCCACCCACAGTTACTTGAAATTCCAAGATGGCGGCCATTTTTCAAGATGGCCGACACCTTAGTGGAGCAATTAAATGATTTAATGGTTTATTTGGTGATACAAGCATAAAAATTGGGTGGCTTATTGTCAAGTGACCCATAGATACTGCTCATGCCAGGTTGTATTCTTGTATCACCAAATAAACCATTATATCACCATCAAACTGAAACTGGCCTCATGGAGTTTACAGCCAGAACATTAGAGGTAAATTTACAGTAGGGCTCCACGCTTCTTTGTTTTCTAGTCTGGATGTGAGGAAGAAGTCATGCTTTGGTGCTTTTGGTGACTCGGGCTGGCATTAGCGGACTGGCATTAGCGGACTAGCGTTAGTTTACCACAAAGTCTAACATTAACATGCTATATTCAGTATTAATAAGGACATAATCACCGTCCATAGCATTCAAGACAAGCGGCACAAATGTGTTGAACCAGTCATGTTTGGATGCAAATGTAGGCTCACAAAGCAGGAGCAACATTTGTTGTAATTAAACTTACTGGGAGAACGGAGAGTCGGAGACGTATATAGAATACAGACGTATACAGTAACATTTTAGTATCTGTGGGTAGATACTGGTGGTAGAAAATGCTTTTTAAATAGCATTTAAACTAAATGCAACTAAAACTCTCAATTGGAACCAATATTTTAGGTAAAAACTCACCATATTCAACAGTTGAATAAATGAAAGAAGCATGAAAAAGCTCACAATGTCAATCCTAAAAAGAAGTCTTGACACAAGACTAAAATCCCCGTGAAGAGGTTATTCACACATTTTTGTTACAAAGAGACACATGTTCTTAAAATAAGCACATAAAGAGATGGTCAGTAGGTAAATTATACTCAAAACAAGATAATGAAGATACTATTGCTACATATAAGAAGAAAATACTTTGTAAGCTTAATGTTTTTTGCAGTGCATGCTAATTTCACTATATAATCCTGGCAACACAATACATAGAATCAACAGTATTTCTTCACATTCTGTTAAAAGTGTTGTTTAATTTTTCAGAAGTTTTTAAACTAAAAATTTTACCAATACAAATTGTACCTTTGAACCATTAAAAAAATGACATAATAATATGAAAATAAGGTAGAGATTTGATCTAGTGATACCAGACAACCTAAAAATAAGAGGGTAACCAAACACCTTAAATATCCATAATTAATGTCGAAGATATCTATCATGGCAGAGGAAGATATCTGGACTAAAGTATTCAACAGGCAGATGGATGGACAGAATGGCCAATGCATCAATAGACAGAGACATATATGGTAATGGGGTATTAGGTTTATTCTAGCTAAATAAATAAATGCATCTATAAATAATTGGACTCATAAAGGAATTTCTGTCCTTTTTATCTTCTTTGAACAGACAGAAAAACGAGGACACACTGTCTCTGATCTGCGCCAGTCAAAGAAATCCCTCCATCTGTGCTTCCCTGTCAAACACTCCACCATCGCTCAGCATGTATCGACCACTGAGACTCTACTAACCCGCTGCATCAGAGCAGCTGACCTTTCCATGAGAGCATCACAAATCGATAAAACATTATTTGATGGTCACATTGATATTCAAAGAATCAGCAAGGGGCCATTGTATCTACATTCAATACAATATTATTCATGAATAATTTATGAATAGGTGATATTCCTTCTTTGAGGATTAAAATTAATTTGTAATTAATACGTGGACTCTGTATAGTCAAAGTGATTCTTCTGTCAGGCTTCTGTGTGAGTAAATATTTGTGAGATAACATGGCCAAAAATTGTAAATAAAAACATATGATTCATACTGTGACATTTGAACAGGAAGCTTTGTTAATACTTCACACCGGGTGAATAACATAATGAGCTGAGTACTGGGCAGATAAAAGCCTCCTAGACATTCATTATGCATCTCCGTCTTCTGGCTCCGTACAGCATATAACTCTCTCCAAGCTACAGGAAGACTGACCACTTAGTAAAGACGGGAACAAATCAAGTATGTGTTTCCTGTAAGCTACATGAAATTACTGTTTAGTCCCTCTAAATGTCAATGGAACACTCTAAAGGAGTCTTGGGAGCTTAGTGAAATGGGTGTTGGTCGTTACACTGCGGGATAATGACTCATCTTGTGCTAATGAGCCTTTTGGAGATGTACTCATTGTAAAAAATGAGCAGTTCAACCGAGCAAAGTCGGTTTCTCGTGACAACAGAGTTGCCAAGGGATTTAAAAGACAATAACAAGCATCATCCTCACCAGGCTCATTATTTCTATTCCCTAATAATGTGTGAAGCAGAATAATCATGATAATATCAATATTTAGCTTAAAACCTCTCATTGACAACAATTGTATTTAAAATTACAAGGATGAATATCCAACAAATTGGGTTCCTACCCTAGGGCTAAAACCCATAGGGGCCCTAAGGCCAAATGCCATTAAGTGCTTTGCAGTGTCAGTATTGGAGCTAGATTTTGAAATAGTTTTAGTCAAAGGGCTAATCCACACATCCTTGACATGACATTAGGCTGGTCAGTTCATGAGGTCTGGACCAGTCTACTTTCCCTGAACCCCTTTTATATCCTAACAGAGGTTTAATAAGAATGTAGGTAGAACTCTTCAGAAGTCGCCTCCTCGATCCGTTGATTTGTCAGTTTATTGCATACATGGACACGTCATGTCACCAAGCAGAGAAGACAGTTATCTTTCTGCTCAGCACATCATGTCTGTGACCTGACCTGTTAACAAAACTTTCAAACAAACTTCTGCCTTGATATGACTTGCAGAGATATTATTGGAGACACAGTTTTGCAACAAAACAATAAAACATAAAATATATCTTTTTGTGATTATAGAATCTTACTCTAAATAGGGCAGAGGAAGTTCAAGCAAATGCAGTACATTTATTTAGTTTAATCATAGTTTAAAAACAATATTAGCACATGATCATTGTATCAAAGCATTTTGCATGCACAGAGAGGGCACACACACAGACAGTGAATAACGCATGTATAAATAGTGATGTTCGTCACACAGAGACAGACAACAGAGACAGAATAACAGATTATTTCTAACACTGATTGTAAACAAACGGAGGTCACTAACTGAACACATACTGCTGCAGCACATACATACTGTAATGCTACAGAGCTAACTGCAGCACTGCTGCTGCTCTGTTGCACGTCAATATCGTCTCATCCCTACAGTGGCCCTGAAGTGCAAACCACACCAGCAATTCACACAACACACCAGCAATTCACACAACACACCAGCAATTCACACAACACGCCAGCAATTCATCACAACACACCAGCAATTCACACAACACACCAGCAATTCGCCACAACACGCCAGCAATTCACACAACACGCCAGCAATTCACACAACACGCCAGCAATTCACACAACACACCAGCATTTCACCACAACACACCAGCAATTCACCTCCACTCGCCAGCAATTCACACAAGAAGCCAGCAATTCACACAATACACCAGCATTTCACCACAACACACCAGCAAGTTGTCACAACATACCAGCATTTCACAACAACATACCAGCAATTCGTCACAACACACCAGCATTTCACCACAACGCGCCAGCAATTCATCAAAACAGAAAGGGTAGGTACATATTGGACACTGATCCTCCTCCTGATTGGTTCCTGCCGTCATTCGCTTCTCCATAGTCAAACCAGTCGCCCATATGTAGTGCGCCCGTATTGTGATATTTATGGTAAATTCATTGAGCCTGTTCAGAGAGAGCTGACATGAAGTATAAACACTTTACTGTCATTCATTCTCACTTTGCAGTATAAAACTCTTAGAGGAGATGAAGTGTTAACTTTACATGGACACTCCATGTGATATAATCAAATTGCGTCGCGCCGAAAATGTATTTGTTGTGTCGGCGACATTATATTGTATTATAATAAAATTTGCTTGGACAATACTGTACAGTAAATATCAATGGGCATTTTATTCTGGTATTCCACAGTGACACGTTCTGTAAGTTTGTGAGTGAGAAGATACCCAAGGTCCTCTGGTATTAGACTGGAATTATTGATTGGAAACAGATTATTTTTTTAATATCATGTAATATTTACTGGGCTACATGGTGGTGTAGTACACAAATACCTGTACATGTACCTACCCTTTCCGTTTTGATTGTGTGAATTGCTGGCGTGTTGTGTGGCCTCCCACCTTGTTCCGTGACGCTGGACTGCACTATGAATGGGCATGAATTAGGGGTGTGACGATACACTCAGCTCATGAGACGAGACGAGACTGAAATGTTTTATTATAACTCTTTACATGCATGATGTAAGCATGAGCTTTTAATAAACTTCTTCTTCCACAAATTGAAACTAAAACTAGAAATTTTAAAAGTTAAAATAAAATAAATTAAATTAAATATTTCTTTCTTTTTTTCAAGTGCAAACAATATAAGTCGTGTTTCCTTAAGGGGGAAGAGTATCCACCGGGAAAGTCTCAGGCCACGCCCTCTCAAATGTCCGCTCACTCTGCGTGTCTCCATTACAAAAAGGGTCACGTATGGTTTTCCATCGTCCCATAATCGCTTAGCGACAGTTTCGACCATGATCACATAAGCCATGGATTAAACACGGGAGAAGCAACTGTGGCTGCTGTCGCTAACTGTGCACAAAGTCAGCAGCTGACCAAAACAAAGCAGCATGGCAAATTATACACAGCATCTCCACTGATCATAAACATAGTGATCTTGAATTAACCGGCATCACTAACTGTGCACAGAGTGTCTGGTGCTTGTTGTAAACAAACAGAGATCGCTAAGTGAACACCTCCTGCAGCAGCAGCACATACACACTGTACTGCTGCAGAGCTAACTGTTAGCCTATTACCCTGCTAAACCTACATTACACCACGACATCAACATCAAAATTGACTCCCTGTGTCTTGCCCCCACCAGGGTGGTGAGAAACTTAGGGCTGATGATTGATGACCAACTCACCTTTTCCAGTCATGTCTCCTCTGTTGCCCAGTCATGCTGCTTTGCACTTTACAACATCAGAAAAATCAGACCTTACCCAACTCACCATGCCACTCAACTCTTGACACAAGATGTCGTTATCTCAAAACTTGACGATTGCATCGCCCTCCTGATGGGCCTGCCAGACTGCACAGTAAAACCGCTTCAGATGATCCAGAACGCGGCGGCGCGCCTGGTCTACAACCAGCCAAAAAGGTCACATGTCACACCGCTGCTCATCCAGCTCCACTGGCTACCTGTTGCAGCCCGCATCAAATTCAATTCATCGAATTCAAATCTCTAATACTCATATACATAGTTCTCATATACATAGTTCTGCCTGGGATTCTGTCAGTGGCACAGGAATGTTTGAAGAGATAACATCAGTATCATCACCATGTTTGTGTAGGTGTACACACTGTACATGGATGTTGCATAACATACTTTCCCCCAGAGGTTCGTCTTACATGGAATAGTGCTCGTGATGTCACCACACATCCCCACAATGAAACACATCAAAGTACTAAACCTGTGTGGAAATCTGATGATAATATTTTGCTGCAGGGTAGACGTTAGCTATAGGTTCACGGAGAAAAACACAATTCACCGTTGAAGTCCATCTGAAAACTGATTTAATTTATAAAGTCGTTGAGCACTTGGTTTCCATAGCAACCAATAGGGCAGAGCCCTCTAACTGAACCTTCTGTCAATGCCACAGTTTGAGACTACTGTCCAAAGATCAGACTGTTTGTAGAGTTGGTAAGAGGATTTGTTTTAATGACAAAGCAAGGCGAGATGTATCATACTGTCTTTTCTCCACTTGTTTTACACAGTATTTTCAATGCTGCCTCTGGCAAATCCCATCCTGTCCCACTCACACATTATTTTTCTCATCTGCCTACATGTATTGACCCATCTAAGGGCCTGTGTCTTTAAGCCCCCCTCCTGATAAAGCACAGTCTGCTCTGATTGGTCGGTGTTTCCAGTCTTCTGCATCTATATAAGAAGGAAGGGTCATTATATCAGGGTTTAACCCTCCTGTATTCTTGGGGTCCTTTTTGACCCCAAATCATTTTCAACATACGATTAATAAAGGTTAACTTTCATAGAATTGCTTGAAATTTTAAAATCACAGCATATGTGCCCCTCTGCATCCTTTATAGGTAATATAGATTTCAACTTTCTTCATACATTTTTACGTGTTTTATACATTTTTATAGCACTCATCCTCCTCAGGGGTCAAAAAGGACATGTAGAAAAATATTAATACCAACTTTTTTTTCACCTTTTAAGGCAACTCATGACCAAAAAAACTGATATATAATTTTCATATTTTTTTCATTATTATTGGTCAATTTTAGTCAAATATACAAAATTAGACCTTATTTCAAGAGAAAAAATAGTACTAAAACCTGAATATTTTTTTAATAGTTATAGTGAAATAATAATTTCTTGATGGGAATGCACAGAGTAGGTTATGCCAACTCTTAGTGAATCATGTTTTGAAAAGCCATCTTCTCTGGAACACATAGGTGTTATACTTTTTTAGGAGTACACAAGGGTTAAGCATTTGAATTTTGCATTGTTGCCACACTTTAGTGTCACTTCAATTGAAGTTAACGGGATTGGCATGGCAAGTCACACCAAAACCCACCATATTGTTGTTTATACAGCTGTTTAACCTTTGACTGAAAAAGTCTTTCACAAAATAAAATAAAATCCCATTAATGTTGACTCATGCTTCTTATCTAAATGTGGACATTCTTTTTCCTTTTCTGGTCATTATTCACCAAAATATTAAAATACAAGAGAATATTGTCAAATGCAGGAAGGCTCTCAGGCATTCTGTATTGCCTTCAAATAATTATTATTCTGTAGATCAACTTTTCTCATTTAATCTATCTGCTACTGACAACACACATGCAGGTATGATTTAATCCAAATCGAAGTCAGCCAAGAACATATGTGCATTTCCAAAAACTGTAGCTGTGAGTAAAAAAGACTGCAGCTCTGCTAACGTTAGAAACTGTTTTGCTGTTGTTCAGAACAATGGCTAGGAGAACCATAGAACCATACCAGGTCAGAAACAGCTGACGCAAAGTTAAAATGGTCCATAGGCTCATTGCGCACAGTGCACAAGAACATATCCAAAAACTCACAGTATTTTAACTAGTCAAAAGCCTGATTTGCTAAGCACACAACTACATAACCAAATACAAGTTTCATATGCAACTATTAACCCTCTGGAGTCACCAAAAGCTCCAAAGCATGACTTCTTCATCACATCCAAACTAGAAAACAAAGCAGCGTACAGCCCTACTGTAAATTTACCTCTAAAGTTCTGGCTGTAAACTCCATGAGGCCAGTTTCAGTTTGATGATGATATACCAAGTAAAACTGGAGACAAGGTCAAATAGATTTAGTATAAAATGATAGAACTGGATGTAACCCTCTTATATGTTATATTTGCAACCTTTGCTCACATTTGCAACATTTCAGATTGTTTCATTGAGCATGATAGTGTTTTGAATGTAAAAAAAAGATTCAAAATAACATTTTATGTTGGACTAAAGGACTAAAAAATGACACAAAATGACCCAAAAAAGACACAAAATGACTAAAAAAAGACACAAAAAGACACAAAATTACAAAAAAACAAAAAAGACACAAAGAAGACACAAATTACCAAAAAAGACACAAAATGACTTACAAAGACACGAAAAGACATCAAAAGGATTCAAAAATAGACAAAATAGCCCAATAATCCATGTAGTTAAGGCTGAAGCTTTGAGCCAGCTTCATTTCCATGCCAACCTTTTGAGGAGGTTAAAGTTGCAACAAGATCTCCAACCTAAGCGACAGATTAGACCGTCACAGAGAACGTGACTACCATAAATGACACAGTTACGTAAAAACATGAGGCACGGGAAGTTAAACAGGAAGAAAAACTTGATTCACAAACCGTGAGCAATGTAAGTTACGGAAACAACGTAAGTTAGGCAAACCACATAAGTTGCGTAAACAACGTAAGTTTCTACCAAACATGGAGAAACCCAAGTAAATTAAGGTGGTAGAAACTAATGTTTCTTGACAGAGTATCAGAAGACAAAGACAGCCAATTGTCCATGATGTCAATCAATTGTTCACAATGAGTCTTATCCAACATTGGATGCAATCCATGTTTTGGTGGTGAGGCTAAATATTTAGGCTAAACACTAAATAGCCCATTGTGGCTTTCTCCTCCAAAGCTGAAACCCCCGGAGAAAGTTTTGGGATAATACCAGCAATCCTTGGTATTACCACATACCACAAACACAGTTGTATCACAGACACAATCATTATATGGTATCAGTGAATTTACATGGCCATTTTGGTTACCTTTCTTTTATTAGACATCCTAGTAGTCAAGTAGTCGTTTCAATTTTCAGTTCCATGTTTTCTTCAGTCTCAGCCTCATTGAGCCTCTGTTTAAATCAGTTAACATAGAATAGAATCTTTTTCTTAGGTTTGGAGAACTTTCAGAGGGCCTAAAAGCTAGTGCTCTCTTGTACTACTTCTCTACCTACCAAAAAAGCCAAGGAAGCCCCTTGCAGATTTGAGCTCAGTACAATGAGCTTGAATCAAAGATTTCAAATGCTGGTAAAATCACTCTGGTGCACCTTGACTCCAAAAACGTATGATGTTTGCTCTGGAGCTATTTAAGTACCTGCAGAAATATTCAATTTTATCAAGTTGGAACACCTAACACTCACACAATTATTTGGGGACAACAAACACAGACGTGATCTGACTGAGAAACTTAAACCCCAATCTAGAAGAGTTTGCACACACACTGTAAAAAATGTCTGTAGATTTTACGCTGAAAAACAGCTAAACCATGACAGTAAAACACCGTAAATTTAAATGGGTTGATTCAGTTTCAGTAACAATGAAACACTGTAAATGTATATATAAGCCAAAACAGTATTTCTTTTTAAGTTTAAAAAATATATATATTACTCCACTATAAAATACACTGGCACTGTGTTTGTAACAAAAATATACTGTAATATACAAGCCATCACTGTAATTTTTGCTTTTATTTTTTGTAAAAATACCTTTTCTCACTGTTAAATGTACTAAACATCATATATCTAAGTCAAGTCAAGTCAAGTCAAAGTTTATTTATAGAGCACATTTAAAAACAACCTCAGTTGACCAAAGTGCTGTACAGTTATTAAAATAGAATAAATCATACACAAATAGGTATAAATAAAAACAATGAAAACAATAAAATACTAAAAACAGTAAAAACAATAAAATAAAATAGAATAAAATAGTAATAAAAACTCAATCCAAAACAGTGTTAGAGATAAAAAGACAAATAAAAGCGTAAAAAAGTAAAAAAAAAAAGAAAGCCAAGGATTCTTGCCTAGCTGGGACTGAAAGCCAAGGAGAATAGATAGGTTTTTAATAATGTTTTAAAGTGCTCGACAGACTGTGCAGCTCTGACCTGGAGAGGTAGGCTGTTCCACAGCTTTGGGGCCGCCACAGAGAAGGCTCTGTCCCCACGAGTACGGAGTCTGGACCGCGGTACGACCAGGAGCAGCTGGTTAGACGACCTAAGTGCTCTGGAAGTACTGTGGGGTTTTAAAAGCTCTGATAAATAAGACGGTGCCAGACCCTTTTAGCACTTAAAAACAATTAATAAAACCTTAAACTGGATTCTAAAATTTACAGGTAGCCAGTGCAAAGATGCAAGGATGGGGGTAATGTGATCACGCCGTTTCTTCCCAGTCAGCAGACGGGCGGCTGCATTTTGAACAACCTGTAAGCGGCGCACTGCTGACTGGTCAAGACCAACAAACAAAGAATTACAATAGTCTGGGCGTGATGTGATGAATGTGTGGATAACTCGCTCAAAATCAGTTGTGGGGAGATAAGTCTTAACTTTTGACGGTAGCCGTAGTTGGAAGAAGCTGGTTGTAACAGTGGAGCTTATCTGTTTGGTAAACTTGAAGTCAGAATCCAGAATAACCCCAAGGTTCCTTGCAGAGGGTTGACACAGAGATTTAAGCCAATGGCGCTGTCATAGCCATCTAAAATATTTTGTTGGCCAAATAAAATGATCTCAGTTTTGTTTTTATTTATTGACAGAAAGTTTGCTGCCATCCATGACTGGGTGTCTTTTAGGCAGTCTAATAAGACCTGCACAGAGGATGGGTTGTTCATTTTTAGCGGTAAATATATTTGTACATCATCCGCATAGCACTGAAAGGAGACATTATACTTTTTAAATATAGACCTTAATGGCAACATATAAATAGAAAAGAGGAGGGGGCCCAAACAAAAATATACTGTAATATTTAATGGTAAAATCTTTAATTCATGCACCATTTATAAAGTATTTTCTTGTCAATTCTATGGGAGAACAGCATTTCTTTTGATGGAAAAACTTTATTATTTTTAGGGTAAAATATGGAATAAAATCACCATCTTAAACGTGAAATCAACAGTGCTGATATAATTTTACCATAATATTAGAAAAAGTTTTACCATAAACGGTAAAGTTCGGTAAAGTTCTGGCAACCACAGCTGCCGTTTTTTTTTTTTTTTTTACAGTGCAGAGGATAACACATTACAATGGAGCAAAGTCAATGGCTGACTTACTGCTGGACATGGGTTGCAATGGCACAGGTGTATATACTTTTTGATTAATTTTACAACTTGTTGTTATAATGCATTTTTAGTGCTTCTTCATAGCATATATTCTGAAGCTCAGTGCAAATTTGATACTTATGGTATGTGTGTAATTAAGGAACAAGACTTTGTTTCTACACTGAAGATATTAATAGACTGACCATGCACTGACCATCCAACCTGACCAAATAAGATGACCACACATGACACATATATCTTACATTTGTGTGACACGTTGACTATGTATGTGAAATGTTCAGCAACCTGCAATGTCCCAGAATAACTGGCACGTGCCATGACAAGCATATAAAGTGTCCTGTCTCTTCTTCTCTATTCTGTAAGAATGTCAGAATTGAGTCTGACGTTGGGTGAAATAAATGTGCATTAAACAATCATTTGTCCACTTGTATTCCTACTTCATAAAGCACAATATGCATCCTATCACTTGTTGAACAGCAAGAAACATTAAGTTAACAAACTGATGCTGGAAAACAGAAAGTTGATGCAGTGTAGGGGAAAAACAGCAGGCAAAGGTGATAATAATAATCAGTGATGCACTTCCTGCTTCACTCCTAACAGGGAAAAGACAGTCCGAACAGAAGGTCAGGAAGACTGTTGCTGTTTGCATTTTTCTTCACTGTGCTCTGTAGGTATTTTCTCACAAATGTACCTGCACATTAAACAGAATTCATGTTTACGTTTTACAGTATAATTAGCAGTATTTACCAGAGCCAAATGTCAAGGAAACCTCTAATCTTGTTTGCCAATTATGTTAATTCCTCTCCAATTTTTCAGTGTTACGATTACCCCTGGAACATGTGCATTGTTATTTTTACAGAGCGAACTGCACATTAAGTCATCACACGCAGCCTTCTCTGAGAAGGATTTTCATCTTTTTCACCCTTCATTCTTGGGTTTCCCTTGGTTAAAGATGCATCACCTTTACATCGACTGCTAAAAAGACAAAAAGTTTATTAACCCTCTGGAGTCTCCAAAATCACCAAAGCATGACTTCTTCATCACATCCAGACTAGAAAACAAAGCAGCGTGGAGCCCTACTGTAAATTTTCGTCTAAAGTTCTGGCTGTAAACTCCATGAGGCCAGTTTCAGTTTGATGATAATATATTAAGTAAAACTGGAGAAAAGGTCAAATATATTTAAAATGTCTATCCAGTAAGTCAGAATAAAAAATCAATTATTATTAGGTCATATAGGTGAGGTTGTGCTGAAACTATAAATAATTCTCTACATTATAGTGTGTGGTGGAACAAGCTGCTCTGCTTAAGTAAAAAAAGTAATAATACCACAGTATAAATACTTTGTTACAGCAGTAACTTTAACTGTAACTGTACAAGTCCTGCAGTCAAAACCTCGGGCTACTTAAGTAAAAGTTCCAATGTATTCAATACTTAAACAAAAGTGAGAGAACTCATTATGTAGAATAGACAATATCACTGGATTTTATTTTGGCCTTGTGATGCATTTATATTTATATTATATTATATTATATTTATATTTCGTATATTTTGAATATATTAATCGTATTATTGAGAGTCTTCCTGGTGATCATTAGAAGACAAACACCACAGGTTGCTGTGAGGTCAAGCTGCATGTATTTAATTCAAATGTAATTATTGTCTAAAGAGATTCAAATATACTTTATTGTTCACAGACAATCAGAGCACAGTATTGTCCAAGTGGAGAGGAGGACACAGAGAGGACAGACACAACAGAGGAGGTTCTCTCTCACTTGTTCTCAAGAAATTCTGTTGAAATTACAGTTAGAACCTTTACTGATGTGATGAATAAATGCTCATCACACAGAGCACGGCTGAACAGCCGAGGAGGAGACGGACTAGTGAGAACTGTCCGAGGAGGAGACGGACTAGTGAGAACTGTCCCCCCAGCCGGGCACTGGATGCTGCATCAATACACTCACATTCTCAATTTTACCTCTCACATTCACAAAGAATACCTCTCACATCCACAATTTTACATCTCACATTCACAATTTACCTCTCACATCCACAATTTTACCTCTCAAATTCACAAAGAATACCTCTCACATTCACAAAGAATACCTCTCACATTCACAATTTTACCTCTCACATTCACAAAGAATACCTCTCACATTCACAAAGAATACCTCTCACATTCACAAAGAATACCTCACACATTCACAAAGAATACCTCTCACATTCACAATTTCACCTCTCACATTCACAAAAAATACCTCTCACATCCACAAATTTACCTCTCACATTCACAATTTACCTCTCACATCCACAATTTTACCTCTCACATTCCCAATTTTACCTCTCACATTCACAAAGAATACCTCTCACATTCACAATTTTACCTCTCACATTCACAAAGAATACCTCTCACATTCACAAAGAATACCTCTCACATTCACAATTTTACCTCACATCACAATTTTACCTCTCACATTCACAAAGAATACCTGTCACATTCACAATTTTACCTCTCGAATTCACAATTTTACCTCACATCACAATTTTACCTCTCACATTCACAATTTTACCTCACACATTCACAAAGAATACCTCTCACATTCACAATTTTACCTCTCACATCACAATTTTACCTCTCACATTCACAAAGAATACCTCTCACATTCACAGTTTTACCTCTCACATCCACCATTTTACCTCCCACATCCACAATTTTACCTCTCACATTCACAAAGAATACCTCTCATATCCACAATTTTACCTCTCACATTCACAAAGAATACCTCTCATATCCACAATTTTACCTCTCACATTCACAAAGAATACCTCTCACATCCACAATTTTACCTCTCACATTCACAATTTACCTCTCACATCCACAATTTTACCTCTCAAATTCACAAAGAATAACTCTCACATTCACAAAGAATACCTCTCACATTCAAAATTTTACCTCTCACATTCACAAAGAATACCTCACACATTCACAAAGAATACCTCTCACATTCACAATTTTATCTCTCACATTCACAAAGAATACCTCTCACATCCACAAATTTACCTCTCACATTCACAATTTACCTCTCACATCCACAATTTTACCTCTCACATTCACAATTTTACCTCTCACATTCACAATTTTACCTCTCACATTCACAAAGAATACCTCTCACATTCACAATTTTACCTCTCACATTCACAAAGAATACCTCTCACATTCACAAAGAATACCTCTCACATTCACAATTTTACCTCTCAAATTCACAATTTTACCTCACATCACAATTTTACCTCTCACATTCACAAAGAATACCTCTCACATTCACAAAGAATACCTCTCACATTCACAATTTTACCTCTCGAATTGACAATTTTACCTCACATCACAATTTTACCTCTCACATTCACAATTTTACCTCACACATTCACAAAGAATACCTCTCACATTCACAATTCTACCTTTCACATCACAATTTTACCTCTCACATTCACAAAGAATACCTCTCACATTCACAGTTTTACCTCTCACATCCACCATTTTCCCTCCCACATCCACAATTTTACCTCTCACATTCACAAAGAATACCTCTCATATCCACAATTTTACCTCTCACATTAACAAAGAATACCTCTCACATTCACAAAGAATACCTCTCACATTCACAATTTTACCTCTCACATTCACAAAGAATACCTCTCACATCCACAATTTTACCTCTTACACACACATATTTTTTGTTAATGTAAGAGAGGTAAAATTGTGAATGTGAGAGGTATTTTTGTGTATGTGAGGGGGGAGAATTAATTATGGCCCATACGGCCCCTCATAATTCTGGTTTGAAGGACATACAACAGATGATAAACAACAAATCCACAAAAACATAAACATCCTCCCATGTATACATTGTTTAACAGTCATGTGATGGGTAGATCATGGAACAGTGGTATGTGGGTAACCAAAATTGGGCCTCCTAGGTGTAACTAGAAGTAAGGCAATGGGATCACCAAAATCACCAGTTTTCTTTGTGTTAGAATATTAAATGTGCAACAGAGGAGTGAGGATATGTTCTCATTACAAAATGGAAAGCATGATGATGACATTAAAGGGATAGTTCAGATTTTCTAAGAGAGGTTGTATGAGGTACTTGTATTACTTGCAGTCGATGATGATCTGCACTTTCTCAGTTTTGAGATCCAGGCAAGAAACTGACTACAGACGGGGCCTTTGACAAAACACGTTTTAACCACTAAACAAGGGCCCACCCTAAAAAAGGTTATACCTGTTTATGTGTACGCTATATTAACAATATAATAATAATAATAATAATAATAATAATACCTTTATTTATATGGCACGTTTAAAAACAGTGTGCACAAAGTGCTTTGACAGAACAAGCATGGATAAATGTCCTGCAAGAATAAGAAACCAATAATGGAGAAGAAATATAACACACATAACACATACACATACCACACAAGTTAGAAAGACCAACATCACATGAATACAGGTCTGTAAAAATGTGTTTTGAGAAGTGACTTAAAATAATTTAGTGATTCAGCGAGCCTTAGGTCCTCATGCAGGGTGTTCCAGAGTCGAGGGGCCCTGATGGTAAACACCCTATCACCTTTAGTTTAGAGCCTGGACTTTGGAACAGCCAGAAGGGACCCACCTGAGGACCTGAGGCTGGGGGCCGGCTCATAAGGTGTCAATATCTCTGAAATGTAACTTGGAGCCAGCCCCCGGTATGTCCACTGATTTTTGTTGCTATCAACAGCCGTTTCATTTGGCACTACTTCTTCTCAGCCGTAGAACTTCCATTTTCACCCATCTGGATCTCTAATCTGGGAATGTGCAGATCATTACTGCAGGTAATACACTGACTGTGGGTATGTACCTCATACAACCTCACTTCAAAAAATCTCAACTAGTCCATAGTAAATTTCATGCGGGTGTATCCTGGAGTTTTCGAGATGTATTGGTCAAACAGATGGACCTCTGCTGCTTGCCTGAGATAAAAATGTCATTATACTAACTGCACTGTATGACATGTCATTATTTTATCAGAGGTGGACAACACTGAATTATACATGTCTTGTCCTGCGAGATTTGATTGCGGGTGAAGAATGATTGGCTGCTCTGCAGATGACTGTGGCCTGGATTGGTAGGAATGTGCATGCTGTGACCTGGTTCTCTTTGGATCAGTGTGACCTACTGAAACACCAGGACAATTTCATGAGCAAATACCACTCATAAGTTCACTATTTCATAACATGGTTTCACATTCAACTACTGGGATAACCCTGAGTTGTTATATTCTATTTATAAAAAAGAACTCATGTCATATGCAACATTTAAATGCACTGTGTATGTAGATGTAATCCCTGGTATGTTATATGGCCCCAGCAGCTGTCAGTCCTTCAAGAACCCCCCACCCCCAAAGCAACCACAACACAGCAGCACCATCAAAAACAATAATATTAGTTACTTATTATAATAGATCAGTACAATAACTCTGCTATCAAAATTAATTGTCATTAATTCACACATGCACACACATGAAAGATCTATTGCCTGTCTGCCAAATGATGACTACCCATTCATTTCATTTGCTCACATGAACGCCACAGCTGCATCAAGCTGCTGCAGTTAGCCATACCAATACCAGGAAACCAGGTGATAATGCTTTCAAAATAAAAGCATTACATTTGAGGAGGTGTACCACTATTTATCTGAAAGACAGGTTAACTTTCTTTTAGGTTTCCTATTAAGGATTGGATGGCCAACAACTGAATTCACAAGTTGTAACAGAAATCCCAGGCAAAGAAAAGCCCCAGCTGAAACTTCATACAGCAATGAAGTGTAAGAAAAATTAGACATCTCCAACCTAAACAACAGAATAGACCATCAATACCACCAATAACGACACATATGATCGTTTGTCAAAAGCCAATCACGGTACAGTGCAATGTTCTAAAAATAGCACAGACGTCATTATACATACACGAACGGTTCACGGTTGTAAAAAAAGGCTGCAGTTTCTGTGAATTAATGCGACAAAACCACTGACCTAGGTTTGGGGCAAAAAACTTCTGGGTAAGGCGTTAAAATAGTAAATAAATGTATGTAAATAGTAGAGGTGTGTCACCTCCTCTGCCTACTCCAGGCTCCAGCTTCACACCTGGTGGTGGCCCCGCCCCCTAATCACACACCTGTGTCTCATCTCCTCATTGACTCTCTGCATTTAAACCCTTTGTGTCCCTTTCTCCAGTGCCAGATTGTCAGTGTACCATGTGCCCTACTCTCCAGTGTTTTCCTAGTGTGCTTTTTGGTTTTGACCCTTGCCTGTTTTTGGACTCTGCCTCTGCCTTATCCCTTTAGATTGTTTGCCTGCCTTGCCTGACTGAACTCCCGTGTACTTCTGAGGACCCAGATCCAGCAGTTGGTGACTCGGCTGGAGACTCTCTCCGTACTTTCGCCTCCGGCCACAACTCCTGCTGCTTCTCCTGCTGCTCCACCCTCTCCTGTGGTCTCTGTAGCTCCAGCTGCTCCTCTGGTGTGACCGGATCGATTCTCTGGTGAGGTGGGCAAGTGCCAACTGTTCCTGGTCTAGTGTGGGCTTCACTTCGAACTCCACGCCGGGAGTTTTCCCTCCGAGCGAGCGAAGGTGGCATTCCTCATCACTCATCTGTCTGGCAGAGCAGAGGCCTGGGCCACAGCTGAATGGGCACGGGACTCTCCCATCTGCTACTCCCTGGATGGCTTCATGAACTCCCTGAGCAAGGTTTTTGACTCCACCGCTCCCAGTCGTGAGGCGGCCCAGGCTCTGATGTCACTATGGCAGGGCAGACATCACATGGCGGATTATGCCATTGAGTTCCGCACATTAGCGGCCAACAGCGGGTGCAACTCAGCGTCGCTGTTCGACGATTTCCTTCATGATCTTTCCACTGCCATTAAGGACCTCCTCGTTCCCTTGGACCTCCCTACTAACCTGGACTCTCTCAATCACACGGACATTAGACTGGTGGAAAGAGAGAAGGATAAGAGTCGCCCAGCAGCTGTCCCTCTCAGGCAGAGGGGGCCGACGAATCCATTCATGGGTCACTCGCCACAGCGCTTCAGCGCCACCGTCAGCAGCGGAGGAGTCCATGCAGCTGGGTCGAGCCCGGCTGTCTCCAGAAGAGCGACAGCGACACCTGCGGGAGGGCAGGTGCATCTACTGTGGAGAGTCAGGACATTTCCTTGCATCCTGCCCAGTAAAAGACAGGGCACCGCACTCAACCTGTCCGGCTCAACATAAATGGTAATCATTCTGAACTCATCAGCTTTCACATCTTCCAATCATCCCTGCATCCACTAATTTTAGGGCTGCCCTGGCTCATTAAACACAACCCTCATATTGACTGGTCCACGGGCAATGTGTTATTTTGGAGGAAGGAGTGTTGTTTCACTTGTCCTCCTTCTCTCGGTGCTGTTAAGTCTATGGTTGGTTCCAAAGCTTCGGCGCCAGAGGCCCCCTCCTCGCCCTGTCTCTGCCCCAGTGAGCCTCCAGACTTGACCGGTGTTCCCCCCTGTTACCACGACCTACACGAAGTGTTCAACAAGACTCAGGCTATGTCTCTACCACCTCACCGTCCATATGACTGCTGCTTCGACCTCCTCCCAGGGACCTCTCCACCCAAGGGTCGGCTGTATTCCCTCTCTCCACCTAATGCCCTGCTTAGCCTGCTGCCCCCGCGACCCTGCCCCGGATAAGCGGAGGAAAATGAATGGATGGATGTTCTGTCCCTTGTCTCTACTCATGATTAAACAGGGGTCAAATGCCCAAAACACCTGATTATGAATTCCACTGCATTTCTTGGCAAGACCTCCCCTAGTGAGCAGCTCTATTATTTGAGATGAGTTAAGGTCAGGATAGTCCATCAGTCAGGAGATAGGACCTGAACAAATCAGGTGTCATGTACCGTGCACAAAGAGGGATGCCTGGCCAGACCTAGTGCTTGAATACTATGCGGGACAGGTCTTGCCAAGGAAAGCAGTGACATTTATAATCATACACAATCAAATACTTCATAGTCACATTAACTCACTGTCTGCTTCAGCTTATGGAAGTGGCGAATGCAATGTTATACCAACCATGATGGTCCCCAACCAAGTAGTTGTTATGCCTGAACTAGGGTTGTGAAGCCATTGAAAAACAAATCTAATTAATTACATTCTTGTAATTGCCAGTTAAGGTAAAAGGCCCCGTGGGTTGACCAATAACATACTGGAGGGATTATGTGTGTTGGATTTTGGTAAATGAGTAAATAAATTAGTAGACACTATAAACTTTAAAGGTCAACATGTCTTTCATTAACTTCCGTCACAACTAAAGCTGCCCTGCAGTCCATTAGCAAATTTCAACAAATTTTGGTTTTTATGTCACATGTAGACTTAATCTCTGTTTGAGTGTGTTTTGATGGGACTGGTTGTTCTCTGTAGCATCAGGAGCTGTGCAAGTTCTGACCTCTGAGCTAGCTGCTAGGTGCTTTGCATTAAGGTGATATGTCCGAAATATTGAAATACTCCCATGTTATGAAAATTCCTTACTGTAGAAATTGCACTGAATGATGTGCCAATTAATAGATCTTTTGACTGAGTGGACTCGTAAATAAGATTTATCTGACCCTGCATATAGGAATAAGTTGTATAAACATGCTTTGGTTTGTCACCATTAAAAAACCAAAACATGGCAGTGTATCATCTGCTCCAGGCATCGATACAATAGTCTAAGATCAATTCTCAGACTCAGACGTGTGGACTTCACACTGACTCAAACCTGGGTACACAAGCTGAGAGCAGACTTAGATCTGATCGTACCCTCCGCTCACGTCCACATTGATAAATGCCGAGCCTTGCGTAGATCATATCTTCATCATAAATGCCCACTTTACGCTCACTTTCTGTCGTACGCTCGTTTGATAAATGAGGGCCAACGTGTTTTTCTATACTTGGGACTTAGATTCCGATCATATAACATTTTATGACAAATAATGCAGGAAACTAGGTAATTTCAAAGGGTTCACATATTTTTTTCCTACCACTGTATATCCCTTAATCATAACTGAGGGTTTATTATTACTCTCCCACCGACTTGCATTAGGTTTTACACTGAAAGATCCGACCGGATGTATTGCTGAGTTCACCCGGCCCCTTCACAGAGATAACCCCTCCCTTTCTCCCCATTCACTCCTGTGCAGTGTTTTATACTGAAAGGTAAAGATGCGAATTCACACTGCGACTTGTACATCAGTGAGCGGATACTTGAGCAGGCAGGCTGCCCTCAGCCTGTCTGAGCTGCTTCATATGAAATGAACGTTTTCACTCCAACAGCTGATGACTGTCTCTGTCTCTGCAGGTGAGGAGACTTGTGTCGCCTGTTGCTCTCATGCCTGTCTGCTCTATTATGTTTGCGCTGTCTGCCCTCTGCTATGGTCGCTGCCTTTTTATTTTTTTGCATGAAGGAATTGTTTAAATATATATATAAATTCGATGTATAGGTTTAGGTGTTGGATGGTTACAAATGTGTACTGGGTGTTTGGTATTTTGCATTCTGGGTTTTCCTCATAATCAGACAACATTAAGCTTTGATATGGTGTCGGCAGTTCAGGTAGGCTGGTGCGTGATGTTTTCACGGGGAACGTCCTACCAGACCCCATTTGAAAAAAATCTATTTCATGTTTCTTTGGTTATTACCGTAATAAAAAACATACAAAATAAAACAAAATAAGGATTTCAACTGTTGAAAAAAATACTTATTAATTCGGCGTATAAAGAACACACAATCAGCTCTTTCATTTTCACAAAACTCCAACTTTATTCCTGCTTTTCCTGCAGTTTCATTCGATCTTTCCCCAATAAAATGTAACATGGAGGGCGGTAGCGACCAATGCAAACGTATTATAAAAGTTAAAATACTAATGAAATTACTGTTGCTAGGTGTATTTGGTTTGTGCCGGAATATAGTGTCGCCTCCATAGATTCAGAATCTTAATTTAATTCGTCAGAAAGTGTTAATGCTGCATGTCAGGAGAGGTGGCTGTATTAAATTACCAAATTATTAAGTTGAGTTTTGCGTGACGTGGTTTCCATTTATGAGGCGTATCGGGGCCACAGTTTAGACATTATGTTTATTGGACTGGAGACGCTGATAACATTACGTGTGTTTGGGGAGCTAATTGTTCTGTTATCTGCTGTTGTTTGCCCAGGTAATAGAGACGACAGGCTGTGTTTGCAAAGCATGTCTGTCATATAATAACCGAGCTTCAAATCAAATACATGCGACAATGCAATAGTTGTGTTAAGGAAGGGAGGTTCTCCTCATGTGAGGCAACAGCTGGATTCTCCCTGTGTCCCCTCCGTCCATGCAGACCTCAGGTGCATCTCAGTCACAGCGCCTTGTGTTGATTCATATTTGTTTATTTATTCCGTGCAGCCCGTCTCAGAAGGCGGCAACCAGACTCCTGACAGACGAGGAAAACCCCACAACAATTATGGAGTCCTGTCTTACTGCTAGAGAGAAATGTTTAGACAAGCTCGATTCAAATTGTCACATTTATCTTTCATTTTATAGGCCGAGTGCCAGTTGGTATTCTGATGTAAAATAGGCTATCAATAACTTTTTAAAGATTGTTAAAAGATTGCTCGTTTTTCTCATGGATCCTGGCGCTTTACTCCTGTAGGGAAACACTGATGGAATAATAGGACATGTAAGGCTCTTTAAGTTGTTGGCCTCTACAAATTATGTAACACAACCTTTGGGATGGTTGGTAAGACTAAATGTAAACTGGGCTGGTTTCGTTGTGATTTGTTTTTAAAATTTTGATTTCATGAATCTTATCTGTCTTTTTTCTTTAAATGCTGCACGGTGTTATGCAGGCCCTTGTTATCACAGAGACAGTGGAATAAGATGTCACCTGACTTTTTAACCTGTTAGCTGATGTAATCCTTTATTCTCACAATCTAACTTGGGGTAGCAGTTAGGGCTGCACGATTAATCGAATTTTAATTGTGATCACGATTTTGGCTGCCACGATTAAATTAACCTGATCGTCTGCAATATTTCCAATCTAAAATGAGGTTCTCCTGCATATCTAATCAAACACTTTCTGCACCAGTAGTCCACCAACCACCCTGGGGCGGGGCCGTTTTTCCCCCCTAAAAAAAGCCTGGTTGCTGATTGGATAGAACACTAAGCAGGATGTGACGTAGTACTCGACGCCACAACAACACATGCCATTTGTAAAAGCCGGTGAAACAGTGTTGCCAACTTAGCAACTTTGTTGCTATATTTAGGGACTTTTCTGACCCCCTTAGTGACTATTTTTCAAAAAAGGGACTGGCGACAAATCCAGCGACTTTTTCTGGTGTTATTGGAGAATCCTTCTTACTCTTCTTAACGAGCCGCGGGGGCAAGCGGCTCTTCTTAAGGAGCTGCGGCTCGTTAAGAAGAGTAAAAACGAGTCGAAGCGGCACAGTCCTCTGGCAGCAGTCTCTCCCAGCTGCAGAGCCGGAGGGGATGTTAACCTCTTAGCGTCCAGTCTGCAAAATAGGCTAACAGTTAGCTCTGTAGCAGTACAGTGTGTGTGTGCTGCAGGAGATGTTCACTTAGCGATCTCTGTTTGTTTACAACAAGCACCAGACACTCACCAAAATCTGTTCCTATTGCTTTTTTAAAAGTAGTGCAATAAAAATACAGATGTTTTCCCTAACATGATGAATAATCGTGATTAATAATCGTGATTATCATTTTGGCCATAATCGTGCAGCCCTAGTAGCAGTACAGCAGCTTCGTTGTGAGATTTTGGAGGTTGTGGTAAGTCAGCTCTGCCAGCCCTGCCTTGTTATTCCTCCTGCTGGAAAAACACCTAGGCAGTAAGTGCTTCTCACCACAAGGCTAATAATTCTTTGATTGCGAGCTCCTCCGTTCTCAGGAAAAGCACAAACATTCTGATTGCAGGCAGTTCTATGCAGGTACAGACCACCTTATTTTCCTCTCAACTGCCTCCTTAGAGCTATAAAAAGTCATATATTACCCAGTGGCAGGATGCACAAAGCACTGCTGTGTATGAAGAGTCCTGTGCATTGGTGACATCAGGTCAATGGCAAATTGACATTGGATTGAATTTGATGCAGCAATCTTGACCCAAGTTTAAAGTTCTATCCAATCTATTTTAAGTCATTATTAAGTTATCTTTTTGGCCCCTGGCATACAGCAGAATAAGCTGTCCACAGAAAAACTTGTTAGCTGATTTAACATATTAATGTCAGCAAACAGTTGTCTAGTTACTAGAGGTGTGAATCAGCATATCGGCCCCATGATACAATTTTATGCCAATACTTGAGTCATGATAAAATATTGCGATTTTAAGCATTTCGCGATATGTTGAGTATTGCGATACAATATATTGTGATTTAACTGCATTTTGTGTACACAAAATTAATTCAGTCAAGAATTGTTTAGTCAAATAAGAGAAAATTCTCAGTCTATTCATCTCACTTCAGTCTTTTTATTTCTCCACAATGAGAGTCAAACCCACAGACTGACCAACAAAGTATTCAGTCAAAGTGAACTCAACTGATATCAAACATGTATGGACGACAACAACTGCAGCATTCTATCAAACTTTCCTTAACTTCTATCTTCACTGCTTTGAATATTTTTGAATGAAACAATTGAAAATGAAAAAGCTGAACTTTGCAGCATTATTTCAACAACTTCACAACACGATACACACTTTGATACCAGTATCTCAAGGTTATTCCTAAAAGTGAGCCTGCTACGGCCTCCATACGGCAAAAATACTGACGCCGCGAAATATCAATACTTTGCGACCACAAATTGATATTTTATTGCCAAGCAAATTATCGTGATACTATGCTGTATTGATTTTCTCCCACACCTCTACTAGTTCTGGGTTCTTTACCCTATTGGTAGTTCATTTCACCACACAGCAGTTTTAAGACATTTTTTATGTTGTTTGCTAACAGATGGAAATGAGGGCTCAAGTCAATGGAGAGAGGTGGATTGTTACACTCGTCGCCATCTTGCATCGCCATCTTGTTTCGGATATGGGGAGCAGACCATATCTGGACTGTGGAGCAGCGAGAGGGATCTGATTTGGCTGAACGTTAGTTTTGGCTAGCAGAAAACAAAAACAAAATGTGTGTTACTGACCTCAGAAAACTGAGCAGCGACTCCTTGGAGTATCTGTTAGTCCAACCAAACGCTGAACAAGACATTTTTACTGAACAAAACGTTCAAATAAACTGTCATTAAGTGAAAATACAGTGAAAGGGTCAAAGTTATGAGACCAAACCGCTAAACGTCCTTTTTTTATATCTATGTATATTACCTAATATATAACCTTATTGACACGTTGCCGTGGATACGCATTGTTCTGCTTCTCTCCTGACGACGGCTTGTCTTGTCAGTGACCTACGATTCTTTATCTTCTATTTTCTTGTAAATGGGGCCATTATTAGAACTATTAACATCAAATTGTCTTGAAGAAGATTTTTTACTAGTGATTGAGACCATAGTGTTGTCCTAAAAAAAATTCAGAGGTAATAAATCAAGTGAGAAGATTTCTCATTTTGCACTGAAATGAATGGACAGGACCAAACTTAGCGAGTCTGACCAAACTTAGCAAATTTTCAGTTGAATGCAGCTTAAGGCACTTTTTGTGTTTGCCTCCATGCTCAGACCCGGAGGTTGCCGCCTGCTCTATAAGCATTCTGAGACCTTGTGGTAACCTAAACATTAAAAACTATTTTATCCCACATTAAACTAAAATGTTAAGATAGCTTTTGGACTACAAATCAATAAACCAATGCTTACTAATAAACTGATGATTACTTTGATGTGTATCCTCATGAATGGGTTTGTATGATGTCCTACATTTTATAGGATTCTTACAAATTCCAGTGCATTCTTTTTTACAGGGAATCAACTAACAGCTCTGAGAACAGCCAGCTTATGATTGTGTATTTGCTGCCAGAAACAAATTAAAGGATTTTCATACAGTGTGTGTACGGGAGTCCCAATGGGTGTTTCACACCTCCAACAGTCTGTATCATCTTTAAGTCAAGGTCTATCTAGCATTCATAGAATCCAGTAAAAACAATTTAAACCTTAAACTGAGCAAAAGGAGTTCTTCCCCTGGAAGCTTTTTTAATTAGCCTCAGTAGCATTGTTCTGTCTCTGTGAATGGGACATTTAATTTGTTTCCCCATGCCAGCCTTGAATTATTAGGCCCCTTAATTTACCAGTCAATCAATGAATAATAGTGGAAGGTTTCATACCCAAGGCCAGGAAACCTCAAAATACTGATAAGAAAAGCTGAACTTGTGTGGAGGCGTTGCTCTGGAACCTCTGACCTGACACAGGAGACATCTCGGTTGCATACACTGCTTGAAATTCTGTGTAGGAACACCAATTTCTTCCTACCTTCCAAAAACTGTCTTAAACAAATCCCTATGTGTAAGGAATCCACTGGTAACCCTGCTGTATTCAATTTGAGGCATAAAGCCTAATAAAGCAGAGGTTTAAGCCTGTGAAGCCAGTACATAAAATGAGATTGGGTTCAGAGGTTAAATGGAATCGTGCCTCATGGGAAGGAAAAAGAGAAACTAGATCACTCTCTGTCTCAAATTAGGAAGGACCTCTCTCAGCCTGGATAGCCCTGGATTTTTTTTAATGTCTAATATCAAATGCAGTGTGATAGAACAGGGGGGATGGAGGTCATACTCTCTCACACTGGCTTTTCATGTTTCCCCAGCTGCATTCTTCCTGTTCCAAGTTTTTTTTATTACCATACATGTAGGCTAATTAAAAGTCTTGATGTCTTACAGAAGACAGGACCACAAGATTAGCTAATTCTGCTAATAGTTCTCTAATTATCAGTAAAATCTCATGAAAAGACCAAAACCAACAGTCAGCCCCAAGCCCAATGAAATAGGAGATTCTTCAGTCTCAAATAATTAGTTTTAGTTTATTTAGACGGTAATTTTCTACATTAGTTGTGACTATGTGTCCACGGTAATGAAGGAACATATTCCAGTGCCACTGATGCTCACTGTTGTGTTTTTACAGTGGAGCTATGGCACAAAGGAAGATGACATGTCAGGCTTTAAGGCACACACAGCACTTGTTATTGTGTATTTGTTGAAGGTGCAAAATAGATGTGTTTAAAAATGTCACTATCTGCATCTGTAGATGCTCAGCCAACAAAAGTATCCGCCTCTGTATTCACATAAAAGGCCACAATTGAGCATCGTTTACATGATGACGGTCTGAACAGAAGATGTAAAAGTGGCATCGCACAACTTTTTATTCCGCGTTTAGACAAGCATTTTCGGGAGGAAATATGCATATGCGTGCATATGGTGACGCTAAAGTGTGTGGAATTGGATTGGGTATGCATGCCAGGCGGCATCACTTAAAGCGATAAGAGCATCTTTGGGCATGTGGAAGTTTTCACGCCACGCATTTTCATCAGCTACTCCTTCCACAAAGTTCTCCACCATCCACTAGATCTCCCAGGTCTCGTCCAAAGCCGTCTGGCTCGCCTCCGACCAATTGGTGCATCCAAAATGTGATAGAGGTAATTACAGATCCTTCTCTGTTCACTAATACTATCTGTACATATCCTGTACATTTGGTGGAAAGACTCTTGTAAGTTTATTAGAGCTGCCAGAGCAGCTTGAAGGTCCGACGCATGGAAATAATCCCACATGTTTGTTTATTTCCCTGTACTGGAGCATGTATGTGAGGTAAACACGTATGTGACGTGAGCAGATCTGAGCAAAGTTTTGTGTCTTGCCAGTGTAGATGGACACGCTACGGTGGGGCGGATTACAGTTTTACACTCTGGAGGCTGGTTTCAGATTTTTGCGTTTTTTAGCCCCAAAAATGCCGTCACCGTCTAAATTAAAGGCACTTCTGATAAAATATTTTGTCGTTTTTACCCGCAATCGTCCTCGTGTAAACGGGGCTGTATACTGGAAGTCGTGCTAAACCAGGCAAATGTTGTATTTTCTAACCTAATAATTATTGGCAAAGCAGTTGTTGTGCCTTTAAAGCATGACGTTGATTTAACATTGATGTAATATTTAAGATTGATTCATTTGATCAATCAAATCAAAATCAATCAAAATTACTTTATTTATCCGAGAGGGTAAATTCAGTTAGTCTGGTAGAATCTCTGTTAGAATGAGACAGCCTGATGGCTGTAGGAGAGAAGGATCTTTTGTATCTCTCCGTCGAACGAAGAGAGAGAGGAGCCGTCCACTGCTGTTTTTTAGTCCATAAAGGTTTTGCGTGGCGGATCTGGGTATTTCAGGATGGCCTCGAACATCTCCATGTATGAGTTACAGAGGTTTGAAAGAAATCCACTGCCACAGCAGGCTTTTGTCCCGTTACTCCTGAACAGGACGGCTCCTCCTTCATGTAGCAGATTCACTGAGTGATAGCCAGGAACAAGCAATGCCCAAGCGGATCAAAAAGTGACAAAGCACAGCACCAAGTAACTAAATAACTAAATACTAAATAAAATAATGGATTATGTGATTAATTAAAACTATGATTATTAAAAACTAGAACTAAAGGAAGGCCCATCTAGGAGCCTTGAGCTGCCTGGACCAGGACTGTTGGTTAACTCTCTGGAGTCTCCAAAAGCTCCAAATCATGACTTCTTCATGACATCCAGACTAGAAAACAAAGCAGCGGGGAGCCCTACTGTAAATTTACCTCTAAAGATCTGGCTGTAAACTCCATGAGGCCAGTTTCAGTTTGATGATGATATACCAAGTAAAACTGCAGACGAGCTCAAATATATTTAGTATCAAATGATAGAACTGGATGTAACCCTCTTATATGTTATATTTCGTTGCACTGTTAAAATAATCGCCTAAGTCATTTTTTGTCAAAATTGTTCTTTTTGCCTAAATCATCTCATGATGCCGACCACCTATGGTAAAATTGCCTACATCCTCAGTTGGTCAGATCATGTGATTCTACCCCTTTTAGATCATCACTCCTTCGACAATTTGCCACATTCACAGGCATCAGATAAGAACCCAGCAAAGAAGAGCTAGGGGGGGATTGTTTAGTTATCAGTTTTATTGTTGACACTAATATTGGTAACACTTTACTGTAAGGTGTCTACATAAGAGTGACATGAGCATGTCATAAACATGACATGGGATGTTTCATGAACATTAATGACACTTTGAAGTAACATTAATGCTCATGATACTTGTCATGTCATGTTCCTGACAGGCTTGTGTGACTCTTATGTAGACACCTTCAAAATAAAGTGTTACCATATCTTGCTTAAGTCACAAAGGCATGTTCAAAAAATTGCCTAAGTCATTTATTTTTCTTAAGTTACATAACTTTCACAGTGTTATTACTATGCCAATAGCCATTCTTTGTTACATCCTTTTTGAGTGAAATGATCAATAAATGTCATATGTTACACTTTTGTTTTTTTTGTGTTTCCTGCAAAACTTGAAAAAATGACTTAGGCGATTATTTTAACAGTGTCACGATTTGCAACCTTTGTTCACATTTGCAACATTCAAAATTCTTTATTGAGCATGATAGTGTTTTGAAAGTAAAAAAAAGATTGAAAATCACATTTTATGCTGAACTAAAGGACTAAAAAAGACACAAAATGACAAAAAAGACACAAAATGAAAAGACAAAATGATCAAAAAACAAAACAAAACACAGAAGAAGACACAAAATAACTAAAATAGGACACAACAAAAGACAAATGACCAAAAAAGACACAAAAAGACTAAAAAAGACACTAAATGACTAAAAAAAGACACAAAATGACCAAAAAAAGACACAAAATAACTAAAAAAGACACAACAAAAGACACAAAATGACCAAAAAAGATACAAAATGATCGAAAAAGACACACAATGGCCAAATTTGTTATGCTAAACACACAAGACACAAATAAAATAGAGTCCCACTAGAATGAAAACAAGAGTTGGATGACAGGATCACACACAATCACAAGATCACATTTATGTTGGTTTTTCTTTGTTTCTTTTTGGTTCAAAATGTTGATCCAGTAAGTTAGAATAAAAATTTAATTATTATTAGGTCATATAGGTGAGGTTGTGCTGAAAAAAAAATACCAACATGGCATTTAAACATTTTTTAAGTGGTGTATACAGGCAGGATGAAAAGGATTCAGAAATGCACAAAATTGCCCCAGACTCCATAGAGTTAAACATACAGAAATCAGACTGCGCGTCATCTGAAAGGCCCCTCAAACTAATGGCTTCAAATGACATTTGACAGCTCAATTTTTATAGTTACGCTGGCTGTGTGTCTCTATGGTGGGAATGTTTTGCTGGTCTATCACTTTGGTCTAGACTGAAATATCTCAACAAGTATCGGACAAATTCCCCTGACATTTGTACACACATCTATGCTGCCCTGAAGATGAATCCTAATGACTTTGGTGATTTTCCTCCAGTACCATCGAGGTTGACATTTATATTTTTGAATGAAATGTCTCAACAAGTGGATGGAATGAGTGGATGAAGATGGTCCAGACTTCCATGTTTCCCTAAGTTTGAATCATACGACGGAGTATTAGGGCCGTAAGTATGAAAAAAATAAAAATACGGACCCGGGGGAGGGTGTAATATTTCAAGAAAAAGTGGCAAATCTAGGAGAAAAAAAATTAGCAGATATATCTGAGGAAAAAGTCAGAAAAATAGGCTAGTGTTTTGTTTTTCAAGGAACTGCATCACCACAGAAGCTGCTGCATGGCATCTCCTGTGTCTGCAGTGAGTGACTTAATTAAATGATACTTTGCAATCAGATTTAGCAATAAGGAAATACTCATGATTTTAGCCCAGAATCACCATTTATCATACAGGTGAAACCAGAAGTTTACATATGCTATTTAAAAAGACACATATGTTTTTTTTCTCCCTGTCTGACATAAAATCAGACAAACACTTTTCCTGTTTTAGGTCCATTAAGATTACAAAAATTATTTCTTATATATTATTATAATATTATTTTATATTAATATAAGAATTATTATTGTTATTTATTAAAAAATGTCTAAAAAATGATCTCTCATTATTCTGGCATTTAGGAAATAGAAATATTTATAAATTATATAGTTTATGTACACTTCTGGTTTCAACTGTAAGTATCAGGACTTTGAAGAGACATTGCAGTGAATTGGGCCTTTTCAGAAGGCAGTAATTAGGATGAAGTGATTGTTTTTCTGCATCAGGAACTGCAACGCAATGGACAAATGCAGGGATATCGCTGGTTACATCTATGCAACATTTTTTCTTATAAATCTGCTTATTTTTTCTCCTAGATTTGCCACTTTAATCTCATAAATTTGTGACATGATTCTCGAAATATTACCCCCCTCCCCCGGGTCTGTAGTTTTTTTTTCATACGTGGCCCTAATATTTTGGTTTACGACCAAACAAAACATGACAATGCTCATGGTCTTGATCTGTAGACACATTTTTATGAACAATCTCAATCATCGCTAACCTAAGGCTGGGTGATAAGGACCAAAAGTCATATCCCGATATATATAGGCTGAATATCGATATATACGATATATATCCCAATATTTTTATCCCAAAGTGAGAGCAAATGTTCAATCAAAGTCAAATATGACATGTCACAAGTAGTTTGATTGAAACCGTTTTTTTAATTGGACATAAATACTGTATAACAACAGGAGTACCTTTTTTCAAATCAAAGCTCAATATTGTGACATTTAAATAAAAAAATATCTTAAATAAAAATAACCTATGAAATAGAATAGGCCAATGGTGGTCTGTGGCCAAGAGGTTAGGAAATCTACTTGTTAACAAGGGGGTCACTGGTTCGAATCCCAGGACTCATGGGTCAAGAACCACTTGTCGAAAAACGGCAACAAATTACCATATTATGGGATGTCCAAAAATGACTCCCTTGAAAAATACTCGTACAATAGTATGTCTATTTTTCTAAAAAATGGTCAAATTTTAATATGACTAAAAAAATGCTTAAAATGGATCAATTATAGTCTGTTGACACCTATTAGAGCATAATATGGCCAGAAATGACAGAAAAACATGATATTATGGAATGTCCAGAAATGACCATTTCACAAAAAAAAGTCATACTAAAGCATGTCAATTTTTGTCAAAAATTGTCACATTTTAAAATGCTTAAAATGGGTCAATTACAGTCTGTTGAAACATATTAGAGCTAGCCTGGGTATACCCATACTGCCTTGCGCGCTCAATTTCATTTCGAACTGACAAGGGGTCTGGAAACTAAAGCCATTTCTTAGCCCTGTTTTAGGGATCCAATCACAGAACGGGGAGGGACGGCAAGACGATGACGCGTACTACTCTGCAGATGGAAGCTTGTAGTTTTGTAGTTTTCTTACAGATCGAACATGGCTGCAGCAGACGCGAAGCTCTCTTTGGATCTAGCTGTAGACGGTATTTTAAATATCTTTAAATATGTTTAGAGCCAAAGTTTATTTTAAAAGAAGAACAACGTTTGACTTTAAACTCCTGTTTCATCCACCAAAAAGGATGTTTTAGCCTTGCTTCCGACAGGATTTGGCAAAAGCCGAATCTACCAACTAGCCCCGCTACCGCTCTCTGCTGTAACTCCGGTGATCTTGCTACGAGCTGGGGGACAGCGGAGCCCCCAGAGACCCGCAGCAGCTCGTTTATTGACCATAAAATCAGTGGATGTGTGTGGCTGAATGACATGAGGGGGAATAAGGTGTAAAAATAAATAATCTTGCAGAAAGTGAGAACTGGAAAAGCAAAGCAGCAAGCAACACTCTCTCACAAACACAAACACACACACACACACACACACACACACACACACACACTGCCAGTAGACTGTGAGCAGCCAGAGTCAGAACATGCTGCAGAAAAGCGTTGCAGAAGCAGAATTGAGCATTTCAGTCTCAAAGTAGAGATGGGCTAGTCTGGCTATGTAAACATCAATTTCTGTCGCTCTACATACGTCATCTGGTATAACTGATACAATTGGCTAAGAGCTACGTACAGACGATTTTGATAGACATTCATAGCGCCCAATAAACGGCTCTGGAGGATCGTAAACCACGCCTCCTCTACGGAGAAATGAATTACTGGTGTCCAGACTATGATCTCATTTGTGATTAGTCTGGCGTTAGCCAGGCTATATTAGAGCATCATATGACTAGAAATATTTATATTTATATGAGAAAAGAATAACGAACATTACAAAGGATATATGTGATATGGTCTAATTCCATATCACATTTAAAAATATATCGATATATTTTTTATATCGATATATTGCCCAGCCCTTCGCTAACCATGGTAACAAGTATATTGTGTTTCCTTTGACTGTTTCACCAGTGTTTCAACAGTTGAACATTTAGTAAAAAAACTGCACACTAGCTTCACTGTTCTATTTTGACTGCATTGTAAGATATTTTTGCTATTTTATCCACTCCCTGTGGGTAAGCTTTTGTTGTTCCTATTGTGCTGTGACTCTTGTCTTAATGAATAAACAAGGTCATTTATTAGAAGGCATTTGTTTAACAATAAGATCATGCCTCCCATCAGCACAGTGCAGGTTTTATAGATCCAGCACAAAGCCTGTTTTCAGACAGCAACAGGTTTGTCGTGGCAGAGCAGCAGCTGGATAAACAACCTGATGTGGGGCTTGGAGCTGCTGCTGCTCCTCACTCTGCTGCATAAAGCCTCCTCATAGGCTGTTGTCAGGCATTATTGTACTGTCCTGAGCCAAGACAGACAAATGGAAGTATATGAGCCGGCATGTGGGGTTTGTTTGTTTGTTTGTTTTTATTTAGATCCCCATCAGGCTGTCTCATTCTTCAAGAGATTCTACCAGACTAACTGAATTTCCCCTCGGGGATAAATAAAGTAATTTTGATTTGATTTGATTTGATTTGATTGATTAGCTTTTGCAAAGCAGCAGCTATTCTTCCTGGGGTTTATCATATTTCAGTGTGACAAATACGGTGTAGAACTACACAGAATGATAACTGACATGACATACATTATATGAATACATAACATAAAACAAAAAGAACACACAGACAATACGTAGATTTCACATAAAACATAGTTGACAAGACACATTTCTATAAATAATAAAAGGTGATTTTGTTATTATGACATTCCTAATAAAAAAACATCAGAAATGACAAAAATCTAGTTTTTAAATCTAACCAAGATTTGTGCATTTTAATAACATTAGTTCTTCATCCACAGAAAGAGCTCCTCTTGCTGCTTTATTTTGGACCAACTGCAACTTCCTGATATTACTCAATGAAGTAGTGGACCAGACTATAGAGCAGTAAACCAAAGCCTGTATCACTTGCCTAACAAGTTGGTGCGTTAAAATATTAAGCACATCTTTTGATGATTGATATGGCGTTTCCCATTTTAGTCACAACCTTTTTTACATGTTTATCCCATAGTTTATTGTCAGTGATGACTCCTAGAAGTTTTACTTCTTCTATTTCCTTATCACCGTTTTATTTATTGTGAGATTAAGATTTGGTTTTGAAATTAAAGAATGATTTTTACAGATTATTATACAATTTGTTTTAGACACATTCAAGATCAGTTTATTGTTATTGATCCAGTCCACCACCTTTGTCATCTCACTGGCTAAATTCACATTGAAATCATCAACTGTTGCTGCTGCTAAATATATAGTGGAGTCATCGGCATACATGGAGAAATGACCTTTGCTTAATACAAGTGGAAGGTCAGTGAATATAGAATAAATGAATGGCCCCAGGCAACTGCAAGGCAAGGTAGACAGTCTGTCTGTTTGTGTGGTAAAGGAAGAGAGCAGCAGTATACTGTGTGATTATTCATCCTCCTCAAGGTCTCAGAAAAAAGCACACTCACTGAACCTGGTGGTCAGTGTGGTCTTCTGCATACCTTGGTTGTAACGAGTGGTTATTTGAGTTACTGTTGTCTTTCTATCATCTCCAACCAGTCTGAACATCAAAGAGGCATTTTGGCTCACTGGATATTTTCTCTTTTTGGGACCATCCTCTGTAAACTCCAGAGATGGTTGTGTTAGAATCCCAGTAGATCAGCAGTTTGTGAAATACTATGCCATGTTCAAAGTCACTTAAATCACCTTTCTTCTCCATTCTGATGCTGCTTTGAACTTCAGCAGCTTGTCTTCACCATGTCTACATGCCTAAATGCACTGAGTTGCTCCCACGTGATTGGCTGATTATATATTTGCGTTAATGAGCAATTAAACCATAAGAACCCAGACCTATTTATCCTTGAAAGAAAGTTATGGGGGATATACCACAGAGTAAGTGGACCATACAGAACACATTTATGATGTTTTTAAAAAAGATACTACCCCTAAATGTCAAAGATCTGTGATGTGACATAAACGTTGCATTGGGCGTTTATGGTATTTATGTTTATGATATTTCTTTTTTTAAAATAGAAAAAAACTAGACACCTTTTCTGCTTACTGCAGCTGTTCCCAAACTTTTTTAGCCTGGCACCCCCTTCTATGTCCCAACCGGGTTGACGCACCCCCAATCCCCCACACCTTCAAAAAAAAAAATCGCAACGCAATAAGCTTTTTTTTGACCAGAACACACATATAATAAAATAATCACGATCACAACAATGCGCTCTTGCATACGAATTAATCTGAAACACATTATCGATATAATGCAACAAAGTTATGTGCAAGCTTCCATTTTTAAGAGGATGATGACAGGCTCAGGATCAGAGGCAGAAAGTAGATAATGGGGAAAATGTTATAATATTTTGAGCCGCGTTGAACAAAAATTGCAGCAAGTTTAAATGAGCGTGGAGCTAAAACAACCCCGTCATCATAACACAGGTTGGAAAAATGGAAGAAGATGACTTCTTCTACGCCTCATTTTAAGATGAAGTGCATTTTGAATAGCCTGCATTTATTAATTAATTAATATTACAGTTTTTGATTTTACCTTTTACAAAGGAAATGTTTATTTACATGTTTTTATTGTGTGTGGGGAAAAAAATGTAATTGTGTAATTATCAGACCGCCATTACATTTTTCATCTCGCGCACCCCCAGTGGTACATGAGCTGCCGCTAGGGTGTGCGCGAGATGAAAAATGTACCACACTATGGGAATCCCTGGCTTACAGAAACACAAATTGGCCTTTTTCTTTGTATCTCCACAACATTTATCAAAATTGTGACATTAATAGTGCTGTTTAACAACAAATTATTTTTCAGATTTGTTTTTAAGTAACAAAATAATAATACATCAATAATAAATAAAAACAAATTACCATTTGCCTTTTTGTTTGCATCTCTATAACATATATCAAAATTGTGACTTTAATTTGTTCAGGAATTATGGTCAGAAATGCAATACAGGACATTAACGGATTAGAATTAAATGGGTTTGAATTTAGCCTAGTAACATAAAATAAGCTTTTTGAAATTAGCTACTTTTTCACATTTATGTTTCCAGTCACAGCCACATTTTGGAGAAGTCACTTCTTGTCAAAGTCACATGACTGTCACATGATAAATACGTCGCTTAGGGACTTAATGAGTTAAGGTCAAACATAAAGCTGAATATGGGAGATTATAGAAGATTTAAAGTGTTTATTACACGAGTGTCACCATGGTTTCTTATGGGTTAAACAGGTGTATCTAATACAGTGACTGGTGACAGTTCCTTTATGCTCTCCAGCTGCAAAAATGAAATGATAAGCTACAAGGTAGCTTTTCTGTTATGCCTCTATTTATTCTAAACAAACTCAACATGTAAAGTCTTTTTCCTGTACACCACAATATGAACAATAAGGACAATCATTATTAAAGTGTTTGTGAAACAACAACATGGACATGTATTGTTAGGGTGAAACATTGCAGTAAAGATAAAAAATAATAGCTGTACACAAACGTGCTTCTCTCTGTGGATGATGGTATGAGAGATTGTGAACACCACAGGTTATGGTGCTGTTGTCTCTTTACTGTACGTGATATGCTGTGAGACTGTGACTCACTGACAAAAGGATGTGTCAGTGTGAGGTGGATGATGCAGAATTAGTCACCTTTGTTAACCACTTTTCATAAATCATATTATTCCCATTCTTCCAAATAATGAACAAAAAACAAGAACAAAAATGGTGTTATATGAATACTATCTGCAGGTATGAACCTTTATCTACTGTAAAGACACCTTATCAGAACACGTCACTCTAGCACAGGGGTAGGCAACCTGCAGCTCCAGAGCCACATGAGGCTCTTCAGGCCGTCTGCAGTGTCTCAAAAAAATTATACCAAATTAATTTTTTTCTATACTGTTTACATTTAATTTTCATTGATTGTTGGTGTAGGCCCAACGCAATTTGTATTCCTAAATTCTAAAAATGTGTTGCTTATATACAACATTACATTTTATGTTATTTTTACATTTTCGTCAACTAAAATGTACACCATAGAGTAATAAAGTCTACAACTCAGCATCTTAACCTCTTGATTTTGCCAACACCAAGCTTAGTTTTGAGTTTTTCCTTCAATTCCAAATCTCCAGAGATATTTTTGGTGTCCAGCCTCTCATTTGCACTTGGGTCCTGGCTGCATTCTGACAAAATCATACAAATGAATGCTCATTATTGTTTATTGTTAATTGTTAAAGGGTCCCCATTAGCTGTCACCAAAATGGGACTAGCTAGTTTTCCTGGGGTCCAAAAAAAATTACTTAATGATAATGTAAAAACAATGAAACATTGTAGACATCATTAAAAATCATCAGAAGTTATTCAAATAAGTTATTAAATTCACAAGTATTACATTCATTATTACATTCATACAGTGCATTCCAACCTGGTCTCACAGAAATCTGTGAAATAGCCACGGATTTTCTTAACTCAAAATCCGTGGAATAGCCACGGAATCACTCAAATTTCCGCAAAATTGACACGGATTTTGCTACAATGCAAGTTAATGACAGTCATATCCCAACCTGGTATTTTTTCCTATTGGTTTGTGTCCAAGTCATGTGACTTTCAAGGTTCCGGCGGTCGGAACGAAAAACATGGCGGACAGTTATCTCATTTTTAGTGAAAAAATCAATATTTTGACTTTGTTTCTGCATAAAAATGGATTTTGATTACATTTCTAGCGAGAAATATATATGTTTTATTTTCTAAATATTCACTCAGTGAATGTACATAATCACTTTGTGGCGAAGATCTCGCCAGAAAAAGACGATCCGCTGTGTTTTATTTTGAAATCTGTTTTATTTTGTAATCTACCGCGATCCTACCGGATGTGGTCCGATCCTACCGGATGTGGTGCGATCTCATTGAATCGCGCTTCACTGTAAATGGTCCGGACTCTGCTCTCCTGTTTTAGTTAAAATATCTTCATTAAACAAACATTGTTGTCTTTTTTTTAGCATAGATAATATACATACATCCAGTGATATATTTGGTTTAGCTCTATGACAAAGTTTTATTTTTTTTCAAACCTTGGAAATCTGCCCTAACAGACTTAGATTCCCACAGCCCTTTGAGTGCTCTCAGTGCGAGATGTGAAAAAATAAAACTTTAAACTTTTAAACCAAATACATCACCGGAAAGGTCTTGGCCTGGAGAGTAGCATATATCAATTTCAAGGTTCTATAATATTCTTGCTTTGAGATATTGACCTTTGAACCTTAACCCTGGGGCATATTTAAATTATTATAACTAAGAGACAAAAAGGGTTACAGACATGAGACCTACTGTTATAGAAAGGTGTTGACATGGACTATGATGTGAGCATAGTCACTAAGGGGTGGGAGTGGTGGGGCTTTAGGATATGCTGAAAAAATAAAAAAAATCCCCCATTGAACAAGACAATATTTAAATTCTGATGCCAAAAATGTGATTGACATCCCCTCAAACCCCTGGAAAGCCACTAATTAAGTATTTCCAACTTCCAATTTTAGGGGAAACCCTGTTTTATTAGAAAAACTACAACTCCCTAGACCTCTCGTTTTGTAGTTCTTCCGTATTAGGGCTGTGAAAACCTATTTCTACCCAATATATCGAATATCACACACTGTCAAATAAATAATTATACTGTATGTATATTTCTATGCTAAAAAAAGACAACAATGTTTGTTTAATGAAGATATTTTAACTAAAACAGGAGAGCAGACAAAGTCTGAGCAGACAAATCTCTTCGCCACAAAGTGATTATGTACATTCACTGAGTTAATATTTAGAAAATAAAACATATATTTCTCGCTAGAAATGTAATCAAAATCCATTTTTATGCAGAAACAAAGTCAAAATATTGATTTTTTTCACTAAAAATGAGATAACTGTCCGCCATGTTTTTCGTTCCGACCGCCGGAACCTTGAAAGTCACGTGACTTGGACACAAACCAATAGGAAAAAATACCAGGTTGGGATACCTGGGTCATTAACTTGCATTGTAGCGAAATCCGTGTCAATTTCACGGAAATTTGAGTGATTCCGTGGCTATTCCACAGATTTTGAGTTAAGAAAATCCGTGGCTATTTCACGGATTTCTGTGAGATCAGGTTGGTGCATTCCGTACTCACAAATTTAAATAGTGCATTCTCAAATGGTACTTGAAAGATATTTTGCTATTCAGCTTGCGTATATTCAGAACATTATGACCTATTAGTAATATAGTTCGGTTCATTTACACTTAGTAGGCTGTTTCATTTTCATAGTAAGGCTCAAAATAAGGTATGCGGCTCCATTATGATATTTTTCTCTTTATTTGGCCAACGATGGCTCTTTAGTTAGTAAAGGTTGCCGACCCCTGGTGTAGCATCACACACAGTTTGGCACGCTTAATTCACAAAATAGTCTTTTTGGCTCACTTGTTTTCTTCATGATCAAAGTGTTCTTGTTCGCAGGCGTTTTTTATTTTTATTTTTATTTGTGCAACAGGCATGCACATGCATTGTCAATGTTTACGTACAAATATTTGGTCTATTTTCAAGGACGCTACTGTAGTAGATTATTCGAGTAACTCCCAGTATTGTGATATTTTGTAATATATTCATAGCTGTCAAGTATCGATATTTAGCGTTCCCTCGGCTGGCGGGCCATGTCGGGAAGTTGTCAAAATAAAGTTGCAAAGTTCAGCTATTTTTATGTTTCATCCAAAAAAATTCAGAGCAGTGAAGCTTAAAGTTGAGGAAAGTTTGAGAAAATGCTTCAGTTGTTGTCATCCATACATGTTTAATATCAGTTCAGTTCTGTTTGACTGAATACTTTGCTGGTCAATCTGTGGGTTTGACTCATTGCGAAGAAACAAAAAGGCCGACGTGAGAATCACACACTGCAAAAAGGGTGTGTCTAAAAACAAGATAAACACTAAATCTGAGGGAAATGATCTTGCTGTATGGACAGATAATTTGATTTGACAAGATTTCTTGAATTAAGATTATTAAATCTAGAAATATGCATGTTGAACACTTAAAATAAGAAAATTAACTCTTAAAACAAGATAAATTATGAAACACTTCTAAATCTAAAGTTTTTTTAGGGACCGAGCACTAACGGTGCGAGGACCCTATTGAAATTGGTCCGTCTATTTAGGGACCGAGCACTAATGGTGCGAGGACCCTATTGAAATTGGTCCGTTTATTATTATTATTTTTAGGGAAAGTAAATCGTTTATTTGAGGCCTTTATCATATTCAAAAACTCCCCATATTTGGAATATACATAAATCAGATTTGAAATTTACGTATTCTGGTATTCGCAGGAATGGACCTTGCAAAATGACTCACTAGCGCCCCCTCAAAATTTTCAAAACATCCTCACAATATAGGTTTTTTTCACGTAGACACACGAAAGTTGGTACATATGTGTATCATGGGAAGACGCACCAAAAAGCCTCAAGAACCCATACCCGAAAACGTACAGGAAGTCGGCCATCTTGGATTGAATATTGCACTTGTCATCGTTTTTCGCCATTTCGAGATTGTTATAACTTCTCCATTCTCTGTCTGATCTGATCCAAACTTTTCATGCTTCATCAGAGTCCAGCCCTTAACACTTCTTCATAACAATATTTCATAAAGCCAAGCCCCTTATGCTTAATCCACGCCCCCTTTCATAAAATGACCACGTTGCATACTTTAACAAACTCCTCCGACAGATTTCACCCCATGGACTTCAAACTTGGTCAGTCCCATCACAAGGGCTTTGGGATCAAAAGTTATACAAATCTTTATTGCCTGTCACACTATGTGGGCGTGGCATGGCGGCAAAATATGGCATCTCGCCATAACACACGAGACTGCATAACTTGACCATACATTGTCCAATCTGTCCCAGATTTCACACATGTGATTAGGGTCCAGCCCGGGACACACCCATGTGTCAATAGTGACACACTGGGCGATGACCACTAGGTGGCGCTCTTTAAATTGAAGTATTTTATATCTCCAAATCAGTTGGTCGGATTAACACCAAACTTGGGATACTTATTGTCAATGCCCTCCTGAGAATAACCCTTGAAAGTTTTATTGATCGGCCCCTAGGTGGCGCTCTGGCAGCAGTTTAATTGAATAAGTGCTACTGCGCCCAGACCGCAACACTTAAGGCAATGAAATTCATAGGGGTGGTATAGACTGGCGCCTGTAACGCACAAACCCCGACGGCAGCATGCCCTGACATGCGTGTACTGCGAGGGCCCGTTCAGTACTGCGCGCAGTCCTAGTTTTATCTTGTTATAAGAAACAAATAATTGTCAATGCACTCTGCTCGGGCCAGTTCATCGCTCATCGCTTGCAGCTTTCATTTATCTTGTTTTAAGAGTTAATTTGTTATTTAAGACACAACATGCTTATTTCTAGATTTAATAATCTTAATCAAAGAAATCTTGTCAAGTCAAATTATCTGTCCATGCAGCAAGATCATTTCCCTCAGATTTAGTGTTTTTATCTTGTTTTTAGACACACCTTTTTGCAGTGTAGACTGAGAATGTTCTCTTTTTTGACAAAACAATTCTTGATTGAATTTGATTTTGTGGACACAAAAAGCAGTTAAACAATTAAATGCCAATATATTGTATTGCAATACTCATCATACCGCAAAATGCTTAAAATTGCAATAATATCGTATAATGACTCAAGTATCGGGATAAAATTATATCATGGGGCCGATACGCTGATTCACACCTCTACTGGTTATCCCAGTGGCTAACGATGGTGGCTAACTGTTAACGGTGAAAGCAATTCATCTTAAATTTGGCACATACTACTTTGTTTTTTAAACAAATATATAAAGGGATAGTTTTTGAGGAGGAGTCGTTTGAGATATTCATCCATGGTCATTATATTTCCTACTTGAGAAGCAGGCAGGGAAGCAGCAAAACAAATATAAGGTGCTTAAAAAATGACCACCTCGTAAATCACAGTGAGTTTAAGTGTGTGTCCCTTTCTGATGGGTAACTGAAGCTGGTATAACCATCTATGCTCTCTTTAAAGCGAGTAGACTCCTTTGACTTCTGCTGCCATGATCAAGTAGGTTGTTCGTCTTATTGTGTGACTTTGTTGTAAAAGGGTTTGAAACTAAGAAACAACTGAGTTCACTGATTGGGGCAGCGGGAAACCCACAACTCTCGTATTCTGCAAGGTCAAATTACTGTTTTTGTCAATGCAGTATGGTGGCTTTGAAGAGCATAGATGGATATGACAGCTTCAGTTCTATTGGCTGAAATATGTGCCACCAGAAACTGAATTTGAAATATTTATATTTGAATTTAAATTGCTTAACTTGAATAATTGCATTAAAAACCTGAATTTGAATCACATAATTTGAATTTGTATTGTTCAATTTGAATCATTGCACTAAAAAACTGAATCTGAATTGTAATTTGAAATTGAATTTATTAGTTTAGAACTGAACATTCAGTTCTCACAATTCAATTTCAGTTTTCTTTGACGAACATCCGGCTAGTTGAGGCAGAGCAATCGAGCACAGATACACAGAGCGCCTCTTCACATCCGTTTTCTGCGCTTGATTGCTCTGTAAGATGGTAGAAGTATTCTAAATATAGCCTACACTCTTTAGGTGGAACCTTTAAAGGTGGCATTAATACATTTTACTCCTGCCTGCTTCTCCAAACAGGCAGTGTGCTGACGGCCATTACTCTACAGCTTGTACCAATACAGTTAATAAAGTAGCTAATTATGATACTTTTTCTGAGTAACCTTATTCAGGTTGACCCCCCACCCCTCAGTAAAGCAGAGGTACGATGTACCACCTGGCACACAATATAATGTGGGATAATGTCATACCATAGTATGATATGGTGTCCGTGCCTGAGAAATTGTCTGAAGCATGATTAAGTAGACAGAAAGAAGGAGTCAACAAAAACTGTTTACCAGTGACCTCCTGGATTACAGAGTGACCCCCTTCCAGAAAGCCTGGATGCGGTCACATGACCAACAAGTGGATAAATGCACCTTTGTGTACATTACATTTATAACAAAGGTTGGAGGTGTTAGGGAACATTCTCTGGAGGCGAACTGGTGTGTAATAAGTTCGGTGAAAAAATTTAAATTTCTGTTCATGTATAGAAATGGAAGTACATTTAGGGAAAATAATAATAATATCTTATCCCAGTCTACAGAATTAAATGTCACCTCCAGATCACGCTCCCACAACAGCTTCAGAGATTCATAGCGTAAAGTAGCGAAGAGTAGATCTTGGAAATCAGTCCTTACATGTACACATTTGTGCTGCTCGTCTTGAATGCTATTGACGGCGATTACGTGCTTACTTACACTGAACATAAGTTGTTAATGTTAGACTTTGTTGTACGCCAACGCTAGCCTGCTAATGCTAGCTCGCTAATGCTAACCCGCTAATGCAAGCCCCTATCTGAAACCAGACTTTCTGCTGCCAACTTTCATTGGAAAAGAGTTGGCAGCACTGGTTTCCAGAGCTGCCACATACTTCATGGCCCCATGACGTGTGTTGTCATTGTAAGAACTAACAATTGCCATTGTCAGAGTTGTCTCTGAATGACCACAGCAAACAGTTCAATGTCTGTACAGTTATGTTTACCATTGTTTCACGTAAGTCAAGGGATCACCAAAGTTAGAACTTTGGTCATGTCTGTTTTGTGGTAATGCATCTAAAATTCAATGCATCCAATATTTGCCAAGATATTTCAGAAGAAGTTGGTCGACCAGAGCAAAATCATTGTCATCCATGAAATCATGCTGCTAGAGTGGCTGAAATGGCTGTAATTGTTATGTGACAATGGACTTTTTTTCTAATTTTGACAAAAGTGAGAGTGAGTCAGAGCCTATAGGGTATATGTATATTATATGTAAAAGTCATTCAGTGAAATGTCTATTTTTCACACACAAAATAATCTTAATGAAAAGAAAATATAATGTCAAATATAATGATAACAACAAAAATAGCTCCTAAGAGTTTAATTTAAGAGCTGATATCTAGCCATTTTCCATGGTTTTATTGAAAATGATTTTGGTTATTATCAATAAAACCATGGAAAATGTCTAGATATCAGCTCTTAAATTAAACTTGTATGCGCTAATTTTGTTGTTATCATTATATTTGTCCAAAGAAATTAACCTTCAGTTGTACCAGGGATTAAAATGGACCATTTCATTGAAGGAAACAAGGGTGGTCTAATTATTTTTTCCATGACTGTATTTAATCAACTTTTCAGGAAATATAAGTGCATGTATCAGCAGATGCCTAATATTAAAATTCAGATCAGCATGGGGACTGGAAAAACTTGATCGACATCCTTACTTAAAACATTAGCGATCCTGTCAAATCAAGTATCTGAAGTTGAAGGGCTAATGATTGTAATAAAGACAAACAGAACAAATAAAATACCACACTGATAGTAAAGCTGTTGCCTAAACCTATTTGTTCACCCTGTCTTTCTGTGTGATCTTATTACAGGCCTCAGCGCAGCATGATAACATCTGTTCACACTCCAATATCACCAGTGGCTAGACAGTAAGGACCAGTCGCCACTATGCAATGTGTGTAAGGGACCAGTGGTGGTGTTGTGGCCCCAGGCGGGATGCTGCTGACGGTCGGTCAGTATGACTTTGCTGGACTTGTGGCTGTCGCGCTCCATCCCCATGTGCCTGCTCCTTCAGAGCCTTGTCCTCATGGCCCTGTGCTTCCCGTCGGCCAGCATGTGTCCAAAGGGCTGCATCTGCCAACGCGACCCCCACCTCCATGGCTTCAACGTTACCTGCAGTCAGTCCCGACTCAAAGAGATCCCCCCCAGCCTCCCGGCCGACACCGTCCTGCTGAGGCTGGACCACAACCAGATAGGCGCCGTGCCCGACCAAGCCTTCCACGGACTCAGGCTTTTGAGGGAGCTCAACCTATCGTACAACGCGGTGGAGAACTTAGGGGAAGGGGCCTTCAGTGGCATAGAGGCGACATTACAGGTGCTGGACCTCTCGCACAACCGCATCACTAGCGTACACAAGGATGCCTTCGCTCGGCTCAAGGCCCGCGTCATTGTGGATGATAACCCCTGGCACTGTGACTGCGCCCTCCAGCAGGCCATCGGTGGAATGGCCCACAACCACGACGCTGCCGCCAGGGTCCTTTGCAGGAGCTCAGAACTTCGTGACCAGGAGGGTCGACCTTTCTTGGCAGTAGACACGGACCTCTGTAACCTGGCCAAAAGGACCACAGACTACGCTATGCTGGTGACCATGTTCGGTTGGTTCGCCATGGTCATTTCATATGTAGTATATTATGTCCGTCAGAACCAGGAGGACGCCCGACGCCACCTGGAGTACCTCAAGTCTCTGCCCAGCAAGCCCAAGAAACCTGACGAGGCTGACGACATCAGCACTGTTGTCTGACAGCGGTGTCGTAGTGACAAACGTAATGAACACCAAAATGTTTATTGTAACAGGACCCGCATTTATAGTGTTTACTATTTCAAACTTTTAGGTGATGTGAGCATCAAATCTGATGAGGAATCTTTGTATTTTGGAAATTCTGTTGTCTGTATGTCCTTTCCAGGGTTTGTTCATGACTGATCTGAGATGAGATGAGAAGGAGGGCCACAGAGTCTAATAGTTTAACACCAACATTGTCTTTTCTATGAAAAAAAAAATTGCATATGGAGCTTTGAAATTTTTAATCTCAGGTTAAAGCATTGACATGGAAATTGCTTTTTTAGATTAAAATTTGGAATAGCTGATAAAAAGAAATATATTTGTAATATGTGATACCCTAAACTTCATTTCCCAGAGCTTTCATTTTGGTATCTCAAAGCCCTCAACAAAATGTACATTGAGTTTTTCAAACACATGTAAAACGAACTGCATCTTTCTTACCCCTTAAAATTAAATGTAACTTAAAATATTCATATTGACAGTTCTGCAAAGAAATGGCAGCATTTCTGGAGCCGTGGCCTGCTTATGGAGACTATTTGATCTGTACATTGTGTAATATCTTAGACCATTAAAGCCTTGGATATGGGGTATGAAGATATGGGTAGCCTTGAGCTGTGGTGGCCTGTTTTATACAGACAAATCAAAATGAAAACAAATTTAATCAAGACTGGTAGGCACTCGCTCAAGCATTTAGCTAACAACGTTATGTTCCGGAAACTTTTGAATCGTATGGAAGCCCATTTCTGTCAAGAGAAGAAACAAATGAAAGGAATCAGGAATGTCAGGAATGATTAAAAAAAAAAAATGAAAGTTATGAAATCCTAAAATGTTTACTTTCTAGATTTCTTGGTGTGTCAAATAATGACTAAATTATTACTAAACTTACTTTGAAAGCCTCAAAACTAAGAGATAGTAAGTCAGAATTGTAGCTAGCTTTAACTAGCTTGGTCAGTGTTACCTGCAACATTACCATTACAAGTAAAAAGGTAAATTAGCTTCGAACCAGTGGTCTCACCACCACGGTTCAGCAATACAGTTTTGGCAAGAAAATTCACACAAGCTATCTAGGTTTTTTTTTTTTAAAAGGAAAGCAGCTGTTATTACAACTGCTGAGAGTGGATCGTTACATTGCTCCTCATGAACCTGCTTCTGTACTGACAGTATACAACCCCTGTTGAAAAAAGTTAGGATGTCGTCTGAAACATACATAAAACAATTAATTTGATAATTATTTTTTACATATATTAATCTGAAAACACACACACATGTTATATTCAAACTCACTGAATTCTGAATGTGATGCATTCTGTTATGGATGTTTTACACAGCATCCCAGTTTTTTTGTAATCAGGGTTGTAACCACATGACCCATCTTGTCACTACGTAAGATGCTAGTTTTAGTTTAATTTCATTGTGATTTTTTTTTTCAAATTCAGTTAGTTTTAATTAGTTTTTATTTTTTGGGAAAATGCTTAGTTTTAGTTCAGTTTTTATTAGTTTTAGTGTTCGTTTTAGTTTTTTTGTAATGGGGTGCCAGATTTGTTGGGTGCCAGATTCAAAAAAGTCACAATAAATGTTTCCTTTATTTCCTTTGTCTGATCCATCTCAGCCCCAATAAGTTTATCAAATCATAAAACCAAATAGATGAAATAGATTTTATATCAACCAAAAAGGATTACGTATGAAAAAAGTTGACAAGATAAAAACTAAGGACATTTTCACTATAATTTTAGTTAGTTTTGTAACCACATAATACAGTTTCAGTTAGTTATCGTTTTTTAAAAGACTCTCTTTTTAAAAAAAATTTCAGTTAACGAAAATGTTTTTTCAATTCTAGTTTTCGTTAATTCGTTAGTCTTTGTTAACTATAATAACCTTGGTGAAAACACTATTTTTTTGTGCTTGGCTGTTAATGAATGACTGGTACTTTTTTCCCTGTAAGTGTGACAAGAAATACACAGCTACTACATACTACAAAATGGCGGGGTTTAGTTAAATAATTACAGTATTTCAGAATGATGACTTACTATCTCATAAATCCACCATGTAGTTTCGTCATTACATTTCATATATGCCTTTTATTTTGGCGGTGGGAATGGGCGTCCATAGGTTCCTAATTGCTCAGAGCATGTGCATTATATTTAGATAACCACACTTCTCTGAAGCAATGCTTCTATGGCCTCTTTGTTGGAGTTCACTGAATGTACTGCCCCACATTTGAAGAAACAATAATTACATTTTAATTGTAGCAAGTGGCCATGGTGTGCAGTTATTAAAAAATAATACACTCTGTGAAGACAAATGTAAGTTAAGCCCATGAATTGTAATTCAATAACTGCATTGTTATCCCAAATGTTATCCCAAACCCCCGATTTGTGAATAGGCTTAGGAATAAGTCTTTTTAGCTGAAATTACATGGCAAGCTGGTGGCTCCTGACTGAGAAGAATTACAACAGCCTATTGCTGCCATCATCACCAAAAAAAAATCAGCTTTCGTTATACGGAAAAATTACATAGTTTTTATTGTTACTACATCCCAAATTATTCAGTTTTAACAAGAAATTTTTACTTTTGTGACATCACTTTATCCTGTCATATCCAGAAACAGTTTTTGTTACACAATGCCAGTTTATTTAATTAAAACAAGAAACAACATGCCAGCTCATCTAATTAAAACCACTTCTATGTAATGTCTTGAGAAAAAGACACGATCAAATCCACATGCCTATATTCATTCATTGTTACACATTTAAATAAGTATAGATACACAACCAACCATGACATTATTTACTGTACTAACAGTACCAAACCCCAGCTTGAAGAAACAATTAATATGCTCATCTGAGTCACCTTCAGTTATTACTATACACTCACAGCAAATAAGATTCACAATCAATAGTAAGTAATGGTATGAGGGGCCGTATATGCCATAATTCATTCTTCCCTCTCACATACACAATTTTACCTCTCACATTCACAATATTACATACACACATTATTTGTGAATGTTTAATTGTGAATGTGAGAGGAAAAATTGTGAATGTGAGGGGTAAGATTTTGTATGTGAGAGGTAAAATTGTGTATGTGAGAGGTAAAATTGTGCATGTGAGAGCTAAAATTGTGAATGTGAAAGGGAAAATTGTGAATGTGAGAGGTAAAATTGTGCATGTGAGAGGTATTTTTGTATATGTGAGAGGGAAGAATGAATTGTGGCCTGCCCTTCATATATATGAGACAGTTATTTACCCCACATTTTCCTCTAAGGGAACATTCTATAAGCTGCTATACCTTCTTGGTGGACGTTGTTAGGGCTGTATGAAGTTCATGAGGAAGGCTGTATACAGTAGTGAGGGCTGAAAGAAGTCCACTAACTCCTCTTCATTTTCAAGTAAGAAAAAAACAACATAGCTGTTTTTAATAAGAGATCATTCTCATAAAAAGATGCTAGAATTTACACACCCACAAGATAATGCAGTAGAACACAGACTTGTTACTACTCGTTGTAGTAAAGATAGAAATAAATAATTTACTACAAGTTTAAAGGCCCAATGCTGATTTTTTTAGAAATAGTAGAACCTTTTTTTTTTATCATAATATGAAATCAAACCTATCCAATAGTTTGTAATAATGACAAAGTTTCTTGATAAAGTGCTACATTGTCCTGACAAAAAACGTTTCCTATTAAAACTTAATAAGTTGGTTTGTATTAAAAACTAAAATATGTCACTATAACATGATACTATAAAGCAAGCAAATACTTTTGTCATGATGGCAACAACAACCTGTCATACAGTGAGTCATCTCTATCCATCAATACATTAAGGTCATTATGGGACAAAGGTTGTCGTGGCGTGTAAAACATCAAACAACAATCCAGCAGAATTGGACATTAACATGATAGAAATATTTTAGTGGTTCTATGTAAATTATGTATAAGAAATTCTTTGATTTTGCTGCATACCAAGATTAATGTTTATTTATATTAGATTGATTTATCTGCCTTGCAATGATATATTTTTAACTAAACCTCATAAATGTTATAAAATGAATGTTACATTTATCAAACGTAGAATATGTTACACTATGTGATTAGTTAAAATATACCCATGGACCGAATCCCACTAAAAGCATCCATACAGCGCTGCATGTTTTAAATCTTTGCCTGTGTTTAATCTTATTTTGGAATACTTAAATTCCACAAAATATGCTCACAAAATGCAGAAATCTTCAATTTGAAAACATATGTGTCCTTGTGTTGGAACCAGAACAGTACATGTTATATGACTATGATTTATGGGGCTATGTGTAGCAATTTATCAGTTTATTTCTCTTTATAGTTACACTGAAAACTTTCTGCTGTCATTCATCTCAAAATGAATCACATCATTCCGAATCACAGCTGAACAGCAAAAACTTGAGTTTGTTTAAAGAACTTGACAAGTAACTTGACACCCCTTGAATATCTTGTTATGACCTCCAGTTGTTTAACTTCTCACCTTGCTGCAGTGACGTACAAGCGAACACCCAGTTGTAATCATAGCCAACAGATGTCGGGGTGTGCCGACACAAGTGCAAGAAAGCGCACTTCTGACTAGACCCAACAGTGTGATCAGAAGTGAAACAGCCTGACAGTTCCAACCAGATGCAGCAGTGAAAAACACTCCCAACGAAAAATAAGAGACACTATTCTGCCCTACAAAGCCTAACTGCAGTAACTACATTTTTGATCAAAACTGAGTTATAACTAAAAATGAACTGCTTTATGCCTGTTTTATCTTTTGACAAAGTTTTAGATAGTAATTGCACTTACCACAATCTGCTTTGGATATATATACTAATTTAAACATAAAAAGAATAGAAATAAGTTTATTTGATAAGGAAATTATTATATAGATAGTGATGAAGTAAAAAAGTGAGATAAAATGTTATTAAGATTAAAACATAACATTACTTTATGATATTAAGTCTAAAATATGCACATCTTCGAATAGAGTTGTTAAACAAAAACAAAAATCAATTTGAAAATGTTTATTCACTGAAAAAAAAATGTAAAAGCTCAAAGAAGACAACAACATTACTATTAGAACCTTTTACAGCAATGCAGTAACTAAATTTTTGGGGTCAAAGGTCAAATAAATCGTCATGTTTTTTTTTGCATAAAAATGACATCAATACATTTAGAAATAAGTGTCATATCATTTATCTACCTATAACCCATTTGGCTGGCCAGTTAAAAAATGTTAAAACACTTTGAAGCAGTTTTTCCTCAGTTTTACCCTTTGTGTAGTTACTGCAGTTAGACTTTGTAGGGCAGTATTGCTGTCTGCAATTCGAGACCACACATATAATTGCAGGTCATCAGGGCAATTCAAAAGGTTTCTCCAGATTTAGCCAAGAGATTTCTTGGCCATTTAAGCTTTTTTTTTTTCAGAATTTGAAAGTCCATCCAAAGTAGCCATTGCCTTCTCCAGCATCCCCCTCTATAACAAGTCAGTCAATATAAAAATGTAAAAGCATTATTTTAGCTCCAAAGTGTCCTGTTTGCTTATATGGACATTTTAATTTGATTTCTTGTATATTTATGGTCTAAAATGTTAACAAACTTGGTACAGTTAGCTGAAAGCAAAGGGCAATGGTATGCATTGCAGGAAAGCTACAGTATATGCTGTAGCTGTATTTGGTGATTACCCTGATTGTATAGTGATATGGAACAGTAAATATGAAATAACATTTTAAAATGTTGCCCAGAGAATAATAATAAAAATCATTAACCAAGAGTCAGTAGGCTTTAGAAGAAAGATCAAGGATGACATATATGTTCCACCAGATACCAACCTAGAAGCAGACAGTACCGTAGGGAATAGGCTGCTTCAGTCCCTCATGAAGTACATCCAACACCAACATTCAGTGACAATGGAAGAAGCAGTGTGTCATTTAGGTAGTGAGCCAGGTTATGTACAATATTCCCCCAACTTTAACCTTACGTGTTTTATTGTTTAACCTTAAAAACATAGACATATAGAATAAAATTAGATGTGGAAGGTTTCTCCAGATTTAGCCAAGAGATTTCTTGGCCATTTAAGCTTTTTTTTTTTCAGAATTTGAAAGACAACCAAAGTAGCCATTGCCTTCTCCAGCATCCCCTCCATAACAAGTCAGTCAATATAAAAATGTAAAAGCATTATTTTAGCTCCAAAGTGTCCTGTTTGCTTATATGGACATTTTAATTTGATTTCTAGTATATTTATGGTGTAAAATGTTAACAAACTTGGTACAGTTAGCTGAAAGCAAAGGGTAATGGTATGCATTGCAGGAAAGCTACAGTATATGCTGTAGCTGTATTTGGTGATTACCCTGATTGTATAGTGATATGGAACAGTAAATATGAAATAACATTTTAAAATGTTGCCCAGAGAATAATAATAAAAAATCATTAACCAAGAGTCAGTAGGCTTTAGAAGAAAGATCAAGGATGACATATATGTTCCACCAGATACCAACCTAGAAGCAGACAGTACTGTAGGGAATAGGCTGCTTCAGTCCCTCATGAAGTACATCCAACACCAACATTCAGTGACAATGGAAGAAGCAGTGTGTCATTTAGGTAGTGAGCCAGGTTATGTACAATATTCCCCCAACTTTAACCTTACGTGTTTTATTGTTTAACCTTAAAAACATAGACATATAGAATAAAATTAGATGTGGAAGCACGACTAATTTTCAAAATTTGACCGCCTGTTTTGAGATTAAATTTCACATTAACAATGGGTAATAGGTGATAGAAACATGAAATTTGGTACAATTATAGCCAGAGGAATGGGGAACATGTAGAGAGATCAAGAGTTTTCAATATGGTGGCCATTTTTCAAAAAAACATGAAAATTGATCTAAAAGCAGTTGTCACTGGCAGCCAATTTGGAAAATGACCGCCATATTGATAGTTTATGAGGGTCTATATCTGTATTTTTATGTGTATTTGGCCCTAACGGTACCAACTTTGTTGCTTGTATTACATATTATCCATTGCTAATGTGAAATCTATTATCTATTATCTATCTATTAACAGTTGTCACTGGTGGCCATCTTGAAAAATGGCTGCCATATTGGAAATTTGTCGTGCCTCCACATCTAATTTTTCTCATATTGAAAAGTCTTGATCTCTTCATGTTCCCCATGTCTTTGGCTATAACTGTACCAAACTTTGTGTTTCTATCACATATTATCTATTGTTAATGTGAAATTTGACACTTTTATCATAAAATGCACAATCCTTCTGGTTATCTGCCCCACTAATGTTATGAAAATGTCCCTGAATGTATTCTGAGGTTTGGCAGAATTATCCCCATGTATGACTGGTTATCATCTGACCAAAGTTCGTTAAAAAAACAGAAGTCTCTCTCCTACAATTGAGCAAATTCCCTCTGAAGATGAAGGCCATGAGATGTGGCTCTTGAAAGGGCTAGTAAATCAGTCATGCTTATTTTGACAAAGAACGTATTTTTTATTTGATGTTTTGGAATCTACGTTTTACATCTATGAGAGGCTGCTGCTGTGTTGTACTGTACATTTCTTCCTTCCTTTTGTGAAGTCTATGTTTGTTCCTGTTGTCTTTAATCAGCTGTTGTCAATCAGAGTCAGTCTTTGTATATCTGTACTGATCAGAAGTAAGCACAAGACTAAATGTCAGTTACAGTGGACTCTTCTTGTTGATGTTTTGTGGTTACTCCAGTCCTTCAGAGTCAATGCTCTTTACTGTTAATTGTACCGTTTGCCTTCACTCGATTTCATTCGTACCAGGCCCTTTCAAGGGGAGGACAGATTTCCCAAAGTTGGGGATGGCAGACTATGTGATCATCTGAGTCATGACAAATCAACAGAACCATCCCTGTTCAAGCCAAGCTGCCAGCGCATGCATCATTTCCCTTTAATAACACTGTGTTCAGTAATGTTCCCGGCAGTGGGTGAAGAGAAAATTGATGCCATCATTTTCTCAAATGGCACCCTTTCCCTTACAGTCGATGAAACATACAACACTGCAAAAAAGGTGTGTCTAAAAACAAGATAAAAACACTAAATCTGAGGGAAATGATCTTGCTGCATGGATAGAAGATTTCTTAAATTAAGTTTTGTTAAATCTAGAAATAAACATGTTGAACACTTAAAATAAGAAATAACTCTTAAAACAAGATAAATTAACACTTCTAAATCTGAAGTTTTTTTTATCTTGGTAAGAAACAAATAATTGTCAGGTCACTCTGCTCGGGCCAGTTCATCGCTGCTTGCAGCTTTAATTTATCTTGTTTTAAGAGTTAATTTCTTATTTTAAGCGTTCAACATGCTTATTTCTAGATTTAACAATCTTAATTTAAGAAATCTTGTCAAGTGAAATTATCTGTCCATGCAGCAAGATCATTTGCCTCAGATTTAGCTTTTTTTGCAGTGAAATCCAATTAAATTTGATATGTAAAGGTAGAAGAAAGGAAGATTTTAACAAAAACAAAAAAGCTCATTTGTTAGCTCAATGCTAACTATTTTAAATCATAACCTAAATAAATCCTGCTCATGATTGGTGACATGTTGGATACTGGATGTTGCTGATATCTTGTGAAATTCCCTCTCAGTTCATGTATTAATGGTTTGTCACAGAATTTTTACAATAATGGTTGTTAAAATGACGTCTTAGGGGATATGCAATGAGAATATGTAGTTAGAGAAGAATAGAATCACATGTAAATAGGAACGTTGATGTTGTGTGAAATACTTGAAATCCCTTTAATTAGTTGTTCTTGAATGTGCTAAACCCCATAGCCTTGTAGAGGCGACCTCATACTCCTCATGACAGGATCAGGATAGGCTCTAAATGCATGTACAATGTAATGAAGCACAGTGTAGCCAAGGACCCGAGAGTATTTCTAAGTGCCTGAATACTTCTCTCACCATTCTATTTTTTTATTTACGTCTTCTTTCTCCACCTCTGGTCTTTGCTCTGAACACATAAGCCTCTCTTAGTTTAGGATTCTCAATATTTAGTAGATTTGTCGATTTAGGTTTATTTTGCAGGTTAGGAAAAAAAAAACGGAATCAACCATGCAGATGTAAAGAGCTGTTTAACTAAATAATACTGTACCATATCACAGTTTTCCGTGCACTGACAGGGTGTGATAGGCTAACGGACAGTGGGATGAAAATGTTAGCAATGACTATCATGGTTGTATTTTAATGGCATGACATACAGAAAATGAAATAAAGGGGGTATGCATTGGTTCATTGTATATTTTCTTTTTCTGATTATTTCAAAATGCTCAGCAGTAAATGAAGTATATATTACAAGAATGTGATAGCTTTCAGAAATAGTAGTCTAATACTCATAGACTGTTTGTATAGATGGAAGCAATGTTATAATAGTTTTGGATTTTTTTCATTATTTTTATTTTATTCGTTGTGAAGTTTTCAAATTCAGTTAGTTTTAATTAGTTTTTAGAGTGAATTTGCTGTCAGTGCAACCAGAGTCTATAGCTGTATCCTAATGTCAAGGAAGGATCCTCAGACGGCTGAATTTGAAGGATACTACGTCATCGACATCAGCTGAAGGACTGTCCCAATGTCCAGGATCCTCCAGAGGACAGAGTCCTTCTTCTGCCCAAATTCCAAGGATGCATGTGTGTATCCTCCGTGGGCCCCGAGTACCCATAATGCCTTGCGCACACCGGTCTGCCGGGAGATTTAAAAATGGCGAGCGAAGAAACAGCGACGCCGGCAACGCAATATGATAGATAGATAGATAGATAGATAGATAGATAGATAGATAGATAGATAGATAGATAGATAGATAGATAGATAGATAGATTACTTTATTCATCCCCGAAGGGAAATTCGGTTGTCACAGCAGTTCGGTATTCAAGTACAATAAAATACAATAGAATAAAATACTTAGGTAGCATAAATAAAAACAACAATAGAAAAAAACACATAATAGAACAAGGACACTTAAGAAGTTAAAAAAAGAACATCGGTTGGTAGGATGGTTGACAAGATGAAGGTAATTATACTGGAGATATGATGGCAACAAAGCTATAAGTGGCCGACGAGTGAACGCTGGCGCAACTAGCTGCCGCTGCTCGCCGGTAACTTTTTAACTTTTAACGTTCCAGGCTGATTTTAAGGTCCTACGATCTAATCGGACAGTGTAATTGCCCTCATTCTGGGATACTTTTACGACTTGCTGGCGCTATCGTTTACCTGAGCTGTCACTATTCGCTCACCTGTCTTGTCCCGGTGTGATCCTCACCTGGCGTTTTCCGGCCGTCAACGCTGCCTGAGTCCTCGTCCACAATGTGGGCCGGTAGGACATTCATCCTGTTTGTCTGTGTCTGGCTCTTTGTACTGCCCGTCCACCTGCCAGTGGCGGGTCTAATCCAGTACTCGGCCACTGACCTGCTCTGGCTGCGCCATCACCTGCCTGGACTAACGCCAGAGACTCTTCACCTCCACCCGGACATCATCTTCCACCCCCGCCGGAGATACATCCACCGAGGGTCCCGTCGGAACTTTCAACACAACACCTCAACAGCAATAAAATCCATCTGGTCCAGTTCCCGACGCCGGACTCATCGCCCTCCACACTCAACCAGCCGGGCTGTCGACCACAGCGTGTTAGCCTGCCTAGCCCGGTCGGCTAGCACCACCACCAGCTGCGACAGCTCTCCACTCAACTTCGCTCTGCTCAACATCCGCTCACTGACAGGCAAGGGACATCTCATCCAAGACATCATCACAGACCGTAAACTCGACTTTCTCTGTTTAACTGAGACGTGGCAACAGCCCCAGGACTATTCCCAGCTCAACGAATCCACTCCTCGTGGGTTTGTTTACATCTGTCAACCCCGCGGCTCTGGTCGGGGAGGAGGTCTCGCGATATTTTATCGCGAGAACTGGAAAGTCTCTGGTGTCGACCCTCTGGACATAACCGCTGATGATCTCCCCATAACCGACCACTTTCTCCTCTCATTTACAGTGAAACTCACTCTCTCCATCTCCAAAACACCACGCCTCATTTCTTACCGGAATATAAAGAATATTAACCCCGCCACTCTCACTTCAATTATTCACTTCTCCGGCTTCCTTGACATCCATAATCTGTCCACTCCCGCTGATCTGGTTTGTCATTATAACAATGGACTCCACAATATTCTTGATTCTCTTGCTCCGTTAAAAAACAGGTCTGTCTCCTTCACCGTCTCCTCCCCCTGGTTCACCCCCGATCTTCGTCTCATGAAATCCAAAGGTCGGCAACTTGAAAGACTCCACAGAAAAACTGGTCTCACCATACACAAAGAAATCTACAATAACCACATATTACACTATAAGGACTCCATTGCCAGCACAAAAACCCACTATTACTCCAGTTTAATCACTACAAATGAAGGAAACTCAAAGTCACTGTTCTCTCTACTCAACAATATCACCAAACCCCAGGACTCTCTCCCCCCTCACTTATACACAACCTCCTCCTGCAATGCCATTATGTCCTTTTTCACAGATAAAATCAAGGACATCCACCAGAACCTCGGATCACTGCCTCACCTCAGCACCTCAGCTGACTTTCCCCCACCCACACACCCACTCTCCTCCTTCCAGCTCCCCACTCTCTCAGAAATCTCAGAACTCATCCGGACATCCAAGCCATCCACCTGTCAACTGGACCCCCTGCCCACACAACTTGTTAAAGCCTGCCTCCCTTCTCTGGTCCCCCTCATTTCTGCCATCATCCACTCCTCTCTCACCACTGGAACTGTCCCTACACCCTTCAAAACTGCTGCCATTACCCCAATCCTGAAAAAACCTGGCGCTGACCCACCCAACTTCAACAACCTCCGCCCTATCTCCAATCTAGTCTTCATCTCCAAAATCCTGGAAAAAACTGTTGCCTCCCAGCTCCACTCTCACCTATCCCACAATAATCTCAGTCAACAGTTCCAGTCTGGTTTCCGCCCACTCCATAGCACCGAAACAGCACTCATCAAAATCACCAACGACCTCCTTATGGCATCTGATTCTGGACTCCTCACCATCCTCATCCTCCTCGACCTATGTGCAGCCTTTGATACCATCTGTCACACCACCCTCCTCAGCAGGCTTTCTTCCATTGGCATCACCCACACCCCCCTGGACTGGTTCACTTCATACTTCTCTGGCCGCACTCAGTTCAATTCCACTCAAGTCGCACAAATCCATCCCCTCCTCCGTCACCTCAGGTGTGACGGAGGGGCAGAGGGGCTCTGTCCTCGGGCCCCTCCTCTTCATCATCTACCTCCTCCCCCTCGGCAATATCTTCCGCAAATTTAACATTCAATTCCACTGCTATGCTGATGACACCCAGCTCTACCTCACCACTAAACCCTCGTCCTCTCTCCCGCCCACCTCCCTCACCGATTGCATCTCTGAAATAAGAACCTGGTTCACCTCAAACTTCCTTAAACTAAACAGTAATAAAACAGAGGTTCTCCTCATTGGCACAAAATCCACTCTATCCAAAACCGACAGCTTTTCCCTCATCATTGACAACTCCTCTGTTTCACCATCCCCCCAGGTTAAGAGTCTGGGTGTCATCCTGGACAGTACACTATCCTTTCAATCCCACATCAACAACATTAACCGGTCTGCCTACTTCCATCTACGAAACATCAATCGCCTCCGCCCTTCCCTTACCCCCCACACTGCTGCCATCCTCGTCCACAGCCTCGTCACTTCCCGTCTGGATTATTGCAACTCTTTCCTCTTTGGCCTCCCTCAAAAATCACTCCATAAACTTCAACTGGTCCAGAATTCCGCTGCCCGCATCATCACCAGAACCGCCTCTATCCACCACATCACCCCTGTCCTCCAACAGCTCCACTGGCTCCCGGTTCAGTTCCGCATTCAATACAAAGTCCTCCTGGTAATTTTCAAGGCTATCCACAACCTCGCCCCCCCATATCTGTCCGACCTCCTCCATGTTCCCACTCCCTCCCGCTCCCTCAGATCCTCTTCCTCAATACACCTGTCTGTCCCCTCCGCCCGTCTCACCACCATGGGGAGCAGAGCATTCAGCCGCTCTGCTCCCCGCCTCTGGAACTCACTACCACCCCAACTCAGGAACATTGACTCACTCCCCCATTTCAAATCACAACTCAAAACACATCTGTTTAAAACTGCTTATTCCACCTGATGACTTTTACCCTGCCCAATATATCTATTGTATTGTATTGTTATTAATTCTGTGTATTTTATTGTATTTTATTGCTGTTTCTTTTCTATCCTTTTGTACGGTGTCCTTGAGTGCCAAGAAAGGCGCCTCCAAATAAAATGTATTATTATTATTATTATAGTGACTAGACGGTATATAATAATAATAATAATAATAGTACAGTATATATTATATATAATATAATATGTAATAATAGATAATAAACAATATAGAAATAAAATGAAAAATATAAATAAAGTAATTATAAGTAAATTAATATGATATATAATATATAATAATAATAATAGTAATAATAATAGTAATAACAATAATAAATAAGGCTGGTAAGGCCGGTATAATAATAATAGTAGTATATTACAGTATATAGTAATAATAGTAATAATGGCAGCAACAGTATATATAATAATAATAATAATAATAGTAATAATATTAATAACATAGCAAAGTGTTGTGCGTAGATTTAGTGCAAAGATTTAGTGCATTTCAGTAATGTGGGTTCTGGCAGAGGTAGATGAATTGTATAGTCTTATTGCAGAAGGAAGGAACGACTTCCTGTATCGTTCCTTGGAGCAGCGGGGTTGAATGAGTCTGTGGCTGAAGCTGCTCTTTAGCTTGTCCAGTGTTTTGTGGAGGGGGTGGGAGGGATTGTCCATGACAGCCAGCAGTTTTGCCAGCATCCTGTCCTCCACCACCTCCTCCAGGGTGACAAGCTTAGAGCCAACAACAGACTCCGCCTTCCTGATCAGTTTGGTCAGTCTGTTGGCGTCCTTTGCTTTGATGCCCCCCCCCCCCCCCCCCCCCCAGGACACCACAGCAAAGAAGATGGTGCTCGCCAAAACAGACTGATAGAACATCTGCAGCATTTTGTTGCAGACATTGAAGGACCAGCTGGCTGGAACACGCCTTCAACACATGAGGGCTGATGCAGTCCGGTCCAGCAGCTTCCCTCTGCTTGAGCCTCTCCAGCTCTCTCCTCACCTGGCTGGATGTGATGTGTAGTCCAGACTAGGGGGTGGGGGGTGTCGATGGTGATGGTGTAGAGAGGTGTCTGCTGCTGGAGGTGGTGGGGGGCTGTGGGGGATGTGTGGATGTCCTGGGGACTGGATGTGTGAAAAGGTCTGTGGTCAAAGTCAGTGGGGGGGTGGGCGGAGGTGACGGGGGTGGTGTGGGGCAGGGGGTGATGGGGGGAGGTGGGAGGTTGTTGTTCAGAGAAGCAGTAGAGGGGCTGCCGGGGGTGGGGTGGTTGGAGTTGAACCTGTTGAAGAATAGGTTGAGCTCGTTCGCACGTTCCACATTCCCCTCCACTGCTGCTCCCCCACCTCTCCTCTGGAAGCCAGTGATCTCTCTCATCCCAGTCCAGACGTCCCTGGCGTTGTTGTCTTCGAGTTTGTGCTCCAGTTTCCGTCTGTATTTGTCCTTACTCTCCCTGATGCTGCGTTTGAGCTCCCTTTGTACACGTTTAAGTTCCGCACTGTCCCGTGATCTAAAAGCCCTCTTCTTTTTGTTAAGAAGAGCCTTCAGGTCGCTGGTTACCCACGGTTTGTTGTTTGGGTAACAGCGGACCTGTTTAGTGGGGATGGAGTTGTCAATGCAGAACCCAATGTACTCAGAGACACAGTCGGTCAGGCCATCAATTTCCTCACCATGTGGCTCATACAGAGCATCCCAGTCAGTGGCCTCCAGCGCTCCACGCAGTGTTTCCATGGCCTCAGGAGACCATTTCTTCACTGTCCTCACTGTGACTGGGTGCTGCTGAACCACAGGCTTATATGATGGTGAGAGCAGGACAAGGTTGTGATCTGACCTGCCAAGCGGTGGCAGGGCGGTGGAGCTGTACGCATCCTTAACATTTGCGTACAGCAGGTCCAAAGTCTTATTTTCCCGGGTGGCACATTTAACAAACTGGAAGAAGGTTGGGAGAGTGGATGAGAGAGACACATGGTTGAAGTCACCTGTGATGAAGATGAAGGCCCCAGGTTGTTGTGTCTGTAGTGCTGCAGTCACAGTGTGGATGATGTCGCAAGCTGCTTCTGCGTTTCCAGACGGAGGAATGTAAACAGTGATGGCGATGACACTGGAAAACTCCCTCGGCAAATAATATGGACGAAGTCCGATGGCGACGAGCTCGATGTCCGGGCTGCAGACCCGCTCTTTAACCGTGACGTGCCCGGGGTGACACCACCTGTTGTTAACGAGCACGGCAAGCCCCCCTCCTTTCTTCTTACCGGTCGCGGCGGTGTCTCTGTCGGCTCGCACCGTCTGGAAGCCGGGAATGGTGACGTTTGAGTCCGGTATCAGGTCGTGCAGCCACGTTTCCGTGAAACACATGATACTGGACTCCCTGTATGCGAGTGCTTCCAGTTCGTCCACTTTATTTGCCAAACTTCTCATGTTTCCAGTGATGACTGCAGGGATATAGGGCTTAAACTTCCTCTTCCCCATCCTGTGTTTAACCCCCGCTCTGCAGCCTCGCCATAACCTCTTAAGCTCCTCCGGTATGGTGTGTCTGTAAGTCTCTCCGGCCGTGTTGTGCCTCAGGGCCATCAGCTGGTCGCGGGTGTAAACAACGCTGACGAGTGGTGTCGGCATGGCTTCCAGTGATCCGGAGAGACTCAAGTGCGATTAAAAGTTGTGTAAAGTGTCCAAAAAGTTCCAAAAAGCACCCCGCTGTTGTGCGTTGCGGAGATGCGCAGGACAGTGCAAAAGTAAATATAAAAAACACACAACAAACGTAGTAAAAACACAAAAAACTACAGAAATACACGGAGCTGCTGTAACAGGCTGCCACTAGTACGGCGCCATCTTTGATGCTTTATAAATATATAAGCATTTATAGTTTATATTGAATATTTGTTATCACATAACTTACAAAACTTGTGTTCAGAGTCAAGCAAAACATATACATAAACAAATGCCAGAATATTTAGCCAAAAGATAATAAATATCATCTTGATACATTGCCAGTTAAGTTAATTGATGTATAACTTTCTGAATGGCATAGCAACGTATTAACTTTGCACAAAGTACATCATCATCTGATGCATATGAATTAACAATTAATAACTTTGGCGACTGAGACGGCAGGCATGCAATGGAGCATGAGACAAGATGATCTTAGGAAATGCAGAAAACACATAAATATTTTGCACACAAGCTAATAAACAGATAGCAAACACACTAAAGAGGCCAAGGTACAAGGGACTACCACGCCGGGTGACAAAACGATCTGGCAACGAGTGAAGAGAAGACCGGGGTTTTATACTGTGAGGGTTGATAGCTGGATCAGGGTTTTTTTTTTTTTTAAAAGCAATATGATTGAAGCTGCAAAGGAGAGAGAAGTATGTATGCTGTCTCAGTCGCCAAAGTTATTCATTGTTAATTCATATGCGTCAGATGATGATGTACTATGTTCAAAGTTAATAAGCTGCTATGCCATTCAGAAAGTTATACATTTCTTTATTGTGTTTACAGGGACCGACAGTCTGCTATTATCCTTTATTTTTATTTATAAATAACTGTTATTTTACTGTCTGTAAAATCAGTGAAATATTCAGGTTTAATCCACTTTGTGGCTTTTACTTGCTAAATCATGGAAATTCAACCTTAAAGCATCTTCTGACATCTCCACTAATATGTGTCAGAGTGCTGATGCCAAAGACACATCATGTGGTGAACTGGTTTTGAAATTGCGGCGCTGAATTTAAGCAGGACGTCCAATTACACAATGACACAGCTGCACACTGAAAGTTGTTCCCTTTGTGCGTTATTACAGTGATAGAAGGACTCTGACCTCGCCTCTGGAGGACCCGACTCTGAAGGAAGGATCCTTGACATTGGGATAAAGCCCCTTATTGATGTTAGTAGAAGTAATGTGCGGGTCGGGGGGTGAGGAGTGCTCAGGAACAGGGAACAAAGTCTGTTGTTTGCCGTCCACCATGTGGTAATGGTCACGTCGCTTCAGCACGTGGAGAGAATGGATCTTATAGTTTATCTCACACGACTGGAGGAGCACATGGTAGCAAGTGATAGGCAGGCAGGCAATGGAGCATGAGACACGATGATCTTAAGAAATGCATAAAACACATAAATAATTTGCACACAAGCTAATAAACACCAGGAGATAGCAAACACACTAAAGAGGCCAGGACAGGGGATCAGGGCCCGGTTCCAAGTAGAAGGTTCAACAAACACTCAGTCTATCTCTGAACTCTGAGTTGATTTACCCTCAGATGGGAAACTCTTTTTGGTTCCAGAAAAGCTGATCTGAGTTAGTTCAATCAACTCAGAGTAGGTTCACTCCAAGTTGCGCGCATGCACTACTACTATAAAAAGGCAGCATTAATGGAGCCACGACATCATCACCATGGCAACAGCTAAAACAAATTGTTGCATTAGAAATCCTAACGCGAACATACGGTGAGTTAGAACACTTAAAAAACAAAACTAAAAAAAAAACGGTTGAAGCTGCAAAGGAGAGAGAAGAATTACATTTAATCACAGGTATAATATTACAGGTGAAAACTCGTGAAATGGTATTGAACTTAAATTTTATTCATTTAGTTGTAATAACGTGGATCAGGTGAAAATTAAATATAAGAACATAGTTCAAACAGGTAGGACTGAGGTGTATTAGGCTTATTTCATTTTATTCATATTTGACTGATTTAAGTAAATATAATTCAGTGCCTATTTCAATGTGCAGTAGATGTTTCAGTGCCAGGGTCACTTTTCTTTTCACTCTGCAAACTAGAGCTTTCCTGATCTGCTCCACATTGCAGATATTATAAAGAAAAAACACTCAGGAACAGCAAGAGTTAGGAGACGGGAAAAGATGATTTTTTATAGAAAACCTGTCTGAGTCTGAAGATTGCCCCGAGTCAGAGTAGAGGGTTCTAAGACAGACAGCAGAAACCTTACACAGTCACTGAGTAACAAACTAATATCCAAACAGGATTTTGATTCTGACTCACAGTAACCTGCTGATAATGTGTTTCGGTGCTTTAATCAATGAGGAAATGAAACGGTGTGTCTGTGTCTGAAAGAGGGCGGAGACTGAGAGAAACTCAGAGTTTGTTGAAGAAAACCTGCTTGCGAGCAGGTTAGGTTCTCCGAGTCATTTACCATGGCAACTCAGCCAGAGCTGAAGTTACCTCCCTTTCTGGAGCGGCAAACCCAGAGTTTCCCTCATTTCAGGGTTAACAAACTCAGGGTTTTCAGATTACCCGCTTTCTGGAACAGGCCCCAGTGTCACAGTGTCAGCTCTGTCTCCCAGTTTCAGCTCTGTCTCCCACTGAGCCTGCCTCCTCCTCACTCCACCTGTCAGCCACTCCCTTCTCATCAGCCAGACTCTCTTCACCTGTTTAGCCAGCTGCCTCTGATCACTAATCAAGCCACTAAATAGACTCCTGCCTCACACACATTCACTGCCAGATTGTTCTCAGCTCTTCAATGACAGACTTTCCAGCGATTTCCCTCGGACTGATTTCCTGTTGCCGACCCTGCCTGCCTCTGATCTACCTGTCTTGCCTGACCTCTGGTAAACTCACCAGCCTGCTGTCTCTGACCTTGAGTCGAACCAGCTTCGCTGCCAGAGACTTTAAGAGACTTTGTTGTTACATTCAAGCTGTTCAAAGTGTATATTGCTTGCATTGGTCTGTACCTGCCAAGGTTTACATTAAAAGCAATAACCAAGTGTTCCTGGTATCCTGTGTGCTGGTTCCATACACACCCAGACAAACAAGGAAAGACAACAACCAACAGAAGGGAAAGGAGGAGCTGCCAGGCACAGATCCTGACAATGGTAGTTCTACGGTCGAGAAAAAGCAGTGGCAAATGAAATAGCTGTGGATAGCAACAAAACGTACAGTAGGTCTGGTTCTCCAAACTGGGAACGTGCAGACCATCAACTACTGCAGGTAATACACTGACTGTAAGTACCTCATACAACTTCACCCTTAAAAAATATCTGAAGTATCTCTTTAACCCTCTGAAAGCTTGGGCTATTATATCCGTTAAAAAATCTTTACCATGGCATGTTGGTATCAGTTTTTTTAGCGCAGCCTCGACTAGATGTCCTGATAATTCCTTTTTAGCTTTGACTCAATTGATCAAAAATTTGAACCCAAAAGAAACAAAGGAAAACATAAAATCTGATCTTGAAAAATTATGTTTCACACACAGAAATGTAGCCTACATGTTGCAAATATGAACACAGGTTGCAAATACAACATAACAGGTAAAATGAGGATAATATCTACTTCTATACTTTATACTTAATATATTTGACAATATCTCCGGTTTTACTTGGCTGAATATAATCCAAAAAAATCTGGTATGGAGTTTCAAGCCAGAACTTTAGATGGAAGCTGATGTCAAGACTCGATGTTGCTTTATTTTTATGTCTACACGTCATGAAGAAGTAATGTGCCGGTGCTTTCATGGACTCTAGAGGGTTAAGCCCACTTTTTCTGTCTTTATACTACTCCCTTCCTGTTTGTCTCCTGTCATAAATACTTATCCCACAATAAGTGATCTGTTTCATTCTGAAGAGTCAGCTTTTTCAAAACTAACATGGCTAGTTCAAAATTTTGTTTCAAAACAAAACTTCTCATCTCTTCTCTTCGAGTAATGAAACTGAGCAGAAAGAAGAGAAAGTGTAAATGGAGGGACAAGTTTGAACTGGGTCGCAAAACAAGTCTCCACATCCCATTACGACAACATTTCATTGATGAAAGAGTCTGTGTTCACATTTCATTCTTGAACATCAGTTTTCTTTCAGAGGCAGAGCAGAAGGTCACACTGTGGCGCACAACACAAGAGCCACAGACTATGAATAACAATAACATAACACATACACCCACATTTAGCTTTCCTACTGAAGTCTCCTTCTTGTTCCACTTACAAACATGAACATGGTCTTATCATGCAACTCAGCTTGGTGAAGGAGCCAACAAACCAACATTTACCAGGGAAAAGTGTACTGTTAGTGTTAGTTTGCAGCTAATTACGTTCTAAGCTGCAATAAATTAAACAATAGAAAATTTCCTCTGGGGATATTGTGAAAGGGCCACGGGGGCTACTGCCGGTGTGTGTACACTATGATGTGATTCTTCAGAGATTTCAAACAATTAATACTAGTATTGTTATAATACTATATAATATACAAGGAGCACACCTACAAAAAGCATTCCTTTTCAAGTATTTATACAGCAACCTATGCCCTTTAACCTCAAAGTGTGTGTGTGTGTGTGTGTGTGTGTGTGTGTGTGAAACGTGTATCTGGAGGAATGTGCGTACTTACGCGTGCATTTGTGTGTGTGTGTAACGAAAATCGCAGTTGTGTGTGTTTGCGTGTGTGTGTGTGTTTGAAGCATGTGTATCTGGAGGAGTGCGCGCACTTACGAGCATGTGTGTGTGCGTGTATCTGTAACTGTAATCACATCAAAGGATCAAAGGCAATCACAGCAAAGATCAAAGGCTTTGATCAGAGCAGAGCAATCAACAGAATTAACTGCCACCTGAATGTTCCGGCACAGTAACAGCAGCCAGAGGTGGACAGACTGGAATTTCTGGTCTCGAACAGAAAGCATTTTTGGCAAAACCATAATACCTATCATTGATCCGACTTCACTTTGAGTGTCCTGAGCACTGGCCCCTACTGCTATTGCTGTATGGGACCAGTGCTCAGTGCGATTGCCCCGTGGCCCTAATTATGTAAGTGTACCTGCAAATATTATTTGGGTCTAGTTCAGGGGTCAGCAACCTTTATTAACTAAAGAGCCATTGTTGGCGACCAAGTTTGAAGTCAAGGATGTTAAATCTGTAGGAGGCGTGGATATAGCATAAGGGGCAGGGCTTTATGAAATGTTGTTATGTAGAAGTGTTAAGGGTTGGACTCTGATGAAGCATGAGAATTTTGGACCAGATCGGACAAAGTATGGAAAAGTTATAACAATCTCGTGTTTTATAGCGAGACGCCATATTTTGGAAATCGGCAAAAACAGCAGGAAATGGCATTTTTGATGCAAAATGGCCGACTACCTGTACGTTTGAGGGTATGGGTTCTTGAGACTTTTTGGTGCGTCTTCCCATGATACATGTATCTACCAAATTTCGTGTGTCTATGACCTTCCTGCGCGAGGGGCTGAATTGTTTTGACTTTCAAGGGGGCGCTGTGGGCTCAGTCCCAATGTGTACCAAATGGCGTGTCTCATACCACTGTGCTCGGGGTAGGTGTAAAACATGTTATTTCCTGTTGCCAGCAGGGGGCGCTATGACTGTGTGTCACTATTGACACGTGGGTGTGTTCTGGACTGGACCCTAATCACTTGTGTGAAATTTGGGACAAATTGGACAATGTATGGTCAAGTTATACATGTCTGGTGTTAGATGGCAAACTCCATATTTTGCCGCCATGCCACGCCGACATACCGTGAAGGTCAGTAAAGGTGTTGATGAATTGTGTTCCCCAAGGCCCTTTGATGGTACTGACCAAGTTTGAAGGCAATGGGATTAAATCTCTTGGAGGAGTTATGTAAAGTATGCAACATGGTCATTTGATGAAAGGGGGCGTGGACAAAGCATAAGGGGCGGGGCTTTATGAAATATTGTTATTTACAAGTGTTAAGGGCTGGACTCTGATGAAGCATGACAAATTTGGATCAGATCAGACAAAGAATGGAAAAGTTATAACGATCTTGTGTTTTATGACGAGACGCCATATTTTGGCGCCATGCCACGCCCACATAGTGAGACCGCCGGTAAAGCTTTCAATAACTTTTGATCCCAAAGGCCTTGTGATGGTACTGACCAAGTTTGAAGTTGATCGGGTAAAATCTGTTGGAGGAGTTCGTTAAAGTATGCAAGCTAGAAATGGCAGAAAACACTGAATAGTGCGATATTCAAACCAAGATGGCACACTTCCTGTTCGGTTTGAGGTATGGCTCCAAGAGGCTTTTTAGTGCGACTCCACATGATTCATATGTGGACCAAATTTTGTGTCTCTACGTGAAACCTACTGCTCGGGCTAGGCGTAAAACATGTGACTTCCTGTTGCCAGCGGGGGGCGCTATGACTGTGTATCAATATTGACACATGGGTGTGTTCAGGGCTGGCCCCTCATCACGTGTGAGAAATTTGGGACAGATAGGACAATGTATGGTGAAGTTATCCAGTCTGGTGTTAGATGGCGAGACGCCATATTTTGCCGCCATGCCACACCCACATATTGTGAAGGTCAGTAAAGGTGTTGATAAGTTGTATTCCCCAAAGCCTTGTGATGGTACTGACCAAGTTTGAAGTCAATGGGATTAAATCTGTTGGAGAAGTTTTGTAAAGTATGCAACGTGGTAATTTTATGAAAGGGGGCGTGGATAAAGCATAAGGGGCGGGGCTTAATGAAAAATTGTTATGTAGAAGTGTTAAGGGCTGTACTCTGATGAAGCATGAGAAGTTTGGAGTGGATGGGACAAAGAATGGAAAAGTTATAACGATCTCGTGTTTTATGGCGATACGCCATATTTTGGCGCCATGCCACGCTCACATATTGTGAAGGTCAGTAAAGGTGTTGATAAATTGTGTTCCCCAAAGCCTTGTGATGGTACTGACCAAGTTTGAAGTCAATGGGATTAAATCTGTTGGAGAAGTTATGTAAAGTGTGCAACGTGGTCATTTTATGAAAGGGGGCGTGGATAAAGCATAAGGGGCGGGGCTTTATGAAAAAATTGTGATGTAGAAGTGGTAAGGGCTGTACTCTGATGAAGCATGAGAAATTTGGACCAGATGGGACAAAGAATGGAAAAGTTATAACGATCTCGTGTTTTATGGCGAGACGCCATATTTTGGCGCCATGCCACGGCCACATATTGTGAAGGTCAGTAAAGGTGTTGATAAGTTGTGTTCTCCAAAGCCCTAACCCTAACCCTAGCCACAACCCTTAGGGTTAGGGCTAGGGTTAGTTTACTTCAAACGTCAGTACCATCACAAGGCTTTGGGGAACCCACAAAGAAAAGACAAACATAAAAAGGCATACATATCTTGAATGTATAAATATTTTCCATATTTAAACTATTAACACCATGACAGCCAGAACAGAAAAATAGGAAATATATGATAACAATAGAAACTTATCTATAAAACATCAAAATTAAAGTAAAGAAAAAATTATTGATCTTTATCCCAATCTTTTATAATTGCTAATTTTGCCAACCATCTGATTGTGGCTTTCTTTTATTTTGTATCATAAACTTGGTCAATAAATAATGATGTTTTAGGAACATAATGAATGGTTCCAATTTAATATCTTATTCGTTTTTGAAAACAACAAAATCGCCAGAAGCACAATGTTATTTAACAACATATTTTGTTCTTCTTGCAAACCCCAAATGATATTGATTGGTGATAATGTTAAGACAAGTCTTTGCTCAGACAGCCAAACTGTCACTTTGCGCCAAAATAATGCCACATGTGGGCAGTAGCAAAACAGATGTAAGATGTCTTCCTCTTCTTCTCTGCAAAATCTACACATATTGGCCCTCATTTATCAAGCGAGCGTAGAAACCAGCGCAGATCTGAGTGTATATTTCATCTTACGACAGGGTCCACGTGGGATTTATCAAACGATCGTATCTCTTCAATCACAGCGTAAGAATGATCGGCTGTTGATAAATGTGGCAGCTCGAAACGAGCGTCATTTAAATGTCACGCCCTAATATATACCCGATTCAGAAGACTCGCCTTCACGGTGCGTTCAGACCGGACGCGTAGCGAATATTTCGCGCGACAAGATTACATACAAAGTCAATGCAAACACTTGCAAAGCCCATTTTTGCCGGCGGCGCGAATCGCGGGTTTCGCGCGACGCGAATGTCGCGGCGCAAATTTGCGTGAGTTCAATAAATTCAACTTTGGCGAAATATTCGCGTGACGCTGTGTCGGGACAGCCTATCAGCGTTGAGATTCTGGACGACAGTGTCCGAGATACATACATGAGAGAGAGGAGAAAAGAGGCAGGAAGGAGGAGTGGGTCGGCAGGAGGGACAGGAAAAAGGTGGAAGTACTCTGCGGTCCTCTCTCTGTGCTGAGTGCGCCTCCGGATGATGTCACTCACCCAGACACGACGGCGTGTTTTCCGACGTATCTCGGACTTCCAGAGCAGGTACAGGGACGCTATGCTTGTCATGGTTGATGACAGAATGAAATGGAGGCAATTATTTGGCGATAAATAGTCTCTTGGGCGAAAATTCGCGTTGCGTTACTCGCGCGAGTGACGCGATTTAAATTCAATTCTCGCGCGTATCAACTCGCGCGAGTAGCGCAACGCGAAAATTCGCTACGCGTCCGGTCTGAACACACGGTCAGAGTTTACGACACCGAAGGGCGCAATACGGCCAAAAAGAGGATTTTTTCACCCCCTAAAGCCAGCTTTATTAGCAAAGTGCATCGTTACAAATGACAATAGGGGCAATATAGACATAATACAGAAATACGCAGCGATGGAGGTTTATGAAATAAAAGTACTTAAGTGTTATAAACTCAAAAAGGTTCACTGAATATTTTACATTTGGAGCACGGACTTAGAAGTTTTCAGCTTTTTGATTGAAGGAGGTAAACAATGTTTTAAAGTAAGTTTTAATTAAAAAAGAAGAGGAATTTCTCAGTTAGAAAGTGAAACACTGACGTCCAACAGCTGCAACACAACAAACTAGTTTTGTTTGGCAGCATAAAAAGTGAAAAAGAAGGAAATCAGTGGTGCTGTCAGCAAAGTAGCGGACTATTAAACTCCCGGCGAGGTTTGAGTAATTACATCGTGATATATAAAGCCTAATAATCTATATAATATCCGAATATTGCTATTATTATGATGGAGATATATTATTCACCTCTTTACATTTACTAATAATGATGTCCTAGTCAGAGGAGCGTGTGACAGCGCTGATTGGAGATGTTTCTATTCGGGCAGCACCGCTGGTGAAAGAGACGCTGACGCTCCGGTGTCCAGCTGGATAACAGTAATCAGCAGAAGACAACAACATTTAATATCCTCGGCTAGTATTCTGTTTAAAGAATTTCACGATCGCAGGGTGTATTTATTTTTGGATTATGTTTTAATGATAAATGACGTAGTCTAAACATGTTTTGCTTTGTCACTATTAAAAATCAAAACACGGCAGAGTTTAATCAGCTCCAGGCATCAATACAATAGTCTAAGATCAATTCTCAGACTCAGACGTGTGGACTTCACGCTGACTCAAATTTGCATACACGAGCTGAGAGCAGACGTGAGATCTGATCGTACCCTCCGCTCACGTCCAAATTGATAAATGCCGAGGCTTGCGTAGAAATCATCTTACGGCCACTTTACGCTCACTTTCTGACGTACGCTCGTTTGATAAATGAGGGCCATTGTCCTCAGTTGTTGTCCAAATTTTTTACATTTTCTTTGTTGCTAGAATCTTGTAGAAAATTTTAATTTGAAAAGCCCATAAATGGGTTGAATAGGATGATTTGTAGAAATTCTTAAAGATATTCAACCAAGGAAGCGACGTACCAAATATATTTTTCCAGTAATCTTGAAAATAATATGGGGAAATTGCTGTATTTTTAGAAGATAAAAATAAATTGTAAATTTCAAGATTAACTTTTCTATGTTCGTATTTCTATTTCTATCTACCGAGACACCTAGGTTTGTATTTGAACCAAATAGTGTTGTTTTCCAAGCTGGAGGAATTGCTGAAATCAACTGCAGAAGTAAAGGATTCATAGTTAAGGAATTCTCCTTTATCATTCAATATGTCATTTACAAATAATATATTATTATCTTAATATATGATTGCCAACATTTTTTTCATCTATGTAAATATTGGAATTTAGCCACAATATCTGCTGTTTGATCTTTGATTTATTATTTGGTGTAGAAAACTGAAAGTAAAACCACAGAGACAGAGAATTTCTGAAAAAAGGGGAGTGATTAAGGAAAATGTGATTCAAGTTTGCCTTTGAGTCTTGACCTAGTTGGAGAAATGGATACAGTTTCCCTATTGATGTACCATATTGAGCTATGAATAATTTAGATGAAAACCAGTGTTGATTGTTATACAACCGTTGAATCCACGCACCACGTGTATTGAATACATACATGCGTTTTATTTTGTCAGTTTTACCATTCCAAATAAAATGGAAAATGATTTATTAATATGTTTTCATAAACATTGCTTCAGGTGAAGGTAAGGCTTGCAGTAATAATGTTAATTGTGAAAGTATCAATGAGTTAATTACTGTTACTTTTTCATAGATAGAGAGATATTTACCTCCCCAGGCCTGAGGGGTTTTATTCATTTTTGGAGTTTTAGCTCAAAATTGATCTTTACAAGGAGCATTTTATCTACTGGTATATGTATTCCTGAAAGATTGACAGGTCCATCTGAGCATCGAATGGGCACCTTACAGGAAATCTGATTTTAACTTTTCATAGATCCTATTCTAAGGATAGAACATTTGTCATAATTTGGTTTTAATCAAGAAAGTAAAGCAAAAGAATCCAGTTCTATAATAAGAGAGTCTAGAGACAGAAAATCCGGTTTTATATAAAAGGAGGCATCATCTGCATAAAAGGAAGATTTTGATACTAATCCATTAATTTCTAATCCTTTAATACTTGTATTATGTCTTATTCGTATGGCCAGCATTTCAATTGAGAGAATAAATAGATAAGCTGAAAGGGGGCAACCTTGTCTCACTCATTGGGATAGGGTAATTTTGTCAGAAATATGCCCATTATTAATTATTTTACTACAAGGATTTTGATACAATACATGAATCCACTTAATAAAGCTCTCACCGACGTTATACATTTTTAGACATTGATATATGAAATTCCAATTTATTGTATCAAATGCCTTCTCCAAGTCAGCTATAAATATCAGGCCAGGCAAGTTGTCTTTATCATAATAATCCATTATTTCAAGCAGGCATCTCATGTTATCGCCTATGAAGTGCCCTTTATAAAAACCAGTTTGATCAGGATGTATTAAGTCCTGGATGACCTTTTTTAATCTAAGTGCTAAACATTGGCCAAAATATGTGTATCACAACAAAGAAGTGTAAGGGGTCTCCAATTTTAAATTTCACAAGGTCTTTTTCCTGGCCTTCTGCATCATGTTTCAAAAGTAATTAAATTAAACCTTCTTTCTGAGAATTTGAAAGACAACCAATATCAAAAGAAAAATTGTAGCATGCCAGCAAAGGAACTTAATTTCTATAAAGAATGCTTTGTACAACTCCACCGGTATTCCATCTAAATCTGGTGTTTTAACATTTTGAAAGGAACAGATGGCATAATATTACTCTTCCTCAGTGATAAGACCTTCACATGATTTTTGCTGAGCATTGGTAAGTTCTGGGTGGGGATACATTCTCATATACTCAGCCAGTGAAAGATTTTTCAGAATGCCATTTGTTGAAACAACATTTGTTCTATCATCTTTCAAAATGTTTGAGATATTCTTTCTGGGATAATTTCTCTTGCAAAAAAAAACGTATTACATTTTTCACCCTGTTCCATCCATTTTGCCTTACTGCTATACATAATTCCTTTAATTTTGTTCTGATAGAACCTCTCTAATTCTTTTTCTTTGTCGTCTAGTATTTGGAGATCTTGTTCAATGCAATAAGATCTGTTTGCATCCAAGCGATTTTTAATGTTTTGCACCTCATTTAGTAGAGTTCTTTCTGTTACAAGTTAGTTCATGCTTCCATGAAGAAAATTTTATAGCATGTCCCAAAAAGCACATGCATCCCAAACAATGTGTGGATTTGCTGAGCCATTGTTAAAAAGAAGAAAATCTGTAATGAATTGTTTTGTTTTAACAATGAAATTTCCATCTTCTAACAATGATTGGTTAAATTTCCAATCGCTTTTACCCCATCATCAGTGTCAGCAAATTTAAGTTTTAATATAATAATATGATGATCAGATCTAAATCTTTCGGCAATTGTTGTTTGAGTAACTTTTGCTATAAGAGAGAAATAAATCAGTTCTACTTGCGGATGCATTCCGTTGCCAAGTATATCCAATTAGGTCTGGATTTTTCAATCTCCAAACATCAAAAAGATCCATTGCAGATATCATAGATGTAAGTGCACATCTTTTCTGTCCATGACAGTCCCCGCCCTCTCCGGCCCTGTCTTTGAAAGGCTGGAGGGAAATATTAAGGTCTCCAGCTTGAATTACAAGAATATCATAATTTCGGATTATATTATATACAGTGTCGAAAAAAATTGGCTCATTATTATTTGGAGCATATATATTAACCTAACAAAAACTTTCAATTTCAACATCTAAAATGATTATATGACCATTCACACCCCGTTCTATTTTATGCACACAAGTTTCAAGATGCTCTCTAAACAACACCATAACTCCTTTTTGTTTTTTTACACCATGATTAAAGTAAATAGACCCCTTCTATTCTCGCCTCCATTTCTCTTCAACATCATGGGTAGAGTGGCATTCTTGTAAAAACAATTATATCCAAATCCCTTATTCAGCTAACCAAGTAAATATATCAATTATTTTCATGTTATTAGCTAGACCATTACAGTTATAGCTGCCAATACACAGGGATTCAAGGCTCATATTGATTTAGAAAGTAAGATACCCTTTTTGCAAACAGAGTTTTATTACTAATCTTAGTGGCCTTATTCTGAAAACAAAATGTTATATATGCACAGACAAACAGAAGACAAAACAGAAAACAAAACAAAAGGAAATAAAAAAAGCATACCATATGTTTGCCATATTAAAATACTACAGAGTAGACTATGTCAGTGGCAACAACAACAAAACTTATTCAAGGGAGATCAGTTTGAATTCATTTTGGTTCACGCTCATTCCTCATCATCATCATCATCGGCTCCAGTAAAAAGACCCATGGTGTTAGTTAGTTAGTTAGTTAGTTAGTTAGTTAATTAGTTAGTTAGGTTCTTTATTGTCCCCAAAGGGATAATTGTTCTCATCAGAGCCATTTATTGGGCGCTAAGAATGTCTATCAAAAGCGTCTTTACGTAGCTCTTATCCAATCGTATCAGTTATACCAGATGACGTATGTAATGCGACAGAAATTGATCTTTACGTAGCCAGACTAGCCCTTCTCTACTTTGAGACGAAAATGCTCAATTCTGCTTCTGCAACGTTTTTCTGCAGCATGTTCTGACTCCTCATCCAAGAATCGCCACCTTATCGTGGTGGAGGTTTGTGTGCTCCAGTGATCCTGGGAGCTGTGTTGTCGGGAGCAATAGCTCCTGGTAGGGTCTCCCATGGCAAAGTGGTCCCAGGGGAGGGGCCAGACTAAGAGTGATTCAAAAGACCCCTATGAAGCGGACCATAGAACATCAGCGTACCTCGCCCAGCACGGGTAAACCGGGACCCCTCCTGGAGCCAGACCTGGGAGAGGAGCACGCAGGCGAGCATCTGGTGGCCGGGCTTTTGTTCATGGGGACCGGCCGGGCTCAGCCCGAAGAAGCTACATGGATCCGCCGACCTGTGGGCCCACCCCCCGAAGAGTAGGGCATAGGGGTCGGGAGCAGTGTGAGTCGGGCAGCAGGCGAAGGCGGGTACCTGGGCGTGCTGACCCCCGGCTCCAGCGGCTAGCTCTGGGGACGTGGAACGTCACCTCGCTGGTGGGGAAGCAGCCCGAGCTTGTGCGGGAGGTGGATCGTTACCAACTAGAAATAGTTGGGCTCACCTCCACACATAGCGTGGGCTCTGGAACCAAACTCCTGGAGAGAGGCTGGACTCTCTCCTTTTTCGGAGTTGCCCAGGGTGAGAGGCGCCAGGCGGGTGTGGGGATACTCACAGGCCCCCAGCTGAGCGCCGCTGTGTTGGAGTTCTCCCCGAGGAACGAGAGGGTCGCCTCCTTGCGGCTGCAAGTCGCGAGGAGAAGGTCTCTGACTGTTGTCTGTGCCTATGCACCGAACAGCAGTTCGGAGTACCCGGTCTTCTTGGAGTGTCTGGGTGGTGTCCTGGAAGGGGTACCGCCTGGAGACTCTATAGTTCTTCTGGGAGACTTCAACGCTCATGTGGGTAACGACGATGGTACCTGGAGAGGGGTGATTGGGAGGAACGGCCTGCCCGATCTGAACCTGAGTGGTGTTTTGTTATTGGACTTCTGTGCTAGTCACGGATTGTCCATAACGAACACCATGTTCGAACATAGAGTTGCTCATAAGTGTACCTGGTACCAGAGCACTCTAGGCCAAAGATCGATGATCGATTTCATTATCGTATCATCAGATCTGCGGCCGCATGTTCTGGACACTCAGGTGAAGAGAGGAGCAGAGCTGTCAACTGATCACCACCTGGTGGTGAGTTGGATCAGGTGGCGGGGGAGGTCTGGACAGACCTGGCAAACCCAAACGTGTAGTGAGGGTGAACTGGGAACGTCTAGCGGAGGCCCCTGTCTGCAGGGTCTTCAACTCACACCTCCGGAAGAATTTCTCCAACATCCCGGGTGAGGCTGGGGACATGGAGTCCGAATGGGCCATGTTCAAAGCCTCAATTGTTGATGCGGCTGGTAGGAGCTGTGGCCTGAAGGCCATCGGTGCTTGTCGTGGCGGCAACCCAAGAACCCGCTGGTGGACACCAGCGGTGAGGGAGGCCGTCAAGCTGAAGAAGGAGGCCTTTCGGTCTTGGCTGGCTGAGGGGTCTCCGGAAGCAGCAGACAGGTACCGTTCGGCCAGAAGGGTTACAGCTGCGGCAGTCGCTGAAGCAAAAACTCGGGCATGAGAGGAATTTGGGGAGGCCATGGAGGAGGACTTTCTGTCGGCCTCAAAGAGGTTCTGGAAAACCGTCGGGCGACTCAGGAAGGGAAAGCAGGGCTTGGCCCAAGCTGTGCTCAGCGGGGGCGGAGACCTGCTGACCCGACCTGTGGATGTCGTCAGACAGTGGAAAGAGCACTTTGAGGAACTCCTTAATCCAGGCAACACGTCCTCTGTGGAAGAGGCAGAGTCTGAAGACTCAGGGGAAGACTCATCAATATCCCTGGCAGAGGTCGTCAAGGTAGTCAAAAAGCTACCCGGCGGCAAGGCGCCAGGGTTGGATGAGATTCGCCCCGAGATGCTGAAGGCTCTGGACACTGTTGGGCTGTCATGGCTGACACGCCTCTTCAGTGTCGCGTGGAGGTCTGGGACAGTGCCAGTGGAGTGGCAGACCGGGGTGGTGGTTCCCATTTTTAAAAAGGGGGACCGGAGGGTGTGTTCCAATTACCGTGGAATCACACTTCTCAGCCTCCCTGGAAAAGTCTACTCCAGAGTGCTGGAAAGGAGGACCAGTTCTTTACCCTTGCGAGACTTCTGGAGGGGTCATGGGAGTTTGCTCATCCAGTCTACATGTGTTTTGTGGACTTGGAGAAGGCCTACGACCGTGTCCCTTGGGGAGTCTTGTGGGGGGTACTGCGGGAGTATGGGGTACCGGGCTCGTTGCTACGAGCTATCTGGTCCCTATATAACCAAAGTGAGAGTTGTGTCCGCATACTCGGCACAAGGTCAAACACGTTCCCAGTGGGTGTTGGCTTCCGCCAGGGTTGCCCCTTGTCTCCGATTCTGTTTGTGGTTTTCATGGACAGGATCTCAAGGCGCAGCCGGGGGGAGGAAGGGATTCGGTTTGGTGACCTAAGAATTGCATCTCTGCTTTTTGCAGATGATGTGGTTCTTTTGGCTTCATCAAGCCGGGACCTCCAGCACTCGTTGGGGCGGTTTGCAGCCGAGTGCGAAGCGGTTGGGATGAGAGTCAGCACCTCCAAGTCTGAGGCCATGGTTCTCTGCCGGGAAACGGTGGACTGCCCCCTCTGGGTGAGGAGCTCAGACATCCGGAGGGAGCTCGGAGTAGAGCCGCTGCTCCTTCGTGTCGAAAGGAGTCAGCTGAGGTGGTTTGGGCATCTGGTAATGATGCCTCCCGGGCGCCTCCCGTTAGAGGTATTCCGGGCATGTCTAACTGGTAGGAGGCCCTGGGGAAGACCCAAAACACGGTGGAGGGATTACATCTCTCTCCTGGCCTGGGAACGCCTCGAGGTCCCCCAGGAGGAGCTGGACGTTGTGGCTGGGGAGAGGGACGTTTGGAATGCCCTGCTTAACCTGCTGCCCCCGCGACCCGGCCCCGGATAAGCGGAGGAAAATGGATGGATGGATGGATGGATGTTCTGACTGCTCACAGTCTACCGGGTGTGTGTGTGTGTGTGTGTGTGTGTGAGAGAGAGAGAGAGAGCTTTGCCTCTCCAGTTCTCGCTTTCTGCAAGATTATTTATTTTTACTCCTTATTCCCCCGCATGTCATTCAGCCACACACATCTTGGGCAATAGAAGAACTGCTGCAGGTCTCTTGGCGGCTCCGCTGTAACGCTGTGAGATCACCGGCGTTACAGCAGTGAGCGGTAGCAGGGCTAGTTGGTAGATTAGGCTTTTGCCAAATCCTGTCGGAAGCAAGGCTAAAACATCCTTTTTGGTGGATCCCTAAACGGCTGTAGTTTCCAGACTGTGTGGAGGTTCGAAATTAAATTCGAGCTCGAATTTCATTTCGAACCTCCAGGCAGTTAGCGGCGCTACTAGCCCCGCTACTAGGGCCGCTACTAGCCCTGCTAATAGCCCCACCACTAGCGCCGCTAATAGCCCCGCTACCGTAACGCCGGTGATCTCGATACGAGCCGGGGGACAGCGGAGCCGGCGAGAGACCCGCAGCAGCTTGTTTATTTCCCATAAAATCAGTGGATGTGTGTGGCTGAATGACATGAGGGGGAATAAAGCGTGAAAATAAATAATCTTGCAGAAAGCGAGAACTGGAGAAGCAAAGCAGCAAGCAACACTCTCTCACAGACACACACACAACAAACATCAATTTCTGTCGCTCTACATACGTCATCTGGTATAACTGATACGATTGGCTAAGAGCTACCTACAGACGCTTTTGATAGACATTCTAAGTGCCCAATAAACAGCTCCGGAGGATCGTAAACCACGCCTCCTCTACAGAGAAATGAACGGCTGGTTTCCAGACTAATCTCTTTTGTGATTAGTCTGGTGTTAGCCAGGTACCCAGGCTAATATCTTTGTATAATTCACCGTTTTTTTTGAACATGGGAAGCAGTGCTTTTCGTCTGTCCACAATCTTCAAAGTTTTTACCTTTGAGTCCTGGCTCCAGTCCGAAGACCATCTCTCTGTACATGTGTTGCTGGAAGCAGGCGATGATGGCTCTTGGTTCCCGCTCCGCAGCAGCAGCATTCGAGTAGGAAATGTTCTTGGGTCTCGCTGGTCCGAGTCTGTGCACTCTGTGGAAAGCAATCCACTGAACAATCTCCTTATTGATACCCACTTCATTAGTAAAAAAGGCTCTAAGCACATCTTTCACATTCTCATCCTTCTTCTCGGGGATACCGCTGAATATCAGGTTGTCTCGCATTGAGCGCGCTGTCATCTCCAACATTTTCTCCTTTAACTTGGTAACATCTCTAATAGACCTCTGTATCTTCTTCAATTTTCCTTTCACCTTGCTCCAGTGATATCCCATTTGCATTGTCTCTTTTAACTCTTTGATATCATCCGCCATTGTGTCTAGCTTGTCAAGTTTCTTTAGTTTCTCCTTTATATCGTTCAAGATTCCCTCTATATCGGGCGTGAGTGAAAAGGAATTCTCCAGACTGCTGTCTAATTCCGAATTAAGCCGTTTGTTTGGTGGCTCAGGTCTTTTTTTGTTTGTTGCTCCGGGCGTCTTTGTTGCATTGGACGTCATCAATCAAGGAAGGAAACAATCAGATCAAAACTATGCCACTGAAGGAGCATAATGCCTCTTGGATTTAGCCAATTCAAAATCAAACACAGTCCTGAATTGAATTCTGTTGTTAATCCATGAAAAATGCCTATAGTTCTCCCATATTTTAATAGAGTTTGCCACATGACATCACCTGCTGCTCACTCACTCACACATGCACACAGGAGTGTTTGTAGCGCCACTAATGCTTCACAGCCATGGTATTGGACTGAGAATGTATGGAACCATCATTCAAAACAAACCTCATGCCTTTTGTGTCATCAGACAGTTATATAACTTTCCCAATGTAAACTCTGATGCTTATTTTACAGTCTGACTCAAATCACAACAGGTGTCAGATTTAAGTTTTGTTGCTCACTAGACATCATAAACACAGTGAGAAGAATAGTTATTTATCTAAATTGGCTTTATTTTCTTCATTGCAATGTGCAACTAATATTTCAGTTTTGAGAAACAGAGTGGACAGATCCTAACTAACTAGGGTTGTCAAAAGTATCGATACTCAAAAAAGTATCGATACTAAAATGTTGCATCCGAATACAATTCTCATTTTCATGAAAGTATTGTCATGAAGCGGCTCATAGATCATTACAAAAACAAGGGAGACCACACTTGTATTCAAGTTATAAGAAAATAATGTTTATTTAATTAATTGAAAACACAAAGAAACTTAATTATGTGAGTCAGTATATCAGTGGTGAGGTGTGTGCATGCATGCAATGTGGTGAAATGCAGGTGTATAAGCTGAAAGTAACTAACAAACTAAACAAAACAAACTAAACTAGACCAAACCAACTAAAACAAACCAAGGTGGTGGCTGTGGCTGTGGCTGTGGAGGGAGGGAGGGAGGGAGGGAGAGAGAGAGAGAGAGAGAGAGAGAGAGAGAGAGAGAGAGCTGAGGCATGGAGGAGTGGCCTGACCTGTGGCTCCTCCTACAAAGGAAGACAAATACAACGTGCCACAACACACAGAGGGGGAGGGGGTCATCACAGTATCGTTCCAACAACTTATTAAGCAGCTAAACCATACAACCTCAAAATATTGTTCTAATTGTTATTGTTTATTGTATTTATTTATTTTTTGCACTACCTCAGACCTGAAGCTTGTTATCATACTTGCAGTTTCTTTTTACACAACTGTTTTTTATTGTAAATATTTAACCTGTGGTTCTGTTAATTTTTACATGTTGCATTTTTCTTGTTAATAATTTTAGGGTTTTTGTTTTTATCCTTGTGGTATCGAAAATGGTATCGAGTATCGAATATTTTCCTGAGTATTGATATCGAGTTGAAAATTTTAATATTGTGACAACCCTATAACTAGCTGACGTTGTTGTCCTTCGCGATCCGTATCCTCGCTTACGCATTGGTTCATCATAATTACTATGGCAACTAAGGGGCACCACCTACTGTAACAATTACATATATGGACCTAATAAGCTGCAGCACAAACAACATACTGTTTTTTGGGGCAGGAAAGTATCCTTTGGACAGAGCCAGGCTAGCTGTTTTCTCTGTTTCAGTCTTTAAACACATCATATCCTGGCCTTAACTTCATAATAACAGATAAGTGATATGGGAGAGATATTTATGAGGAGCCATATAGGCCATAATTCATGCTTTCCTCTCACATTCATATTTTACCTCTTACATACACACATTTTTTGTGAATGCGAGAGGTAAAATTGTGAATGTGAGAGGTATTTTTTGTGTATGTGAGAGGAAAGCATGAATTATGGCCTATATGGCCTCTCATAGATATTAATCTTTTTATCTCACTCAAAACAGCATGTTAACACAAGAAAATGTGAAAATAATATGTAACAGACAATATTTGAGCCTCTGTGTTCATCACACAGTCAATATAAAAACTTGCCTTTTGATTGAAATGTCCATTCAAGAAGAACATTTTTAAACAATGTGTTTTTGTCCGTCACCTGAAATTGAATTCAAAACAGTGTTTCCTTGTAGGCTCTCACAAACACACTGCCTTGATATGAAATTAAATAAAAATGATTGTGCTCTAACAGTCACTTTGTCATAGAATTATTCATATCTGAATCATTTGAACAGAACATATTCACTCATATATTTCCAATATTGAGTCCTTACTTTACCTCTAATTTTCTCTGAAATGAAGCACATAAACGCCCCTCCTCAGCCAACGAGATAAGAGCCTGCGTCACCTCTCAAGAGAAATTTCACTCCTGCCTTTTAATTTTCTTTTGCCTCATCACAGGAAACAGAATATGCTCTTCTATCTTTTCTTAATTGCACTTCAAAATATTATTTCATATGAAGCCTGAGCAGGAACTTGATATTTCAGAACAGTCACTTGTCATTTCCGGCTGGTCCACAGGGAGTTGTTTATCTTCATCCACACCCATACCTCACTCTCTGAAAGCCTCTCATGTAAGGAAGGAATGAAAATTAAATGAAAAACTCGAGAAATAGGAAGAACTTCACAATGTATGGATCCTTTAAGTCTATGTTATCCTCTTGCAAAAGAGAAAATATTCATTTCTATATTCCCACATTTTTTTATGCATATTTACATCTGTTTTTGTCCAATTACTGCCACTTGTTTGCTTGAGGCAGCTGCTGCTGTTTATTGAATTTCACTGCAACAAAGCAGAGATTAATATTGAATCCAAAAAGCTTTCTAACTCATGGCTGCTATGTGAGCCAACATTGATCAATTACATCTGTCACTAAGATGTAGAGTCAATCGCAATCACACTGATTGACTCTTATGATCCATACAAATGTGTGGTAAAGAGTATAATGACCTCACACAGCAATACAGTTGTAGTGAGCTGATGCATGCTGTTACTGCACCGCAAATTAATCTTACCAATTATTTTCTTCTTATATCTAGCAATAGTATCTTAATTATATTGTTTTGAGTATAATTTACCTACTGACCATAGCTTTATGTGCTTATTTAATTAGTATTATGTGCTTATTTAATTATCTTATTATTTAAAGACTTCTTTTTAGGATTGACATTGTGAGCTTTTTCATGCTTTTCAAGCTGTTCAACTGTTGAATATGGTGAGTTTTTACCTAAAATATTGGTTTCAATTGAGAGTTTTAGTTGTATGAAGTTTGAATTGTTATTTCAAAACCATTTTCTATCCACCAAAACATGTTAGTTTCAAGTATTGCTGGCTTATTTTAATGTTACTACAGTTGGGCTTTTCAACTTTTATTTATTTCTTATTTTCTGTCAGTTGGTTTTTGCAGTGTGTTAGTCCATTCTGTGTATTACAATTAGATTGATACTTTGGTCTGCTGATAAAGCGTTATATTATGTTGGGTTACATTTTTACCCATGGTCTGTCAGTCCACTGTTTTGGTCCAGACTGAATTATCTGATATGTCCAAATATTAACAGTGGATGTCTTGCAAGTAACTCACAAACGGGCGCAAATGGGGTTCGAGAACAGGGTTTGTGTCCCATTTACTTATATTACATTTTTTATGTAACTTCCGTGGCTCACGTCACCCTCGTAACTACTTCACTGCATTTATACATTTATTCACCTTTTAAACTGTCTCTTATAACACCAAACCAGAAAGTTTTTTGCCCTGAACCTAGGACTGTGGTTTTGTAGCATAAATTCAAAGAAACTGCAGCCTTCTTTTTACAACAGATAACTGTACATATATGTATAATGATGCGAGTGCTATTTTTAGATGCTCATATGGGTCATTTTGACAAACGTTCATATGTGTTGTAATGTATGAGGGGCCGTATAGGCCATAATTATTTCCTCCTTCTCACATACACAAAAAATACCTCTCACATACACAATTTGATGTATTTTGATGTATTTTCTCTGTATGTGAGAGGTAAAATTGTGAATGTGAAAGAATGAATTATGGCCTGTACGGCCCCTCATGATTTACTACATAGGTACACCAGATGACAGCAAAAAAGTTAACTGAACTACAAAGAGAAGCCAAAGTGTTTCTACACTTTTTCAGGTCTTGATTAAAATGTTTTATTTATCAATTAAATCAATGTATCTGCTGAGTAAACATTCTGTGGGAAGGGAAACCTTTGCATTGGTTAAAATGCAATCTCTGAGCCCATAGGTTATCATCCGAAGTTACCCATTCAAATTTTTAGTTAACTTAGCTCAGTGGTTTTCAAACTGGGGGGCGTGCCCCCTAGGGGGGGCCCGGAGTCATGACGAGGCTAAATATAAATGATGCATTTTTTCTTCTTCACTGCTACCTAGCACATCATGGAAAAGTTTGTGTAAGTACAGCCAGGGGTAAAAAAGAAAAAAAAAAACAGAAGATGAATCCACACCAAATGTCACAACTAAAGACAAAACAAAGACAAGAAAATATTGTGAGGCATATCTCGCCAGCTTGACAGTTTTTTATTTACAAAAGTTTGGGCCCAGCAGAAAAAGTTTGGGAACCAATGGCTTAGCTAACTTGACCGGTACATAGAAGAGAAAGTCTCGGTCATTATCTGCTTTACGAATATTGGCTGGCTCCAATGGAAAATATTAAACCTTACCCTCAAAGGCCAATACATTTTGAGATTGGTTTATCTGCCAACTGTAGTAATGGTAAATGGGCTGCACCATTCATATTTAGCACACATTCATATTGGTGACCGAGGCTACCCTATTGATTCATTCATTCACACACACAGATGAATGCAGCATTAGAACAGAAAAGGATGCAAAAATACTGAGGAATGGGAAAAAGGAAACAGCTGGGTGGGGAAAAGTGTGTGATAACATCTATAAAGCCACTGCACGGTGCAGGTGATCTTTTTCCGTAGCCCATGGTGGACTGACTGATCTGAAACAACATGCTTCCAGTACTGCGGTCATGCCTTCTACACTTTAAATTCTAGTGCGCAGTTACATTGCACTTTACAGTAGCCTGTTTTTCAGCTGCATGACTCCAAAATAGCCATTCAATTGTATTGATGCTGCTCCAATAAAATAAGTAAATCAAATTGTTATCAGCAAACACCAGTGCATTCCTAGAGACCAGGTCCCCATGTGGTCATGACATGAATTTCATGCCTTTTTAATGAACCAATTTGGAATTATGGAATGTCATAATCTTCCAAAATGGCCATTCAATTGCATATGTGCTGCATTTTAAAAGCCAACAAAAGGAGTAAATCAAATTGTTATCAGCAAACTCCACTACATCTTTGAAGAACAGGGCCTAATTGTTATTTTGCATTAAAGTGAATTGCTGGATAATAATTTGTTTTCCATGTATTCATGCCACACAAAAAGATGCAGCTAATTAAATTCAGGTTCGAGTCAAATCGTTAAAAAAATCGTTTCACTCACAAAAAAGGGGCAAAAAAATGTCACCATGCCAGGATGGGTGAAGGCAATCTGGATGGCTGGCCCTGCCAATGAGGAGTTGGCAACCCTACATGTAGCATGGAACAGAACATTCTTCTGAAAGGGCTTGTGAGTACTTTATGTTCTGCCTAATGGCACTGAGGTGAAGTCAGTGAGGGCAGTCCACAGAGTGGCTAGTGTGGTATGCAGGTTTCTTTATAATGCTGAGTAACCCAGACAGCACTTTGAAGCTGGATCTTCTCTCGACTCTGGAGGTCACACTTTCCTCATGTGGCTTCAAAGGATGTGGCCTGTAACATCACTGTATGTTAACACCAGCTATACCAGCTTAATAAAGAATATGTTGCAGGCTGCTATCTAGGGGTGAATATATATATTTTGAGGCATTTTCATTCTTTATTTGATAGCGACAGAGAGAGAATGGAAGGGGGATAAGACATGCAGCAAAGGCCTGATTCAAGTGTTGTGTACTCTACCAGTAAGCCACCTCTGGAAGGAAAAATTGAAGCTGTGTGTGTGTGTGTATTTCGGCTACGTTTACATGATGATGGTCTGAACAGAAGACGCAAAAGTGGTGTTGCGTCTTCACTTTTTATTCCATGTTCAGACGAGCATTTTCAGGAGGAAATCTGCTGCATACGGTGAGGCTAAAGTGTGTGAATTGAATTGGGTATGCATGCCAGGCGGCATCACTTAAAGCGATAAGAGCATCTTTGGGCATGTGGAAGTTTTTACGCCACAAATTTTCATCAGCTACTCCTTCCACAAAGTTCTCCACCATCCACTAGATCTCCCAGGTCTCGTCCAGTGGCGTCCCTAGGCTAAAACATTCGGGGCTACAGCCCCGGATGTTTTTTAATTAGCCCCGAATATTAATTTTCAAATATATTTAAGATCACATCCTCAAACTTCGGTTATCTTATGTTGATGCTTCGATAAAACAGTGTTTTGGGACAGGTTTGAGTAACAATTAATTATTTTATTTTTTAAAAAGCCACTACTTTGGCTTTGGGTTTTTTTTGTTTGTTTTTTTCAATTTACAAATTATGTCAAACATTAACACATAACACAATACATAAGAGCTCTTTCACAGATACAAAAACGAAAATTCAATAAATAAAATAAATTAATTTACAGAATATATTCCCAAAGTCTCAGATAAGATAGAACCTAAATAATAATAAATAAATAAATAAATACTAAGTACATCAAATATCTTTTCATAGTAATCTAAAAATTGTGTATTCTTTTTATTTTTAACCAGGGCTAAGGATTTATAAAGTGAATTCAATTCAACCAAAAAATGAGGAAAGGTTGGCTTGGAGGCTGAAAATTTTTGCTTATGAAGAAAATATTTTCCCAGTAAAATGAAAAAATTCACTAAATACTGAAGACACAACATATAACATATTTTAGGGAAAAACAATATGACATGTTAACATGGGTGAAGACATGAGAACACAAGTCCGACCAAAATTGCATTGTGACATTACATTCAAAAAACAGATGGTTCAAAGTTTCATCAGCATGCCCACAAAACACAAGAAACAAGAGCTGTCCACATCCATGAATTTTGAAATGAAAGAGTTAACAGGATATATTTTGTGAAGAATTTTGAAATGAGTTTCTTTTACTTTGTTATGAATACAGTATTTGTGAGGTAAAAGCCATGCTTTTTCCCAGACTATGTCCTCAAAATGAGAGCGCCAATAAAATTTTCCTCGTGGAGAAAACCTCTTTTTATCTTGAAAATTTTTCCTTATATGTTTATTGTTACATTTCTTGTCTTGTATGTTGATACCATTCAAAAGCAAAACTGATGTGCCCTCTGGCCTAATTCCTTTACAGAAGGATAAGTGACTTTTCATTAAACCAATTAAGCCAGAGGGGATTGCTTTTATCACCGAGTTGTATTCTTTGAAAGGTATAGGAAAATTATGACGAGATATGAAACTCTCATAGGAGAGGACAAGACCATGTTCATCCAAAACAGACAAGATATTAATTATATTTCTCTCATACCATTTGGAATAAAAAAGAAACTTATTTTTAATAGTTATACACTCGTTATTCCATAACAAAGTTTTGTGAGGAGAAAAGTTGTGAATGAAGCACAATTTCCCGGAAAGAAGTGATTGCTGATGAAATTTAGACAGCATGACAGGAAGCTTGTTGGGTGAGTAATTGCAGGTTAAAATGAAAGCAAGCCCACCAATTTTTTCAAAGATATGATTGGGGATGAAGAACCACAATGAATTTTGATGTGTCAAAAATCTTTTTAATCACTTGATTTGAAATGTATTTATAATATCAAGGAAATTAAGCACTTCAAGACCACCTTCTGCTCTGCTGTTAGATAGAACTGCATCTTTAAGTTTGTGTGTTTTATTTCTCCAGATGAAGTCCAGCTTGTTAATTTCATTAGCAGTGGCATCATTCACAAAGAGAGAAAGAGATGGATAAACAAAATGAGAGACACCTTAAGCTTTCAACAAAAGGACCCTGCCGTATAATGTTAAGTCTCTCTGAAGCCAAAGGTTAAAAATATCTCTTGTTTTTTTAAGTCTTCCAGAAAAGTTCAGTTGCTGTCTTGCAATTACATTTTTTGTGATATGAATGCCCAAATACTTGACCGTGGTTTTTACTGGGATATTATCTATGAAAGTATCGTCACAATTGTGTATGGGCAATAATTCACATTTAGATACATTGAGTTTCAAGCCTGATGCTAATGAAAACTGTTTAACGAGACCAATAGCTTTGACCAACTGTTCTTTGTCTTTCAGGAAAAGGGTTGTATCGTCCACCAGTTGAGAAATTCTTATTTCTCTATTAAATATAGAGATGCCTTTGAAATCTGTATCATGTACTATATTTAATGACAATAATTCAACAACTAAAATAAATAGAAAAGGTGAGATCGGGCATCCTTGCCTAACACCACGGTTTATATCAAATCTATGAGAGGTGCTGTGGTTGATAATCACTGAGCTATTAATTCCTTTATAAAACATTCCAATGGTATCTATAAATTGATTTCCAAAACCAAACAGTTTAAGACATTCTCTAAGAAACTTGTGTTCAATGGTGTCGAAAGCTTTGTAAAAGTCTAAAAAAAAGAATGAATGCTTTTGAGTGTACTGAATCTGCATAGTCTAATGTGTCTATCCTTAATGAAGCCTTATTGTGTTTCTGCAACAATATGGGGTAGACCCATTTTTAATCTAGTTGCATAAACTAATGCCAGAATCTAGTAATCAATAGTAAGGAGAGTGATAGGTCGCCAGTTTTCTATCAATAAGTTGTTTTTATCTGGTTTCGGAATTAGTGATATAACGCCTTGTTTCATAGTTGTAATCATCTCTCCCTGATCTACACATTCACAGTACATACAAAATAAAGGTTCCTGAATGATGTCCCAAAAATGAATATAAAATTCAACTGAAAGCCCATCTATACCTGGGGATTGATTTCCTCTCTGGTCAGGTTAGAGTCACAAGTTTTTTCCAAGTCCTCATCAATTGTGACTATGTGTTTTTTAATCTTACCAATAAACATTTCACAGGGAGGATTGTTGAATTCTGATTTGTACAAGTTGCTATAACAGGAAAAAACAGAATCAGATATTAATTTTTGATCCGTACATTTACTACCATTAATATTAAGCATATTTAGTGACTTTCTTTGCCCATTTCTTTTCTCCAAAGCAAAAAAATAGCTGGAGTTTGTTTCCCCCTCTTCTAGCCACTTGGCTCTAGATCTCACAAATGCACCCTTGGCTAACTCAATGTAAATCTGATCTATTTTTAACTGTAACTCCTTTACTTAACTACTTTAGCTTGGGCTTCTTCTAGAGTCTAGAAGAAGCCCAAGCTTAATTATTTTTAGGTACACAATCTATGAATCTAGAGGGGAAAGTAGCTAATGTTAATGTTAGGCTTTCACGTCGAACCATCGTGTTTATTTTATTTTTCATGCATGATAGCAGCTAGCTAGCATACAGGGATCCTGCACAGCATGCTTCTTTTACTGTAGCTGCTAATGTGTTAAATGGAAAAACAATGTGTTGTTGCCCAGCCAGGGTTGCCAACCGTCCCTTGAAAAACGGAATCGTCCCGTATTTAGAAACAAAAGCACCCGTCCCGTATTGAGGTGAAAAGGGACGCACTTTGTCCCGTATTATTGTGACAGTCAAAAAATAGTCAGTAAATGCCAATGAAAATTTAATAACAGGGCGCTTTATATGTAAACTTACGGTAAACTTGATAGCAGAAGACAACAAAGCAGCATGCGTAGGTGACAGTGACACAGACGCCGACACTGCTTTACGGGGCGCTACACCTTCGAGCAGCAATGTGTCTAGTACCCCTCCGCGAAAAAAACAGAAAAGGATGCAAAAATATTGAAGAATGGGTAAAAGGAAGCACCTGGGTGGAAAAAGTGCGTGATAACATCTATAAAGCCACTGCACGGTGTGCCGGCGCTCTTTTTCCGTAGCCCATGGTGGACTGACTGATCTGAAACAACATGCTTCCAGTACTGCGGTCACGCCATCTGCACTTTAAATTTTAGTGCGCAATTACATTGCACTTTACGGCCCGTTTGTCAGCTGCAAGACTCCAAAATAGCCATTCAATTGTATTCATGCTGCTCCAATAAAATAAATACATCAATTTGTTATCAGCAAACTCCAGTGCATTCTTGAAGACCAGGTCCCCATGTGTTCATGACATGAATTTAATGCCTTTTTACTGAACCAATTTGGAATTATGGAATGCCATAATCTTCCAAAATGGCCATTCAATTGCATACATGCCGCATTTTAAAAGCCAACAAAAGGAGTGAATCAAATTGTTATCAGCAAACTCCACTACATCTTTGAAGAACAGGGCCTAATTGTTATTTTGTGTTAAAGTGAATTGCTGGATAATCATTTGTTTTCCATGTATTCATGTCACACAAAAATATGCATCTAATTCAATTCAGGTTCGAGTCAAATTGTTAAAAAATCATTTTACTTACAAAAAAGGGTAAAAAAAGTTTCACCACACCAGGATGGGTGAAGGCAATCGGGTCGGCCGGCCCTGCCAATGAAGTGTCCCTTATTTATTTTTCGGGGAGTTGGCAACCCTATGCCCAGCTAGCTAATGTCAGTACATGGGTGCAAACTAAATTCAAAAGGGGTCATTCATTTGATGATCTGTAGTTATGGGATTGCATCGTTTTCACCTATTTCACCGGTGATAGGACAGGTTTGCAGTGCACCCCTGTACTTAACCAAGCATTCGTCTATGAATGCAAGTGTAGTGTGAATTGTGTGTTCTTAGGCTATGTGGAGAATGTCTCTATGTCTAAAAATTTCGGAGCGCGCGCATCTGCTTGACTCTTCTGGGCTGAGCCCCGGATGTGTTAAAATCCTAGAGACGCCCCTGGTCTCGTCCAAAGCCGTCTGGCTCGCCTCCCACCAATTGGTGCATCCAAAATGTGATAGTGGTAATTACAGATCCTTCTCTGTTCACTAATACTATCTGGATATATCCTGTACATTTGGTGGAAAGACTCATAGTAAGTTTATTACGTAAATGCGTACGTGATGTGAGCAGATCTGAGCAGAGTTTTGTGTCTTGTCAGTGTAGACGGACACGCTACGGTGGAGCGGATTACAGTTTTACACTCTGGAGGGTGGTTTCAGATTTTTGTGTTTTAAGCCCCAAAAACTCTGTCACGGTCTAAACGAAAGGCACTTCAGATAAAATATTTTGTCATTTTTACCCGCAAGCGTCTTCGTTTAAACGGGGCCATAATCACTGCATGAAATGAAGCACCTATAGCTGTAGTAGTAGCAAGAAAAAGAAGGGGTGACTAGAGCGGAGCCTCTGTGTGTGAGATAACAGGGAGGGTAGAGGCAAGAAGTAGGCACTGAGTGGTAATCCTATGATGCTCTGCCAAGTAAGAATGGAGAGGTGATCTTTTTGAAAGAGACACATGCAGGCCTCATCAGAAATAATTCTAGTATAGTTCAGTTAGCTGCAGTTGAGTTGTCCTTGTTTTTTATAAAGAAAGGTGAGCACAGGTAGACCTCATATGATACCAGACACTGGTATCATATGAAACTAGAAGATCTAAGCCAGTGGTTCTCAACCTGTTCAGTGATGTACCCCCTGTGAAATATTTTTTTCAGCCAAGTACCCCCTAACCAGGGCAAAGCATTTTTGGTTGAAAAAAAAAAAAAAGACTTAAAAACAGAGCGCTGTCCCATCAGTGTCTGATTTATTAAATTTTGGAACACATACAAAATTCAAACGTGAAAAAAAAACTATTTAAAACATTTTAAATGTTAATAATCCATGACTAAATTTATTGCAAATATTTCTAATCACTAGAATGTAGTGTTTCAAACTAATGTAGTAAAAACAGTGAGCATATAACTATTTAAAACGATAACTGCTACGGTTCAACCACGACTCCATCTTTGAGTTTTCAAGTGATTGACAGGTGATGCCATCCTCGAACCATCCTGGTATGGGGGAGACTCTGGCTTTTTAGGATCATGAAATTGAATAGCCCACTGAATATAAAATTCATTTTATTAACTTATACTTATATTTTCCTAAAATATTTATTAATTATTATTTTTAAAGGATTTTTGCATCGATGCTACTTTTTAAATGTATATTTTAAAATCTCACGTACCCCCAGGCGTACACGTACCCCCCATTTGAGAACCACTGATCTATAGGCACCTTGTATGTTAGGATATCTATTGGGAAGTTGTCAATATAACGCTGCAAAGTTACAATGGTTTTAGCTACATGCTAATGACACTGAAACCAGGTATGTGACTCTGTCACAATGTTATTTCACGGACATAGCCGTATCGAAGCTATACAGAGCAGTGAAGTTTGAAGTTGAGGAAAGTTTAAGAAAATACTGTTGTCGTCCATACATGTTTGATATCAGTTGAGTTCAGTTTGACTGAATACTTTGTTGGTCAGTCTGTTGGTTTGACTCTCATTGTGGAGAAATAAAAAGACTGAAGTGAGATGAATAGACTGAGAATTTTCTATTATTTGACAAAACAATTCTTGATTGAATTTCATTTTGTGGAAACAAAATACAGTTAAACAGTTAAATTATATATATATTATATATATTATATTATATTATTATATTATATTATATATATTATATATATATTGTATCGCAATAAATCCGTGTATCATTCGTTCTTTCCATTTTCAATTGGCAATCAAAAATCAAATAATGAAAAATTGACTGGTTATTTTGTTATTTGCTGTCTATTATAGTTTTATCGTATTTTTGATCTGAGCCTAATATTGAAATATGAAAAAACAAAACAAATTTTGTTATTTGTTTTTTTGTTATAACACAAAATGCTTGTTTTTTCATATTTCAATATTAGGCTCAGATCAAAAATACGAAATGGAAAAACGGCCACCAGGAATGAATTTGATTTTAATATTTAATTGGTCGGGTTTACGTGACCTGGAAGTTTGACTGCGGTCAAGTGAGCCGTCATTCGCTTCTCCGTATTTGTTTTTTGTTTTATAATAGACAGCAAATAACAAAATAACCTGTCAATTTTTCATTATTTGATTTTGATTGCCAATTGGAAATGGAAAGAACGAATGATACACGGATTGCAATACTCACCATATCACAAAATGCTTAAAATTGCAATAATATCGTATCATGACTGCTGATTCACAACTCTTATTATTCCCCACAATATGCCCTAAGTTACATGATAAAACATGACGATGGCCATGTGATGTGGCTGAAAGTGCCAGAAGAAATCTTGTTAGTGGATCTTGAGCCAAGAATCTTTGGGTCAACAATAATCCTCAAGCTCAACTGCATTGCAAAAAAGGTGTGTCTAAAAACAAGATAAAAACACTAAATCTGAGGGAAATGATCTTGCTTCATGGACAGATAATTTCACTTGACAAGATTTCTTGAATTAAGATTATTAACCCTTAATAGGGCACTCATTGAAATACTTGCAAATTCCAAATTTCAACCCTAGAGAATATTGGAGGATATTACATACTGTCAGAATGTGTAAAAAAAAACATACGGACCCGGGGGAGGGGGGGTAATATTTTGAGAAAAAAAGTTTACTTTTGAGATTTAAAGTGGTGAATCTGCGAGAAAAAAGTTGTTTTTTCCCCCACTTTTGTCTCGTAAATCTGTGACTTTTTTCGAGCAGATTTGCCACTTTAAATCTCTTAAATCTGCAAATTTTTTTCTTGTAGATTTGGCACTTTAATATTGTAAATTTGCAACTCAGAGCCGCTCCTGAGGACGCTGATGTCTAGGAAAATGGGGTATTTAAATATATTCCATCCAGTCTACACATGCCTCGCCCAAACTAGTACACAAAAATGAGGTGAAGTTTGGAAATCTTCAAATTTCAACCCTAGAGAATATTGGAGGATATTACATACAGCCAGAATGTGTAAAAAAAAAAAAACATACGGACCCGGGGGGTAATAGTTTGAGATTAAGTTGTCAAATGTACAAGAAAAAAATGTGCAGATTTCTGAGATTTAAAGTGGTGAATCTACAAGAAAAAAGTTGTTTTTCCCCACTTTTGTCTCGTAAATCTGCTACTTTTTTCGAGCAGATTTGCCACTTTAAATCTCTTAAATCTGCACATTTTGTTCTTGTAGATTTGGCACTTTAATCCCCCCTTTCGTATTTTTATTTTTATTCATACTTGGCCATAATACGACGTCATAGTCAAGTTGTCCTCATACAAGTCCATGTGGTTCTACGACCTCACAGAGAGACATAGGGACCCCATTTTGATATCCACTGAAGTTACCAAATATAGTTATTCGCCCGATAAAGGGTTAAATCCAGAAATAAGCATGTTGAACATTTAAAATAAGAAATTAATTCTTAAACCAAGATTTTTTTTATCTTGGTAAGAAACAAATTTTTTGCAGTGTGTTATTCTGGCAGTACTGACGTGATGTCTTCTACTACATTACACCAAAGACTTCCAAATTTTACAAAAAATAAAAATGGCCGTGGGACCGGGGAGGTCGGAAACCAGTCTGAGGATGGAATTCAGAGTGGTTTTATTGCTTTTTGTCTGGCAGCCTTGATTCAGTGGACACAGTCAAAGGCTTTGAACACCTTCATGGTCATTGAAAATATGCCTGGAAGATTTATTGAATGGCTTTAGGTTGTGCCTGTGCTGCCTCCATCTGACTGCATTTTGTCTGAGAGTATTGTGTTTTGACATGACCATTATCAATTCATTGCAGTCTGCCTTTCTGCACTGTCTACAATAATAAATTAAGCAGCGCTCAGAGCCAAGGCACCCAGCCTGCCTTACAAAGGGACAATATGGACCATCTGGAAATATTTTTATGTTGATGATGTAATGAAGCGAGCAATTTCTTCTCACACAAATCATTACCTCCTGACTGGATTACTCAGCTCTGACAATAATGTCTTCATAAGGAATTAAATTTAGGACACATCCCAGAAAACTATGCGCTCATTTAAACGATTATCATATTGCACAAGCAGTTTAATTAAAACAGTGATTTTCATTTGCTGCTGTTATTGGGACAACAAACTCATTCTTCCGATGACGTCTATACTGATGAACCATGCAGGTGCCCCATTCCCACTCTTGATTCCTCATTTCTTTTTCACTTACAATAAAAGCCTAATGTTCTTTTGAAGATTTGATTTGGATAACTATTACACAAGCTGTTTTATTGAATGGTGCCTAATTATCTTACATGCAATTTATATTAAGTCTGTTTTTCAGAACAAATTGTATTGTAAGAATCTTTCTTTACAGCTGGTTTAAAGCATTTTTTGGAGACCAAGGGGCAGGAAGACAGAAGGGCCTTTCATAGTGCCCTTTCATGCCATGACATTTACGGCTCTGTAACATCTCGTCTGCACTGTGAAAGTCTTATGGCGCGTTTGTTTTGCAGAACAGAAGAGAGGAGAGTAATATCCTTTTAACTATTTATTAAGCCAGTAATGAAAGAGTGAACACATACATGGACCTTAATCTGATCAGAAATGCAGTCTGGAAGACAGTTAGCTGTAGGGTTGCCAACCGTCCCTTGAAAAACGGAATTGTCCCGTATTCAGAAACAAAAGCACCCATCCCGTATTATTGTGACAGTCAAAAAATAGTCAGAAAATGCCAATGAAAAATGAATAAGAGGGCGCTTTATATGTAAGCTTACAGTAAACTTGTTTCTAGGCACCGTCCTGCTCCGTGACCAATGAGCTGACAGCATATTCACACACGAGTATGACGATACAGAATACTCTCATCCCATTGGTCGAGGAGAAGATAGCAGAAGACAATAAAGCAGCATGCGTAGGTTACAACTGACACAGACACCGACACCTCTTTACGCAGTGGCGAACCGTGAGCACTACAGCTGGGCCTTCAGTAGTCCGACCGGCTCGTGTTTTTGCATTTTTCATGTTTTAAAACTAATAAACACAAGTCTTGCCATCCCTGCTTGTTGCAACTTTAGAAAATATAATCATGTGGGGAAAAAGACTTACAAACATGGACCAAAACGGCTCCATAATACTCACAAAATTCCAAAAGAAATAAAAAAATTAACTAAACAGCATGAAGTGTTCATAATTGCTGTTTTACGCATGCCTCTGTGCGTCTGGCATACACATGTCAGGCGCACTATCTATGTATCTAAAATACACACCATGCTTGCGAACTGAACCACTAACCACTTATTATTATAATTATTATTATTATTATCATTATTGTTGCTGTACAGAGTCAAATCTCTGTCAGCGCTGAAATATGAATGAATGACAGCGTGTCGCTGCCCGAAAGAGAGATAGATAGAGAGATAGAGATAGAGAGAGACAGAGATGGCCAGATTATGTCAGATTAATTAGTCCTCTAAAACAAAGTTTCCAAACTGACCGTCGCTTGCAGGTGTGCCGCAGAATCTTGATGCCGGTGTGCTGACTTTGTCAGATTTGTAAGGCTAACAAATCCGCCGCTGACCCAGGTGGATGACTTGTCACAAAAGTAAACAACTCCAGCAGTGCAGCCTGTTTGTTTTCTTACAGCCCATCATCCATGGATATCGCTGATAATTTTCGGTCCACTTTCTTAACTTTATCTTTTAATTCCAGTTCTGGAGTTGGTCTTTCATTTTTTATTATTTGAAGTTTTTCTGTCAAAGGCCGCTTTGAAAAAGGCGATGCTATCAAGCTAGCCACAACGTCACTCTCGTCTTCTACCATTTAACTGTCTCTCAACGGCTCTCACCACTCTGACGCTGTTAGGACTTCACAAAGGCCTACGATCTTTTGTTTTTGTCCCGCCCACTTAAAATCAAACCATGATTGGTCAATTTTCCCATCACTCTCCAAACCAAAACACATAGCTTGGCCTTCCCTGAGATTCGTGAAGTCCTAACCAATTAATGAGCTAGCCATGGATAACATGTTTCAGGACAGTAACCCTTTCGTTGCTGATGTGATCTTGACAGTAAACTTAACTTTAGAACATAGATGAGAGAAAATGTATTAAATATATTGTATCAAATTAAATGAGATAATTTTAAAAAGAATACATATATTATTTAATACTCATATTTTTTAGTTTAGAATTTTTAAGGCCTTCTCTGAAGGCGTAGAAGGCCCTGAAGGTTCCCCTCTGGCTTTACGGGGCGGTACACCTTCGAGCAGCAATGCCACTAGTACTCCTCCGAGAAAAAAAAACAGAAAAGGATGCAAAAATACTGAGGAATGGGAAAAGGAAACACCTGGGTGGGAAAAGTGTGTGATTATATCTATAAAGCCACTGCAGGGTGTGGCAGCGCTCTTTTTCCGTAGCCCATGGGGCACTGCCATGGGGGACTGACTGATCTGAAACAACATGCTTCAAGTACTGCGGTCGCGCCATCTGCACTTTAAATTATAGTGCGCAATTACATTGCACTCTGCTAAACTCCACTACATCTTTGAAGAACAGGGCCTAATTGTTATTTTGTATTGAAGTGAATTGCTGGATAATAATCTGTTTTCCATGTATTCATGTCACACAAAAATATGCATCAAATTCAATTCAGGTTTGAGTCAAATCATTAAAAAATCATTTCACTCACAAAATAGGGGCTAAAAAATTTCACCACACCAGGATGGGTGAAGGCAATCAGGTCGGCCGGCCCTGTCAATGAGGGGCCCCTTATTTATTTTTCGAGGAGTTGGCAACCTTAGTTAGCTGCAACCACCGTCAGAGAAAAGATGGCTATCTTACTGTTACACAAAGTTTTATAATGTGAATGTATAACTATCTCATTGATCAAAACTGTTGGGGGGGGCCCATGAGTTTAAACTCACCCCGCCCTTGATGACATGCAGGCTACGTCCCTAGCCTCTTGGTGCTTCCGCCTTCCGGCCAACGCCTGTTGGGTGGTGTCTAACACACGCCTCCCACTTGGTCCACGTCCGACAGTCATTAAATCACTGTTCAGCAGCATGCACAACAACTGCGGTGGCCGTCACTAACTGTGCACATGAAGTGTCCGCCCCTGATCATAAACAAACATAAAATTTAAATCTCTAATTCTTGCCTATAAAGCTGTCTCCGGTACTACACCCAGCTACTTGAACGCCCTGATGCAGGCATATGCTACCTCACGACCGTTGAGCTCTTCCAATGAACGGCGCCTGGCTCTGCCACTTGTTGGTCCAAGGCAATCCAAACTCTTTGCATTTCTTGTTCCCCGTCGGTGAAAGCACTACCAGTTCCTACCAGAGCAGGAGCGTCTCTCTCTACCTTTAAAACCTCCTGAACACCCAGCTCTTCAGAGAGCATCTTCTCTCCTAGCACCACCACATCTCTACTCCTTAAAGAATTGTCTCTAGCACGTATTGCTGCACCAATGGCTATTTTTGCACTATACCTTGATTGTTCCCCCTTTTTTTCCCCCTGTAAGTCGCTTTGGATAAAAGTGTCTGCTAAATGACTAAATGTAAATGTAAAATGTAAACAAACCAGCATGCTAACTGTGCACAGTGCCCGGTGCTTGTTGTACAAAAACAGAGGTCACTAACTGAACACTGCTGCAGCACATACAGACTGTACTGCTACAAAGCTAACTGTGCAGCACTGCTGCTGCTCTGTTGCATGTCACTATCGTCTCCTCCCACCTTGTTCTGCAACACCAGACTGCACTATGAATGGGCATGAATGTTTCCGTCAATATAGCGGGACATTTACGGGCCACACTATGAAGGGCCTATACAAACAAGCAGAATGATACACAGTTTAAAGCAAGGTTGCTAGGGTAGCTGGCAGTTGATTACTTTAATACCCTGCAGAAGTAGTGGTGGGCAAAGCAGTTATTTTCAGTGCACTGAATCATTAGAATCAGTTAAAATGTTCACTCGATATCAGAACTCACTGAGCTGAAACATGTGGAGCGTTTATTTCAGAGCAACTAATTAAACCGACCTGCCCACCAGTGGGTGAGGGTAGAGACAAGGTTTTTTCTTTTTTCTTAAGTGATGTAGTTTTGATGTGTTTTAGCCACATACTAAACATCAAAATTGAAGAAGATGTTACATTTGAAATGAAGCCTCACACATGCATTTTAGCATTTTTCTATTATCAGCTTTGGCTCAAATGTTTTGATTTGGTCTAATTTTAACCCTTCCCCTACCCCTAAACCTACCTGGACAGGACAGAATACTGTTCAGATTTCACTAAATGTATATCTCAGGTTTTACAGTGCAGTGTAAACACACCATTAGTGTGAATGCTGCAATCTTGGATTTGCCTTTGACAGTTCGCAGGGACACATTATTGTGTAAAAATAAATAAATAAAAGAAGCACATCAGACTACTGCATTATTTATTTAATGGAAAGTGCTTCTTAATCACAGTTTTTTTGTATTTTTTCCCTCAACTATATTTTCATGCTATACTCTTATACAGTTGGTGTCAGCATTATGTAAAACCAAGGTGATGCCTGTGGAAACATCTGTGTCAAGTCTGAAAAGTTGAGGCCCAACAACTCCCACAATGCTTCTGCTTTTACCTCTGCTGCTAGTGAAGTTGTTTTTAACACTACAAACATGCTTTCTTCTGCATATGAAGGTCACAACTCTTGTTCTTGTATGCTGTACAGTATGTGGGTTGACCCGGAGGAGCCTGCGCGCTGCGCGGCTGTGAAGACAATCTGTTTTTAGTTACTTTCACACCTGATGACTGTCGATGCTCACTTGTATCTCTCACTCCTTGAACATTCATTTCCTCAAGGCTCCAGGTAAACTGGGAGGTGTGACACCACATTAAGTAAGAAAAAAAAACACTTTCTCACTGTTGTATTAACTCAATGCACTTTGCCAGGGAAAACATGACATTCTTCATAAAGGCATAGTGGCATGTAGCAGGAAAACAAACATTTTATTTGTCCTTGTTTCTGTTACCGAATTGTATTAATGAGGGAATGTTCAGAGGATGTGCAGCTGCGGATGTTACCAATTTTTTTTTTCCTTTTCTCTCTTTTCTTTCTTTCTCCTTATTGTATAGATTTATGAGGATCTTAAACTCTAAGCTATATTAATATAGGGATTTTTTTATTTATTTATCTATTTTTCTCAGGGTAAATGTATATTGCAATTGTTTGTAATTTTATTCTATTTTGTAAAAGGGGATAATTGTATATTGGATTTTTATAGTATTGTGATTATGTATGTAGTTGTAAAAGCCCAACTAGGGACAGGAGTTGAAAATTAGCTGAAGTTATATCTCTATATGCAACACATCGGATGCATGTCCTGTATCTATGTTAACTGCATTGTCCCTATAAATTAAATAAAAAAAATGTTACTACCATCTTACAAAGTCTCAAACTTGCAGCCTCCTCTTGTGTAGGTGGTTTCAAAGAAATCCCAATTTTTCAGCAGAACTCACAAGTTGTGACAGTGGAGGGAATCATGGGGAAAATGGCAGTTTCTCATTAATCTAATAAAATATTTTGACTGGGTTATGACAGTTGTTCTGTATTGCTGTGTCCATACTGTTTTGACTGGGGTGGCCCAAATTGTGCCCTGACTTCAGCAGGGATGGGATAAGGTAAAGAGTGTGCACCAGGCGGCAACCTCCGGGTCTGAGTCTGAGGTTTGGCTGCAAAAATATTTCTGTCCATTAATTTCAATGCAAAATGAGAAAACTTCTCACTGGATTTATTACTTCAGAAATGTTTTTTTCTGACAACACTATGGTCTCAATCACTAGTTGAAAATATTCTTCAAGACAATTTGATATTAATAGTTCAAATAATGGCCCCATTTAGAAGAAAATAGAAGATAAAGAATCATATGATTTCGGGCGTGGCTACCTTTGATTGACAGGTCACTAACAAGGCGAGCCATCATCTGGAGAGAAGCAGAACAATGTGTATCCATGGCAACGTGTCAATAAAGTTATATACAACATTATATAGATATAAAAAAGGACGTTAGCGGTTTGGTCTCATAACTTTGACCCTTTCACTGTATTTTCACTTAATGACAGTTTATTCGAACGTTTTGTTCAGTAAAAATGTCTTGTTTAGCGTTTGGTTTGACACTCCAAGGAGTCGCTGTTCAGTTTTCTGAGGTAAGTGACGTACATTTTCTTTATGTTTTTTGCCAAAACTAACATCCCAGTTAATGCTCCAATTAATGCTAACATGAATTAGCAGCAGCTTCTCTCAGTCAAGTTGAGGTGTAGAGAGGCTGTAGTCAGTGATCAGATCCCTCTCGCTCCTCCACAGTCCAGATATGGTCTGCTCCCCGTATCGGAAACAAGATGGCCGCACAAGATGGCGACGAGTGTAACGCTGAACTTGATGCTTCGAACGGGCCACAAACCAATGGGTGACGTCACGGTGACTGCGTCCATATTTATATACAGTCTATGGTGTGCACACTCGTTGGAATAACTTCTGTCTAATTTCAAAATGCCTATTTTTTGTTACTAGACGTTTAAACCCATTTTACAATTCTAATCCGTTAATAGGGTGTCCTTTATTGCATTTAACCCTATTAGGGTTTGTTGTTTGTTAACATATATCTCCTTAAGAAGAGACAAATAACTTCAGCAATGTTTTAAAGTTAGACAATGATAACAAATCTGAAAAATAATTTGTTGTTAAACAGCACTCTTAATGTCACAATTTTAATATAATATATTCAAGGCTCTGACCTCATCAGTCCTCAGATGCAGTTTACATGAGGTCTTGAGAAGGGATGGATATGTATATTCCCCCGTCAGAGCCTGCAGGTGGATGCTGGGGTGGTGGTGGGACTAAGATAGTAAGTGGTAATACGGATGCAGGCAGCAGCAGCATTGACAGTAAGGAAGAGAACCCGAGGATTTTTACAGCTTAAATAGACCGCCAAGTTGGGAGGGTGTGTTTTTTGATTGAGGATGTATGAGGAGTGAGGCATGTCATGCGTATGGCAGCCAGTTCAAGTTGCCTGTCTGAACTAGCTCCATTTATTGGCACTTCCTCATTGGCTTCACATTCAGTTTTTCTGTAATCTTACTGACAAACAAACAAACACTGAGTTGATAACTGGCTCCTCTGATGGTCTTTTTCGGTGTGTCAATGAGCTTTAAGTTTTAATGTAGAAAAAACATTGATGCTACAAAGATGTTTTAAAATGTTTCCAGTATGTATGTGCCAATAAGGAGCAGGGAAAAACAGATTGGGTGAGCCATGAAATATGAATGCTAACTCATTTTTTCATTTCGCCCTATCTGGCAGTGTTAACCCTTTGATGCATGACATATTAACACCCCTTAATGCACAACATGGGTCTAAAATGACCCGCATTCATTTCCCATGTTATTTAATGCTTGCTGTTTGTTTCTGTGCTCTATCTTTTGATCTTTATTTTTGCTGTTTGTTTCTTTTTTTTTGATCTTTATTTTTTCATTGAATATTCTACGCATTCTTTAAATATCTTGTTTTTGATGACAAAAGATCATTATTTTCATTTTGCCTCTCATACTTTATGAAGAAAAAAAGCTTTTGTATTATTACATAACTACTTGGCTAAGTAGCTTGCTAAGCTAACTACTTAGCCAAGAAGTTAGCTAAGTAGTTAGCTTAGCAAGCTAATTAGTGAAGAAGTTAGCTAAGTAGTTAGCTTAACAAGCTACTTAGCTTAAAAAAAAAAGGAATATGGGTCATTTTTGACCCATGTTGTGCATTAGAAGGGTAGTGACACAAAAAGGGATTTTATTCAAAAATTAATAAAGGAAAACATAAAAATTAGGATGTATGATGATCAAAAACAAACTAATTGAGGAAAACATGGAATACTGAATGATGAGATATAGAACATAAAAACTCTGTCGGGTCACTTTAGACCCATGTTGTGCATCAAAGGGTTAATGAAAGTGAAATAAAATTTTTGTATCAGCCACATAATTTGGATCCACACCAAAATTGAATGGGTTCTTCTGGCCCATGCTATACCCTTCCACCAAGTTCCGTGAAAATCAGCCCTAGTAGACTATCTGCAATTCTGCTGACAAACAGACAGACAGACAGACAAATACTGGAAACAGCACAGAAACACGACCTCCTGGGTGGAGGTAAAAATGTAGCTTAGTGAAAGTTCAGTCAGTCACACTGCCTCACTCAAAGCCAAGCTGCTTCTCTTATCCTCCTTCCTGTCACACTCCTTCCTTCTGCTATCCACCTCAGCTGCCTCCTAATCGTTTTATCAGTAAACAGAGCACATCCAATAACAATCCCATGTTCTCTGCATGTACCATTCAGCTGTATGTGTATCTTGCTTCCCGCAGACAATGTGGTTGATATATTCTTTCACCAAATACTAGCATCTGTTCCTTTTCAGAAGCTTATAATGGGGGGAATCACACTTAGCTTTGAAATCATATTTAATGCAGTGCATACAATCCATTCTATCATTGCTTTGTGACACCTTTTATTCATGTTTCTTATTTTACAATGATTACACTAGGCATGTCTTCACAACGTGTTCACCTCCAGTGTGAGTGTGAGCACAGGCAGAATCCTCTCACTCACACTGCTCACATTGCTGTAGGGAGCAACACCATGTGGCAGCAGATGGGGGAACATATCACATATGAACAAAGAAGAGAAAAGACTGTACACACAATCACCACATGCAGGCCTGCCGTCTGTTCTCCTCTCTGTTCACATGTGTGTGTTTTTCCGTTTTTAGTGGCTGACAAATGGAGAAGCCGCTCAGTAGCCCTTGCTTACTTGACTTGATAGTAGAGTCTCGACTAGTGGTTCCCAACCTTTTTCTTGTGGGACCCACATTTTTACCATTGTAAACTTTGGCGACCCCGCCCCCATCTATGGAGCCGAACTCAATGTAACTTTCATGATAACCTCTCTTTTTCTTTTTGAGATATTCAGCATTTTCGTCTCCCTGACGCCTCGCCATTTTTCCATTAGCTCTGTGTTTCTGTTGTTAGGAGAGGTTACTGCTAGATGAGGTTACCGCTAAGTGAGGTTACCGATAAACGAGGTTACCGCTAGGCGAGGTTACCGATAAACGAGGTTACCGCTAGGCGAGGTTACCGCTAGGCGAGGTTACTGCTAGGTGAGGTTACCTGTGTATACTGCAGGAGTGATGTTACACATGTCCTTATTCTCGCGATACATTTATATTTAACACATAGATTTATTATATCCCTTAAAATCAAGAGGGCTTCGCGACCCCCCCATGGATCTTTGGCGCCTTCCTTGGGGGGTTGGGCCCCCCCTGTTGGGAATCACTGGTCTAGAGAAGGAAGTGTAATTCCAACCTCAGGGTTGGAAATTTTCACTTTTCAGTAATTGGACTTCCCACACTGAAGCACATCAGCCTGGAGGTAAAAGTGAGGAGAAAGAAAAGACTATAAATCTCCCCAAAGAATGGATGAGTTAAATTGTTTTTCTAGAACTCTGGGAGAGGACAGTAGTTATTTGAGGAAGATCATCTGTGTTTTTTGTGTTCAACATCTCAGTGTGCTTGGTATCTATGTTTTTCTATGAAAGTTTTGATGTGAAGATGTGAACTGAATCTCCAAGTCGAGTGAAAAGGTTTCTACTGTAATAGCAGCACAGCTCATGGCTTCGTGTTATGGAGGATGGGAGATGAAACAGAAATGTGCTTTCAGATGGAAATAAATGATGACAATGAGGCTTTTATGTCAAACTCGCAGGAACATCAAAGAGAGAAATGCCAGTGGAATGTGGAGACCAGATATAAGCTGTCATGAAAAATGTATTCACACATGCAGGGAATGGTATATAGGGATGCATAATGTAATGTTTAAAGCATATAAAACTTAACGAAAATGTTGTATATGCATTATAAGAGGACTAATAATTACAAAAATCAATAATGCTTTAAAATATATATTAACAGGGCAACCTGGTCTCACAGAAATCCGTGAAATAGCCACGGATTTGCTTAACTCAAAATCCGTGGAATAGCCACGGAATCACTCAAATTTCCGTGAAACTGACACGGATTTCGCTACAATGCAAGTTAATGACATGTCATATGAATGTCATATTCCAACCTGGTATTTTTTCCTATTGGTTTGTGTCCAAGTCACGTGACTTTCAAGGTTCCGGCGGTCAGAATAAAAAACATGGCGGACAGCTCTCTCATTTTTAGTGAAAAAAATCAATATTTTGACTTTGTTTCTGCATAAAAATGTATAACATTTTTGATTACATTTCTAGCGAGAAATATATGTTTTATTTTCTAAATATTCACTCAGTGGATGTACATAATCACTTTGTGGCGAAGATCTCGCCAGAAAAAGGCGATCTGCTGTGTTTTATTTTGAAATCTGTTTTATTTTGTAATCTACCGGATGTGCTGTGCGATCCTACCGGATGTGGTGCGATCTCTGAATCTGAATCGCGCTTCACTGTAAATCGCCCGGACTCTGCTCTCCTGTTTTAGTTAAAATATCTTCATTAAACAAACATTGTTGTCTTTTTTTAGCATAGATAATATACATGCAGTATACTTATTATTAGACAGTGGGTGATATTCGATATATTGGGTAGAAATAGGTCTTCACAACCCTAATACGGAAGAACTACAAAAAGTTTACTGATGTCGACATAAGAAGTGAGGTCTAGGGAGTTGTTGTTGTTTTTTTTATTAAAAAAGGGTTTCCTGTTCCGGCGGCATGAATTGAAAGCGTCTCCGTCGCTCCCTCTTCAAAGTTTAACTTTTAAAACAATTTAATGTGTTAAATTGAATTTTGAGAGGCATTGTATGCAAAGTGTAGGAATGTCAACGAGAGATCGTAATCTAAGAAGTAACTCTGCCATGAACTCCACGGCCACGGACCGCACAGAGCTTATCATGATTATACGAGAGGTAATTCGAGAGGAGATCGGCATGGCGTTTGACCTAAAAATGTAACCGATAAAGGAATCAATTGACTCTCTACAAGAAACCTTGAAAGACACATCTTCAAAGCTGCGAGAGGTGGAAGAAGCAGTTACAGATAATGATCGCCGTTTGACTGATATGGAGAAAAAACACGCTAACTTGTATGCAGAAAACACCGCACTGAGAGAGAAAATTCAAGAAATCGAAGATCACAACCGTAAGTTTAATATTAGGATCTTGGGGATTCCTGCTGATGCTGAAGCTGGTCAACCAACTGCGTTCATGAACAACATGCTAAGGGAAGTGTTTGGTGCCGATAAACTCGGGCCGCGGCCTGTTAACTTTGTGCACTGCACCGGACCCCAATCAGCTGCCGGCTCAAGATGCATGATTGCCCGGCTGTTTAGCTGGGAAACCAAAAGAACAATTATTAGACAAGCTGGGGAAGCAGCTGGGTATTTGAAATTCCAGGACAAGAAGATGCATATCCACCCGGATTTTTGGCTGACATGCTGAAGAAGAGAGCAGCATTCAAGGATGTAAAAAATCGGCTAAGAGAAGCGGGACTAAAACATGGTATCCTGCATCCGTGCAAGCTGATAATTACCCATCAAAAAAACACTGTGACATTTACGGATGCCAAAGAGGCACTGGCTTATTACGATCAGGTAATTAAACCATCTCTCCGCGATGCACAAGTGTGACTTTTCTCTCTCTTTTCCTTTCATACTTTAACATCACACAAACTGGGCAGAAAGCCTTTTGTATACGTATGGATTTGATGGATTTTCTTCTTTATTTTATTTCATTTTTTCTCCTGGACTATTCTTCAGTGTCTACTTATGATCTCATTCAAATCGGATATCAATATTTGAAGGGGGAGCTGTCAGATTATACATCATGCGGCACCTCTACCTACATGTAGAGGGGGACATTAATGGGAAGCTTCTAACGGGCGGGGGCGAGGGGAGGGTGTGTGGTGTGTGTTTCGTTTTTTACATTTTTTTTTTTTTTTCTTGTGATGTGTTTCAGGTCTACACTTATTTTTATCATGTTGATCGTATGCTATGCCAAGTTATACATTTTTAAGTTGGAATGTAAAAGGGCTGGGGAGTCCTACTAAAAAAAGGAAAATCTTGTCTTATTTAAAGGAAAATAAAGTAGATATTGCCTATTTACAAGAAACTCATCTTTTACCATCTACCCATGACCAGCTTGAATCTAAGTGGTTCGTTAAAGTGTATCATTCCTCTTTTACATCCAGTTCCAGAGGTGTTGCCATTCTAATTAGTCAGAATACACCTTTCTCTCCTGGTGAAATTAAAATTGACCCACATGGTCGATTTATTTTTGTTAGAGGTTTTTTAGCTCAAGAAGAGGTCATTCTGTTGAATTCATATAGTCCTAATTATGATGACCCTAAATGTATTAATGATCTTTATCTTTTACTTCTTCATTATGATATTCCAGTCTTTTGGGGAGGTGATTTTAACAGCATCTTGGATGCAAATTTGGATAGATCTTCCCAGAGTAAATATAAATTACCTAACATGTCAACAGCTTTGGAAAACAGCACAAGAAATTTAGGAATTTACGAGGTTTGGAGAACACTTCATCCTGAGGAGATAGCATTTTCCTTTTATTCTCATGTACACAAATCATATTCGAGAATAGATTTTTTTTAAATCCGATTAACTATATCTCAACAGTTACAAATTGCTTCTATCATGCAAGGATCCTTTCAGATGATTCTGCGTTGAGTTTTGAAATATAATTTGGAAAATCATTGTCAAATCCCAAACCCTGGAGGTGTAATGTTATGTTACTTTCAAAAGAGGAATTTATAACTTATATGAAGGTTCATTTGGAAAGTTTTGTTGAGGTGCATCAAAATAGTGCAACGTGTCCATTAATAATATGGGATACATTGAAGGCTTATATTAGAGGATGTGTAATTGCCTTCTCCTCTTCTTTAAAAAAGAAAACAACAAATGAATTGAAAAGCATCGAACAAGATATAATGGATTTGGAAAGGCAACACTATATAACTAATGACCCTAATTTATTAATGCAGATAGATGATCTTAAATTGAGATATTATTCCATTAATACATATGCTAGCGAATTGGCACTGACCAAATCAAAATTAGCTTACATAGAACAGGGGGAAATGGCAGGTAAATTGTTAGCGAGACAGATAAAAAAGGAAACAGAAGACAGAACAATTCTTAAAATTAAAAATCAAGATGGGTCCATTACAGTGGACCATCTTCAAATTAATGATGTCTTTAAATCATATTATACTGAATTATATACCTCCACATCACAATTCGAACCGGATGAGTGTAATTCCTTTTTGGATAATATTTTGCTCCCTGTTTTAACTCAAGCTGATGGACTAAGTTTAGAAAAAGATATATCTTTAGAAGAACTTCTAAGTGCTATGGCAACACTTCAAAAGGGCAAATCACCAGGTTTAGATGGCCTGCCAATTGAATTTTATGATAATTTCTCAAATTATTTAATGCCTCTTTTTCTTGCCATGATTAAAACCTGTTTTAGGAAAGGCTGTCTTACTCAATCTTTATGTATGGCATCTATAACTCTTCTCTTAAAGAAAGATAAAGACCCTCTCGATTGTGCCTCTTATAGGCCGATTTCAGTTCTTAACGCAGATTATAAAATAATTGCCAAGGCTCTAGCTTTACGGCTTGAAAGGGTTTTACCTAGCATTATTCATCTAGATCAAACAGGGTTTGTTCATGGTCGAACCTCCACTGACAATTTACGCCGGTATTTTTATATTCTCTACCATACCAATGAATTAAATTCTCAAAATGTTATTCTCTCCGTCGATGCTGAAAAAGCATTTGACAGAGTCGAATGGAAATATCTGATGTCTGTCCTTAGAAGGTTTAATTTTGGTCCTAAATTTTGTCACTGGATATTAATTCTATATAGTTCTCCCATTCCCATGGCTGTGGTAAAAACAAACAGCAATTATTCTAAATCATTTTTTCTCTCAAGGGGCACAAGACAAGGCTGCCCAATGTCTCCTGCTTTGTTTGCAACTACTATTGAGCCACTAGCTGCTATGATTAGATCTCATGACCATATTAAAGGTATTACGATTGGGAGGGAGGAACATATTATATCTTTATATGCCAACGATATTCTGTTATATCTTCACGATCCCTTAAATTCCATGCCATCTTTATTATCTTTATTTGAAGTATTTGGGAAGCTATCAGGCTACAAGGTTAATTGGGACAAAACAGAGATAATGCCAATTTCCAATTTTGACCATATGTTACTGATGAATCATCTGAACTGGAAATGGTCTACTAAGTGTATTAAGTATTTGGGTATGTTAATTCCGAAAAATCCTGAAGACGCCTTCAGTTTGAATTATCTCCCATTAGTTGATAAAATATCAGAGGAACTGAAGAGAATCGGCCATCTTCCGATTTCTCTTCTGGGTAGAGTAAATATAGTTAAAATGTCTGTTTTACCTAAATTTTTATAGTTATTTCAAAATCTTCCAACGATTCCACCACAATCCTTCTTTAAAAAAGTACAGAGTTTAATATCCTCCTTCATATGGAATAATAAAACCCCACAAATTCGTATGTCAGTGTTATATTTACCATACGAGTCTGGTGGCCTGAAGCTTCCCAACCTTTATTATTATTTTCTATCATCTCAGCTTACCCAGTTTAAACAATGGTTTTTAAACACCTCATGTTCATGGAAAAGAATTGAATCCTCTGATATCTATCCATACAGTCTAAAAAATTTACCATACATAGAGTTCAAAGAAGTGGGTAAAATTACCAAGAACCCTGTTATCTTAAATAGTGTTAACATTTGGAGATTGTCTCATAAATTGTTAGGGTATAAGATTCCTGTTTCTCCTTTCTCTCCAATCTGGAATAACCCAAGTATTATATGCTGTAAGGATGACACTTTTAAATCATGGTACGATAAAGGTATTCAAGAATTTGGTCAATTGTTTGAAAACGGGACATTTCTTTCTTTTGCTCAGTTGCACAGAGATATGAATTACCTCCTTCTCATTTCTTTCGATTTCGAAGAGGATTGGTCTTATGTTTGTAGGCAAGTTAATAAATGTTGCTACAATTTAAGGCATAAACTAGCTCTATTTAAGATGATACATAGGATTTACTACACTCCAGAGAAACTACATAAAATGAACAGTGAGATGTCATTTCTCTGCTGGCGCTGTAAAAAACTTTTTTTGGAAATCTATTATTGAGTTGATATCTCAATGTCTACAATTACCTATTCCATTGTCACCTTGTTTGTCTTTTGGGAACTAGTCTGTCTGACAAGTGGAATAAACACCATAGCAGATACATAGATCTTGTTATGCTTGCAGCCAGGAAATGTATAACTTTAAAATGGAAAGATACAGAACCCCCTGCAATAGCTCACTGGTGGAATGAACTTTCAAGCTATCTTACACTGGATAATATACATATAGGAGTAAAGGCAGACCGTCAGACTTTTTAAAAATTTGGCAATCTCATATGGAATTTGACTTTAAGAGCACTCTGGGTCAATATAAGGCATAGTAAAAATGGCAAGACCTGATCGTAATAGTATGTGTTGTTGTGGGTTTTTTTTTTTTTTTTTTTTTTTTGGGTTTGTTTGTTTTGTTTGTCTGTTCTTTTTTGTTTGATTGTTTTTTCTCATCTGTTTGTTTTCTCATCTGTTTTTTTTTTCTTTCTCTCATATGTTTTATTGTTCCTTATTTATGCTGTGTAACATTGTCTGTTGTGTGTTGAGGGTATAGGTTTGGATATTATTTTGGCTTTCTGAGTGGTGTGAAAGGGGCCAGCCCCCCGCTTAAGATTGGAAGGTGTCTCGCTTTCTGTAATAAGTTTTTGACTTTGGCAAGCTTGTGTTTTGTGGGGGTTGGAGTTTTGTGCATATCCTCTGTAACTTGTTGATTGTGTGTGAAAAAAAATATAATAAAAATAAAAATAAATTTTTAAAAAAAGGGTTTCCCCTAAAATTGGAAGTTGGAAATACTTAATTAGTGGCTTTCCAGGGGTTTGAGGGGATGTCAATCACATTTTTGCCATCAGACTTTAAATATTGTCTTGTTCAATGGGGGATTTTTTTTTCCAGCATATCCTAAAGCCCCGCCACTCCCAACCCTGAGTGACTATGCTCACATTATAGTCCATGTTTCTATAACAGTAGGTCTCATGTCTGTAACCCTTTTTGTCTCTTAGTTATGATCATTTAAATATGCCCCAGGGTTAAGGTTCAAAGGTCAATATCTCAAAGCAAGCATTACCTCACCTATATGTCCTGATAATTATTTTTTAATTTTGACTTACTTGATCAAAATTTTGAACCTAAAAGAAACAAAGGAAACATAAAATCTGATCTTGAAAATGATGTTTCAAAACACAGAATTTTAAATATTGCAAATATGAATACAGGTTGCATATACAACATATAACAAGTAAATGAGGATAATATCTAGTTCAATATTTTATACTAAATATATTTGACAATATCTCCAGTTTTACTTGGCTGAATATCATCAAAAAAAAATCTGCCATGGTGTGTGGTAGATAAAACATGATGCTCCCTCCATAGTGCCCTTTAAGCAGATACAACTTGTCTTTTTTGTGTACACTGGTGCCCCACCCCACATACAGCAGGTGCCCTTTTCAGTATTTTCGCCCATGCCCCTCAAACATCCTCAGTCCACCAGTGCCTCTCTGCATTTGCTGATAATTGGGATGTGAAAGTTGTTACACATTATGCTGTTTTGTCTATCATTGTGATGGAGCTTGGTACATTCATTTGGCTTTGTGTCTTGTCTGATACACATAGGTCAACCGCCTCTTTGGTGATTTGTAGTCGAAATGCAAACAGTGACCAACCCTCCGAGATATTCCTAAAATATCTGCTACTGTTTTGAAGTAAGAAGAGTCTAATCAAATATCTACAGTAAAACTGGTAGCTATTTTTTGTTTTTTGTGAAGTGTTTCTGGGACTGGGACTCTACTGCAAAATCTTCAGGCCTAGTAGGCCTTGATCACCAAACAATGCCACCTAAAGCTTCCAATCACAACACAGAGGAATATGTTACCATGGCTCAAATGCGTGAATTACTGGATCAGCAAAAGGACTTCTACAGAACTTTGCTTGAACATCAAGAAAAAGGCTTCAAATCTTGTGTACAGATCATAGTTGATTCTTCTAATAAGAGGATAGATGATCTGTCAAAGCAAGTTTTTGATTTCAAGGTGAGTCTGGAAATGACCCAAAAGGAATTTGATGATATTAAAATTTCTTGTGGCACTTTGTCCAAGAACTGTAATGAAACCAGAACAGATTTGGACACAATTTGTAAAAGTTTGATTTCAGTCTCAGACAAGACTGAATATCTTGAGGGACAGACAAGACGGCATAATATTGTTGTGGATGGCATCAAAGAGTCTGTGAAAGAAAAGGTGACTGAATCTGAAGAAAAAGTGAGAAAACTATTTGGTGAAAAATTACAACAGGATCGCTTGAAAATAGAGCTGGACTGGGCTTATAGAACTGGGAAGCCGGGAACACCATCAGAAAAGTCCAGACCCATTGTGGTCAGATTCCTGCGGCTGAAGGACAAACTTGCTGTTCTGGATAAAGCTAAAAACCTGAAGGGCTCAGGCATCTTCATCAATGAGGATTTTTCTGAAACCGTCCGACAGAGAAGGAAAGATCTACTCCCTGCAATGAAGGCAGCTCGAGAGAGAGGTGACATTGCATATTTGAGATATGACAAACTTATTGTCCATCCACCTACTCACAACACTCCACAACAAAGGAGGGCAAACACCTAGTGGTGCCCACCATGTCTCATTTATACACTACTCTGATTTTTTAATGACATATCCACAGTACATTACATTTACACTGTATGGACGACTGCAACACATCTGATCCTGATGACCATATTTTTAAGCCTTTTGATTCCTCTGCAATTGACTCTTACAATTTTGATGTTGACCCAGATATACATTTTTTTTTGTCATTAGATGCCACTAACCTGTGCAGATTTTATGATGAAACTCAGTTTAATGACTTATTTCTTTCTATGCCTTATAATATATTTTCCACTCTTCACTTGAATATAAGAAGTCTTCCTTGCAACTATGACAAATTTATTCATTATTTATCCTTACTCAAACATAATTTCTCTGTTATTGCTTGATCTGAAACATGGCTTACAGAAGAGAAATATTTAAATTACCAAATTACAATTCAGTTCACTACATAAGAGAGAATAGATCTGGAGGTGGGGTATCTCTGTTTTTTCTTGGTGACTATGAATTTAAAGTTAGGGATGATCTTTCCCTGAAGTCACAGAGGGCTGAGGTGGAATCTGTTTTTGTAGAGCTCTCTGGTGTCTTTGGTGGAAAAAATGTTTTAGTTGGTGTTATTTATCGACTCTTTATGAATTCTAATGAAATTCTGTCCAGTTCTCTTGATTTGATAAACAAGGAGGAAAAACTTTGTTATATTTTAGGAGATTTCAATATAAACCTCTTTAAAAATAATTTAGATACATTAACCACAGATTTTCTCAATATTCTTTATTCTAGTCACTTTTTCCCTCTTATTCATAAATCTACAAGAGTAAAGAAAAATTCAGCAACTCTGACTGATAACATCCTAACAAACAACTTAAGTGAAGGAATGAAATCTGGGGTTTTGTATTTAGATTTGTCAGATCATTCCCTATATTCCAATATTCTTTAATCAAGTCTAATAAAACTAAACAAAATAAGAAAAAGTTGTACAAAAGAAATATGAGCAAGTCAAATATTTCTAAATTTAAAGATATGCTTGCCAGTCTTTCATGGAATGATGTATATAGAGAGAAAAAAATGCTCATTTTGCATATCAACATTTTATGAAAGTTATTAGCTTTAGTTTCAATGAATGTTTTCCAGTAGGCAGCTCCACTAGCAATCACAGTCAGGACTTTAGTAAGCCCTGGTTTACAGTTGATTTGCTGAAACTGCTGAAGAAAAAGAATAAACTGTACAGAAAATATGTCTCAAATCCTACACCCCTTACTCATGGTGTTTATAAACCTTACAGAAATAAATATACTCACTCCATTAGATCTGCAAAAAAGAAATATTTTTGTGAAAAATTTAAGAGGTGTTCAAATGATACTAAAACCACATGGAAAGTTATAAATCAGTTGCTGCAGAGAGAAAAAAAGACCTACCCAGAGTTACCTTCAATCTTTTTAGATGGTGACAATTCCTTTAATAATTCATTTGATATAGCTCAAAAATGCAATGATTTTTGTGTTAACATTGGATATGAATTAGCTAATAAAGTTCCTGCTAGCTGTGGTAATCCACTGGATTTCATTACAGGAAACTATCCTTCTATTTCTTCCTTTAAGCCTCCTGATGTTCAAGAAATAAGTGACATTATTGATGAACTAAAAACATCATCAGCTGGCCATGATGACATTTCTGCATCACTTGTTAAACAGGTGAAGCCGTCAGTTTTACAGCCACTGGCTTACATTTTTTCTATGTCTATGTCAACAGGCATTGTACCAGAGGATTTATAAGTTGCCAAAGTTATTCCTCTGTTTAAAGCGGACAATCCATGTTGCTTTAATAATTATAGACCCATTTCGATTTTGCCATGTTTCTCAAAAATATTAGAAAAAATCATATACAGAAGAATCCTTTCTCATATAGATTCTAATTCAATTCTTTACAAACATCAGTTTGGTTTCCGGAAAAATCATTCCACTTATATGGCTTTGCTTCATTTGATTGACAAAGTAACCTCTGCATTAGAAAATAATGAATTTATCTGTAGTATATTCATCGACTTCATCAACCATCATATTTTATTGAAAAAACTGCTTAGATATGGTTTTCATGATGTTACATTTGAATGGTTAAAAAACTATGTCTCAAACAGAATACAGTTTGTTTGTATTAATGGATGCTACTCCAAAAAAGCTACACTACTTTGTGGGGTCCCACAGGGTTCCATTCTTGGACCATTATTATTTCTTATTTATATTAATGATTTATCAAATGTCTCAAATATTCTTTATCCAATAATGTTTGCAGATGATACAACTCTAGTTCATTCTCACTCAAATTTTAGTTCTCTGATTAAAAATGTTAATGTTTGTTTAACTTCATATACTACATGGTTCAAATTAAATAAATTATCTCTGAATATAAAAAAAATCTAACTATATAATATTTAGTGGCAAAAAATCATACTCTAGAGATTCTTGTAAAGTCATAATTCTGTTGAGAAAATCTGTTGAGATGCCCCATGTGTCAACAGCAAGATTCCTGGGAATCGTTGTTGATGAGAGTTTGAGTTGGAAAGCACAAATACACTGGGTTAGCAAAAAAATAAGCAAAACTATTGGTATAATTAAGAGGATAAGTAATTTGGTAACTACAAACTGTCTTCATAAATTTTATTATAGTTTAATTTATCCATATCTTTCATATTGTAATATAGTTTGGGCAAGCACCTTTCCTACTACACTCCATAGAATTTTGGTTCTTCAGAAACGTTTTGTTAGGATGGCAACCAGATCTGAGTCACATGCGTCATCTGTACCCCTCTTTCAGAAACTCCAAATACTTACTGTTCATGACATCAATATTTCTCAAAGATGTGTTTTCATTTTTAAGGTATATTCAGATCATGAAAACTTTCCAAAGCACTTTAAGACTTATTTTAAATGTAATTCTCAGATTCACTCTTATTCAACGCGTCAATCTTTAGATCGTCATCCTCCAAGATTTCTGACGTGCAGAGGTCAATTTATTGTTCAATTTAGGGGGACCAAATTATGGAATACCTTTTCCCATCTTGCAAAGGACTCCATCTCTGTAAAATGCTTCAAAAGATGTCTAAAAGCTCATTTAACTGCTGTTTTAAAATTGTATTTCGCACACAAATACACTTTTTTAATTGTTTTTGTTGTTGTCATTATAACTTGTTGATGTTATACATTTGTTTTTTCTATTATCAGTTTATTACTTTCTAATAACTATGAAATTTTAGGTGGAGGCTTTAAATAAGCCCGTCTGGGTTTTCTGTCTCTCCCTGCACTTTACATTATATGTTATTTTTGTCATTTTATGTAATTCTAACTGTGCAAATAAAAATAAAAACCTAAATATCTGCTTGGATCGAAGTATCCTTGGGCAAGGTACTGAACCCCAAATTGCTCCTGATGCTGTGTTCATCAGTGTGTGAATGAATTCCTGATGGTACCATGTAGGGTAGCCTCAGCCACCAATATGAGTAGGTGTGTGAATCTCTTTCAATCCCTCACTGTCTTCTCGCGTAAGCACGCACTGCAAAAAACATGAAGCGCACCAAGTATTTTCTTCTTATATCTAGCAATAGTATCTTACCGTATTTCCTCAATTTAAAGCCAGGCCCCTATTAATGACCGGCCTCATTTAGTAACCAGGTGTAAAAACTATTTTTTAGTAAATAAAAGCCGGCTTCTTTTATAAGCCGGGTGTCTTACCGGTGTTATGTCAAAGTCTGTTCCCCCGTCCCCAAACAGTTCTCTCTATAAGGCCTAACCTTAAACTGAAATCTTAACTCCAACCGCGGAGGTGATGCTACGGAGAACACCATTCAGGAAACATCATTTGACGGGTAACAGATTTCCACACAACACCTTTATTTTGAAGTTTGGCCACACAAGTTAGTACTGTAGGTAAATATGGTTGTTTCATTCTTCTGGGCTTTTTAGTAGTTTAGACATTTTAAATCCTGCTTAAAATTAACATTCAGCGTGCTGTTCATTGTTTGGTTACATCCCAGTACTTCCAATATGGCTGACATCCGGGTAACTGGCTACAATGCGCTGTGTAAAACATTCTAAAAAGTGTCGGTCAGAGCTGCTCTGATTTTCTTTTTTTAATAAAAGCCTCCTTCAAATAATAGCCTACCCCTATAATTAGCCGGGTCCCAAAATGATTTTTATTAATAGAAGCCCTGGCTACTATTTGAGGAAATACGGTAATTATCTTGTTTTGACCTACTGACCATAGCTTTATGTGCTTATTTTAAGAACATGTCTTTTTGTAACAAAAACAAGTGAATAACCTCTTCACAGGGATTTCAGTCTTGTGTACAGACTTGTTTTAGGATTGACATTGTGAACTTTTTCATGCTTTTCAATCTAGTCAACTGTTGAATATGGTGAGTTTTTACCTAAAATATTGGCTCCAGTCGAGAGTTGCATGTAGTTTAAATCTATTTCAAAAGCATTTTCGACCACCAGTATCTACCCACAGAAACTGAAATTAGAAAAAAAACGTTCTAGTTTCTACTATTGCTGGCTTATTTTAATGTTACTACAGTCGGGCTTTTCAAGCCTCAATTGCTCAAAATTAGTATTTTTGGACTTATTTTAAGACATCATTGGTTTTTCCAGTGCCAAGGTATTTTTACTTACTTAAAGAATTCTTACAAAGAAAATGTTACTTACTGCACTGGCAGATCATTTTACTTGTTTCAAACATGTATTTGCTTAATTCTAGTTATTTATTTCTAATTTTTTGTCAGTTGGTTTTTGCTGTGTGGCCGTTAGACACCAAACACAGGAGTAAGCAAGGCGTCTTTAGCCAACTTCCTGTGTGTAACAGAGGCTATAGCAGGCTTAGTTCTAAATATCCTGTGAAGGTATTGCTATTATGTGAAACTAGAAGAACTAAGAAATCCATTGGTACCAGGTTATGGACTAAGTCACATCCACAGTTAGGCTCAATTTTTGCAAGGGAAAACTGCCGTTCCCATTTTCAGTCCTCTGACCTCAAGGTATCTGAATGAAAATTAATTCTATGGGACCCACAAGTTTCTCCTTTACAGACATGCCCACTTTATGATAAACCTGTGCAGTTTGAGGCAAAAACCACAGTTCTCATGCAGTCAATGCAACGAATGAATGAATGAATAATCTTAACATCCTAACCTTGCGGTATTCCTGTATTTTCCTGCTTAAAGATCAAGTCATGCTAGTGTATGCTAAGTAGCAAATCGATCATCAGAACCAATGATGTACAGAAAATATATGAAAGATTTCCTATAGCCTTCATGTTGGCGTTATTAAAATGGTGTTGATTGGTGAGAAAACTCTGAAACACTGTATTGCACTGTACTGCAGTACAGTAAATCTATTTATTATCATTAACCGCTTATCAGAACTCGGGTCTCGGAGGGCTGGAATAGATCCCAGCTGACATTGGGTGAGAGGCGGGGTACACCCTGGACAGGTCTCCAGACTATCACAGGACTGACACCTAGACAGACAACCATTCAGTGCAGAAGAGGTTACAATTTGCCAAAGAGAGAGACGGTTGAGAGGAGGAGAGAGACAGAGAGGAGCAGCAGTTCTGGGAGGGCACAGCAGCAGGTGATGAAGCGCCACCATTGGCCAGTAGTGATGGTGAGTGGACCAGGAGAGGAGTATTCCCATCTGGGGCCGAACCAGACCCACAGTAGTGAGACCAGCAGGAGTGATGCCGAGCAGGACCACAGCTTGACACCCTGTGAAAGAGAGAGCAGAGAAAAGTGCGAGTACTCTGGGAAAATAAAAGCTTGTGTCATGTATTATTTGGACATCAGAGAGAGAGAAAGAGGGCCCCGGTGTATCGTGTCCCCCGACACATTGGGCCTATAGCGGCATAACTAGGGGCTGGTCCAAGGCAGGCCTCAGCCAGCCCTAACTATAGGTTTTGTCAAAGAGGAAAGTTTTAAGTTTACTCTTGAATAAAGAGGGTGTCTGCCTCCCCGTACTGAGACTGGGAGATGATTCCACAAGAGAGGAGCTTGATAACTGAAGGCTCTGGCTCCCAATCTAGTTTTAAGGACTTTAGGAACCACTAGTAACATAGAATTTTGGGAACGTAGTGCTCTAGAAGGGTAATAGGGCACTATGAGGTCTTTAAGATATGATGGTGCCTGACCATTTAGAGCTTTGTAAGTGAGAAGAAGGATTTTAAACTCAATTCTGGATTTTACAGGGAGCCAGTGCAGCGAAGCTAGAACAGGAGAAATATGATCTCTTTTCTTGGTTCTTGTTAGTACACGAGCCGCAGCATTTTGGACTAACTGAAGAGTTTTAAGGGATTTATTGGAGCAACCTGACAGTAAGGAATTACAGTAATCTAACCTTGAAGTAACAAAAGCATGAACTAATTTTTCTGCATCCTTTTGAGACAGGATGTGTCTAATTTTTGTAATATTACGTAGGTGGAATAATGCAGTCCTTGAAGTTTGTTTTATATGGGAGTTAAATGAAGATCCTGATCAAAGATAACTCCAAGATTCCTTATGGTGGTATTGGAGGCCAGGGTAATGCCATCGATGCTAATTAAGTCTTTAGATAATGAGTTTCGGAGGTGTTCAGGTCCCAGCACAATCACTTCCGTTTTTTCAGAGTTTAACATTAGGAAGTTGTGGACCATCCAGGTTTTTATGTCTTTAAGGCATGCATTAAGTTTGGCTAGCTGATCAGTTTCACCTGGCTTGATTGATATATATATAACTGAGTGTCATCAGCATAACAATGAAAGTTAATTGAATGTTTTCTAATTATATTACCTAGAGGGAGCATATAAAGGGTGAATAAAATTGGTCCAAGCACAGAACCCTGTGGAACACCGTGGTTAACATCAGTGCACACGGAGGATTCATTGTTCACATGAACAAACTGGGAACGATCTGATAAGTACGATTTAAACCAGCCCAGTGCCGTTCCTCTCATGCCAATTACATTTTCCAGTCTCTGTAATAGGATACGATGGTCAATTGTATCAAATGCAGCACTCAGATCTAGTAAGACAAGGACAGAGACAAGTCCTTTGTCCGAAGAAATTAAAAGGTCATTTGTAATTTTTACCAATGCTGTTTCTGTGCTATGATGAGTTCTAAATCCTGACTGGAAGTCCTCATATAAACTATTGTGTTGTAGAAAATCACAAAACTGATTTGCGACTGCTTTCTCCAGGATTTTAGAGATGAAGGGGAGGTTAGATATTGGTCTATAGTTTGCTAAAACGCCAGGATCTAAATTAACCTTTTTTTGAGAAGAGGTTTAATTACAGCTACTTTAAATGATTGTGGCACATAGCCTGTTAGTAATGACAGGTTGATTGCATCTAAGAAAGAAGTGCCCGTTAAAGGTAGAACCTCTTTAAGCAGCCTTGGTATGGGGTCTAAGAGACAGGTTGACGGTTTAGATGAAGAAATCATTGAGGTTAGTTGTTGGAAAGTGATGGGAGCGAAGCGATCTAAATATTTGTCAGGGTTTGTACCCGTTCCTAAGGCTCCAGGGTTTAAAGATGCCTCAGTACCAGTTAATGGCAGGAGGTAGTGAATTTTATTTCTAATAATTAGAATTTTCTCATTGAAAAAGCTCATAAAATCATTACTAGTGAGGGCTATAGGAATACATGGTTCAATAGAGCTGTGACTCTCTGTCAGCCTGGCTACAGTGCTGAAAATAAATCTTGGGTTGTTCTTGATTTTTCTCAATTAATGACGAATAATAGGCTGATCTGGCTTTACGGAGGATTTTCTTATATGTTTTAAGACTGTCCTGCCAGGTTAAAAGAAATTCATCCAGCTTAGTTGAACGCCATTTCCTTTCGAGCTTTTGTGAAATTTGCTTCAGTTCACGGGTTTGAGAATTGTACCATGGAGTTAACTTTTTCTGTTTTATTATTTTCTTTTTTAGTGGGGCAATAAAATCTAGCGTCATTTGCGGTGAATCTGCAGTACTGTCGACAAAGTTATCAATTAGGGAGGGACTGAAGTTAACAGTCCTTGGAGAACGACAGAGTTAAAGACAGGTGGAATCACTTCCTTGAACTTAGCTACAGCACTATCAGATAGACATATAGTGTAGAAACTCTTGCTTATTAGCGAGTAGTCCAGTAACAGGACTTCAAAAGTTATTAAATAATGGTCTGATAACACAGGATTCTGTGGGAAAACTATTAAATGTTCAATTTCAATCCCATACATCAGCGCAAGATCGAGGGTGTGGTTAAAAGAGTGAGTGGCTTCATGAACTTTCTGATTAAAGCCAATCGAATCTAGTAAGGAGATAAAAGCAGTACTAACGCCTGGATTCCACTGGATGCGTAACGACTCCGACAGGGGTCTGTCCGCAACGGCTGCGTATCTACGCAGTCCGTCAACACCCACCGGATCCGTCTGTGTCGGAGCTGTTGCGGACAGCAGAGTCCCGAGGACGCACGAGATCTCGCAAATTCACGCCTAATCAATTGATATAACTGGAAGATAATCAACATCTCCTCGTTAATGACTGGAGACAAATCCAGCGACTCCGTCTTAACGAGCGCTAACGAGGTCGGCCGGCTTGTTAACGAGCCGGCCGACCTCGTTAGCGAACCCGAGGTATTTTATTTTGAAAATATACCGGTGTTTTATTTTGTGTCTGTGCAAGACTTCCTGTCCCGAACGATCTGCTCTGTGCTGAATTTATGCGTAGTGCTCCGTCGTCCGACAAAAGTAGAAGCTCTGCGCAAGTGTTGCGAGGGCTGTCGGATGGCCCTGCGTTGTCGGACTCATTACGCAGTGGATCTGCAGTCGGTGGAATCTCACACATTGATTATAATGGGTGCGTAACGGCTCCGACGACGGATCTGCAGCCGTTACGCATCCAGTGGAATCCAGGCGTTAGGCTATCATTATCAACGTCAACATGAATATTAAAATCACCTACAATAATTACCTTATCTGTAATTAGTACTAGACTTGATAAAAACTCAGAGAATTGTGATAAAAATTCTGAATATGGTCCGGGAGGCTGGTAAACTATGATAAATAGGATTGGCTGTTGGTTTTTCCAGGTTGGGTGTGAAAGACTGAGAACAAGGCTTTCAAATGAGTTATAGTTTAATTTAGGTTTTGGGGTAATAAGGAGGTTTGACTCATATATCGCTGCAACTCCTCCTCCTCGGCCTGTGCCACGAGGAATATGAGTATTAATATGACTAGGAGGAGTAGATTCATTAAGGCCAACATATTCTTCATCACACAGCCAGGTTTCAGTTAGACAAAGTAAATCAATATTGCAATCTGATATTAACTCATTTACTAATAAAGCTTTAGATGATAAGCATCTGATATTTAAGATTCCACATTTAATTATTTTGGGTTTTTGTTTATTTGCAGTTGAAGTTTCAATTTTTATCAGGTTATTTTGGGTAACTCCTCTTCTGTTAGGACCTGGTTTAAATAATTTAGCTTTAGGAGGACGGGGGACAGACACAGTCTCTATGGGGTTTTGGGTGGGTGACTGTCCTAAGGGAAGCGCAGAGAAGTGTTTTACACTGCGACTCTGCCTCCTGGTCTCAACTCTGACTTGTCACGGGTTTGGACCGCTAATAAACTTGGTCAGGTTGCTAGATATGAGAGCGGCCCCATCCAAAGTGGGATGAACACCATCTCTCCTAATAAGACCAGGTCTCCCCCAGAAAGTTTGCCAATGATTAACGAAGCCCACGTTGTTTGCTGGACACCACCTCGACAACCAGCGCTGGATCGATGAAATGCGGCTACACATATCATCGCTGGTCAAATTTGGCAGGGGACCAGAGAAAACTACGGAGTCCGACATTGTTTTGGCATATGCACACACCGATTCCACATTAATTTTTGTGACCTCCGATTGACGTAACCGGGTGTCATTACTGCCGACGTGAATAACCACTTTACTGTATTTACGTTTATCCTTAGCCAGCAGTTTCAAAAAGGATTCAATGTCGCCCGCTCTGGCCCCTGGGATAAATTAATCCATAATGTATAAATGAATTTTGGAACGTTGTGAAAGAATCTTGGAGTGGAATAACAGCTGAAAGGTGCCACAAGTTGGTTGACTCCATGCCACACAGATGTGAAGCAGTTATAAAAACCTGTGCTCATACAACTAAATATTAGTTTAGTGATTCTCAGGATTGCTAAATCCTAGAAACAAAAAAGTTTGTACAAAATAGTTTTGAGTTTGTAAAGTCAACGGCAGACACTGTCATTTTATTTAACACACCTAAGAGCTGCATATCACAAATGCTGGGTCTTGTTGGTTTTCTGAGAATCTACTGCACCTACTGGTACCTTGCTTGCCATGTAGCAATAAAAAATATACTAAAAACCTGGATTAAACTGATTAGTCACATTGGACTGCTATTATATTGAACACTACTGTATGTATCAGCCAAACCAGTAATTTTTACATTTTTCTTACTCTACTATAAAATACACTGGCATCTTGTTTGTAGCAAAAATATACTGCAATATACACTACTGGTCAATAGTTTTAGAACACACCAACTTTTCCAGAATTTAATTGAAAATTATGCAGTTTAATGTCTCAGTGTACTCTTTATTGAGCATGATGGTGTTTTGAAAGTAAAAAAAAAGATTCAAAATCACATTTTATGTTTGACTAAAGGACTAAAAAAAGACACAAAATGATCAAAAAAAGACACAAAATGACAAAAAAAGACACCAAAAGACACTAAATGACTAAAAAAAGACACAAAATTACACAAAAAAGACACAAAATTACAAAAAACCTTTGACCGGTAGTGTATACCATCCACTAGATCTCCCAGGTCTCGTTCACAGCCGTCTGGCTCGCCTCCGACGAATTGCTGCATCCAAAATGTGATGGAGGTAATTACAGATCCTTCTCTGTTCAGTAATACTATCTCTACATATCCTGTACATTTGGTGGAAAGACTCCTGTAAGTTTATTAGAGCTGCCAGAGCAGCTTGAAGGTCTGACGCATGGAAATAATCCCACGTTTGTTTATTTTCCTGTACTTGAGTATGTATGTGATGTAAACACATACGTGACGTGAGCAGATCTGAGCAGAGTTTTGCGTCTTGGCAGTGTAGACGGACACGCTACGGCGGAGCGTATTTAACTTTTCCACTTTTGAAGGTGGTTTCAGATTTTTGCATCTTTAAGCCAAAAAATGCCGTCACCGTCTAAACGAAAGGCACTTCCAATAAAATATTTTGTTGTTTTTACCCGCGAGCGTCCTCGTGTAAACGGGGCCTTAATTTCCAGCCTTTTCTTTGGGATAATAAAAGACCGGCCTGCACTCTGTGTGGCACCTACAGTATAAAAAATAAATGGAATACAAAGTCCCCATGCCTGTCTCTTGAGATTGCATTTATTAAAATGTTCTTGAAAGTGAGGGGAGCGTTGGGGTGCTCCAGGCGTCCAGCTTTCCTTGGTCCACTCCGAGAGGAGGAGTCCACTTTCTTCTCCTCCCTAATGAGCTTCTGCTGGAGATGACAGGCAACTCTTCCACCAGCTCCATTCATTATTCTCCTATACTCACAGACCACACTGTGTGCCCATGCATGAGCACATACACACCCAGAGCCCCCTGCTATTAAAGGACAGTAAATAGATACTGTGAATAAATGAGCACTGAGCAAACCCACACTGAATTGGCAAAGGGACAATTGTTTGCTGCTGAAATGAGACAAACAGTGCTGATGAACAGAGGGAAGTTGCTCATTGTTTCAACATTTCACCTCTGCTAAATAATAGACCAGGAAAAAATAAATACAGCATTTGCATAAGTTGAGTCATTTGACAACATGTAATCGTAGCAGCCGGTATATGATACCCTTCCATCTCAGCCAATGAGATTCTAGACATCTGAGAAAGCAAATTACTTCCCTGATGATGAAATTAGAATTGTGCATAGATGCTGAATAATAACTCCATCTCTTCATTTTGGAATTAGATTCATGAAAAGGCTATTTAGATCACAGATGGCTTTGTTTTGTGCAGTATTTTCATCCCAGTGCTGGAATTAAGCCTCATGCTGTTTCATCATGCTGGTGGTTCCATTCACAATACATTTCCATTCATTGTACTTCTTCATCGCTCAGATTATGGGCTTCTCAGCAAAAATAATCGAGCATGAAGTCAGTCTTTTCTTGTGTAACTACATCATTATTCACAAAAATATATCAGGATTATTGTATTGTATAATACATACTGACACCTTGTGTGTGCATTATGCCAAAACAAGGAGAAGTAGCAGCAAGGATCTCTGTCATACATAACAGCATGTTCATCCATGCATAAACAGTGCTGGTGGTGGAAAGTAGGACTACATTCACTCATGTACACTGTAAAAAAACAATTATTGTTTTTACGGTAAAAAAAACAAAAAAAACAAGCAGCTGTGGTTGCCAGAACTTTACCCTAATAAATATGGTAAAACTTTTTTTAATATTATGTTAAAAATATATTAGCACTGTTTAAGATTGCCATTTTATTCCATATTTTACTGTATAAATAAAAGGTTTTTCCATCAAAAGAAACACTTCTTTTGCCATATAATTGACAAGATTTTACCATTAAATATTACAGTATATTTTGTTTGTTAGAGATATGGTGTTTAGTACATTTAACAGTGAGAAAAAGTATTTTTTACAAAAGGTAAATTAAAAAATTACAGTGATGGCTTGTATATATATTACAGTATATTTTTGTTACGGTGCCAGTCTATTTTACAGTGGAGTAAGTTTTTTTTTGTTTTTTTTTAAACCTGTAAAAAATATTGTTTTGGCTGATATATACATGTGTTTCATTGTTACTGAAACGGAATTAACCCATTTAACCATTAACCATCAATTTACATCTTTTACTGTCATGGTTTAGCAGTTTTTCACCGTAAAATCTACAAACATTTTTTACAGTGTACTGTAATTAATTTATTAAGGTACATTACTTGAGTGCCTCCATTTTATTGTACTTTATATCTTTTATCTACTACATTTATCCGACAGTTCTAGTATGATTTTAACAACAAAACACTTGATACGATTTTAATATACAGTGCATTGTAAGTGGTTGATTCCCCCCCAAAATATAAAGTAATTTACATTAGATCCACCCTAACCTGCAACATTAAAATTCTGCTTACACAGTAATGCATCAACAAGCTTATAAAAACCTGACAAAGGTCATTCTGTAACATTAAGGCGTACTTTAAGTGCATTTGTCTGCTAAATATTATTTCGATTAGCAATTACAATGGGATTTACAAAAGCAATAAAACAATAAGAAAAATCAAGTCAACAATTTTAAATACATTGGAAAACCAAAATAAGGGAAAAAAGGACTAGCAATATATATACCGTCATTTTCGGACTATAAACCGCGCCTTTTTCCCCATTTTTCGATTCTGCGGCTTATATAACGGTGCGGCTAATCTATTAATTTGTACAGCTAACGGCCACTAGGTTACCTCCTAAATCTATGGATTTTACAGGTTACAGTCCACCAACTTTAACTCTATGGGCTCTATGACCGGTCCGCGAGGAGCGGCGGGCTCCAGCCCAGATCGGCTCGGCTGCGAGATCGGCTCGGGGTCCTTCGTTTGTTGATGACGTCACAAAATATGATTGGCTGTACGCTTAAATGGGAGTACAATGTCCAACGGACAGTTGTGATTGGCTGTATATCACACAGCTGTGATTGGCTGTACGTCGTGGCAACGGCTGTAGTCATAGTAACGCTTGCCTGTGGCGAAACCAACTTTCAAGTTGTGTATTTGTGTGCAAAGCAGCAATAAACTGCTTTTTATTTTGACTATAAGGATGTGGTGTGTTGACTCCTGTAAATGTACATAAAATATGAGAATAATTGTGTTTTTGTTGGATATTTGTGTGTGTATATATAGATAAATACACACAGACAAGTGAAAAATAGCTTAAAATTATATATATATATATATATATATATATATATATATATATACTTTAAAGCTATTTTTCACTTGTCTGTGTGTATTTGTGTTGAAAGCTACTTAGTTTGTCGGTGTCGCCTTGCCGTAGCGTTTTGTGTGACGTAATCAGCAGCAGACGAAGGACCCTGAGCCAATCTGGCAGGGCGCCGGAAAAGAGTGAAACAGGTAGCGCGCAAAAGTAAAAGTGAAACCGAGAGACAGAACAACAGACAGAACGACAGACAGAACGAGAGCAAGACCGACATTACGAGAGCGAGACAGTTTGTGCAAAGGAAGTTTTCATGCACAAACCCTCATTATGGAAAACAAACTGTAGCTACTATTGCACTAAATGGTAACACTTGAATACGTTATGCAAATATGCAACTTGTTTGTTGAAATGTTAATAAATGGGAGCTTCCTCAAGCAGCCATCTCTTTCCCGACAATCCCCTCTGTGCACGAACCCTTACATATGGTAATTAAACATTAAAACACCTGCTGCTTATAGTCCAGTGCGGCTTTTATATGTACACATCATTCAATTTAGCTGCTGCGGCTTATACTCCGTTGCGCCTTATATTGCGGAAAATACGGTATATTTATATATAAGTATCAGAAAATGAAAATCAGAAAAGGAGCAAGTAACTAATAATGTGGAGCCAGGCCATGATACATACACACACACACACACACACACAAACACACACACATACATACACTCATACATACACTCATACCTACATACATACCTACATATGTACATACTTTGGTTATAGATATATGGGAAGACCTTAAATGACATGCACGTCAAACATGTCAGCACACTATATTAGCCAATGGTAAGACCAAATGTGTCAGTCACTTTAAAACTGGAGGTCCCGGTCTGATGAAGCCAAAAGAACCTGATCATCTGCAAAAAGCAGAGATGCAATTCTAAGGTCACCAAACCAGATCCCTTCCTCCCCCCAGCTGCGCCTTGAGATCCTGTCCATGAAGACCATGAACAGAATCGGAGACAAGGGGCAAAGCAGTTGGGATGAGAGTCAGCACCTCCAAGTCTGAGGCCATGTTTTTCGGCCGGAAAATGGTGGACTGCCCCCTCTGGGTAGGGAGAGAGGTACTGCCTCAAGAGAAGGAGTTCAAGTATTTCGGGGTCTTGTTCAGCAGTGAGGGTAGAACGGAGCGTGAGATGGACAGGAGGTTTGGTGCGTTGTCAGCAGTGATGTGGGCGTTGTACCGGAGCTGAGCCTGAAGGCAAAGCTCTCGATTTACCAGTCCATCTACGTTCCAACTCTCACCTATAGTCATGAGCTTTGGGTAGTGACCGAAAGAACAAGATAGCGGATACAATTGACTGAAATGAGCTTCCTCTGTAGGGTGGCTGGGCTCAGCCTTAGAGATAGGGTGAGGAGCTCAGACATCCGGAGGGAGCTCGGAGTAGAGCCGCTGCTCCTTTGCGTCAAAAGGAGTCAGCTGAGGTGGTTTGGGCCTCTGGTAAGGATGCCTTCCAGGCGCCTCCCGTTAGAGGTGTTCCGGGCAAGTCCAACTGGTAGGAGGCCCCGGGGAAGACCCAGAACACGGTGGAGGGATTATGTCTCTCTCCTGGCCTGGGAACGCCTCGGGATCCCCCAGGAGGAGCTGGATGTTGTGGAGCTGGGGAGAGGGACATCTGGAATGCCCTGCTTAGCCTGCTGCCCCCACGACCCGGCCCCGGATAAGCGGAGAAAAATGGATGGGTGGACTTTAAAACTGGTGATAGTGTGAAATGCGGACACAAATGCATATTCATACATCAACTCTCTCATAGAAAACATATTTAGAACAACTCTTCTTCGTTGTTTGTGTTTGAATGGGAAGACTTTTCATGTTAATCTGTTGAAACAGAGTCTATGGGTTGATGATATTAAGCTCTATCAACAAAATGAAAGCAAATAATACCATTATATTCACCATTACTTTAAAAACCACAGTGGGTTGAAGAATATAAATCAAGCCAAAAACTGCTGTTTTGTCAGTGTAATTATATCATTAACAGTCTCTGAGCAGCTATTCTTCAGCAGTGCCACCATCTGCAAGAGCAACACAACAGCTTAATCAACTGTACACGGTACTGATGCTGAGCAACAGAGACACAGGTGGCCCATGTTAAGCCTTGCGTGCATCAGCTGTCAGCTGCATATAATGTGATGCGACATGCTCCTTCTCCTCTTTGCCGCACTCCATTTCATTTGATTTCACAGCCAAATGTTGACGTGTAAATGCAGCTCAGTGAAGCTGCTCCAGCTCTGTGCATTGATTTGGCTGCTGCCTTGCGTAGGAAGGTTCATTTCTGCTATGCTCTTTGATAGAAACAAACATCCAGAATCCTGTGCAGTGCTCTGAACATCTACTGTTTCCTTCTGTCTATCTGTGTTCCTTTCTTTTAATCTGCATGCCAGTGAGTCTAACAGTTAGGCCCAGATAGATTGATGGTTTGCCACACACATGGTCACGTAGATTAACTGTATGAAATGGATGGATGGATGGATGGATGGATGGATGGATGGACGGATGGACGGACGGACGGACGGATATCACAGTATATAAACGGATGGACGGACAAACAAACGGACAGACGGACAAACAATTAATACAAGTAATGTTATAATACTATATAATATACAAGGAGCACACCTACAACAGGCATTCCTTTTCAAGTATTTATTTATACAGCAAACTATGCCCTTTAAACTCAAAATATGTGTGTGTGTGTGTGTGTGTGTGTGTGTGTGTCTCTGTGCGTGTGTGTGTGTGTTTGAAGCATGTGTATCTAGAAGAGTGTGCGCGCATGTGTGTGTGCGTGTATCTGTAACTGTAATCACATCAAACGATCAAAGGCAATCAGAGCAAAGATCAAAGGTAGTCAGAGCAGAGCAATCAACAGAATTAACTGCCACCTGAATGTTCTGGAACAGTGACAGCAGCCAGAGGTGGACAGACTGGAATTTCTGGCCTCGAACAGAAAGCATTTTTGGCAAAACCATAATACCTATCATTGATCCGACTTCACTTTGAGCATCCTGAGTTCTTCCTGAACGTCCACACATGTTTTTTTTAGGAAAAATGAAAAAATTGCTTTGTTAGAGTGATCTAAAAAAACTGTTACATCTCCCTTTTTCCGAAATCTTCGTTTTTAATATGGGAGCCAATGAGGCTGTTGGTGCGTGTTGGTGGATCATATGTGCGTCCTACACCCAAACTATAACTCTGACAGCTTTACCAGAGGATTTTGAGTGAGAAGACAAATTTTTTTAAATTATTTCTGTAGAGTGGAATTTGCAGCCTTGAGCGCAGTTTTCAAATGTATTTCTTGACAATTTCTCTCCCTCTACACTCTGGTGATGATGTCACACACTGTGACACGAACATTCCATGCAATTCACACCCTTTATAATCTCAGAATTTCTCCAAAAATGATCATGGTCATTGAACAGGGATTGCTAAAAAACTATATGACCTATCGAAACGTGGATTAATACACCGATACACAAGACTTGTGTCTACTGTTTAAAGTTCAAATGGAGTCTCTAGGTGAAATTATGCCGGAGAAGTAGACGTTTGAAAATCTCCAATTATTGTTCTTTTTCGCTCATGTTTTTTTGGCCGTCCCATTCACTTCAATGCAAAAGTTTTTTGTATTCCGTAGAGAAAAGTAATAGCACACCGATCCTGATCAAACCGCACGTTTTGATATGTAATTTGTCTAGTAGAGGGACGAAATTGAAGAAGAAAAAATCCACAGTATAACAATAGTGCTCGGTGCGATTGCCCCGTGGCTCAAGTACAATGTACAAAAGGACAAGAATATTGTATAAATTTGATACATAATATCAAAATGATTAATACACATACCACATATGATGTGAAGTACATGTTCCAGTATTGGAGTGGAGTGTTGTACAGGTGCACAGTGCCAAAAGTGACAGTAGATTATAGATTTTGTATTATACACTACGCACTTCAGCCTATTTCAATGACATCTTTCTACTCTATGTCTGTAACATCTTTATTAGATTGATATTTTGTTCATCTTTAACTGAATACTGCATTTTTGAGATACTGCAGTTGAGTTTGACAGGGTGACCCTGTCAAAAAAAGCCTACTGTAAAGGCCTCAGGGTGTATTAAACATATGCTTGTTGGATAGTCTGAGCATTCTACCCCCATAATAATTTGAGATGGCTTCCTTTTTGACTCTGTTAATAGAGGCAACCATTCCACTGAGCCTGAGAAATTTTCCAATAGGTAGGATGTGTCCAAAAAAGAAACACACCATCAGCGGTGGAATGTAACATTTACTCGAGTACTGTACTTAAGTACAATTTTGAGGTACTTTTATTTTATTTTTTTTATTTTTATTTTACTTGAGTATTCAAATTTTATGTAACTTTATACTTCTACTCAACTATATTTTATGGCAAATATTGTACCTTTTACTCAACTACATTTAGCTGACAACTTTAGTTACTTTTCAGGTTGAGATTTAACATAAAAACATGATCAATTTAAAGTGATTAGCCCTTTTTATAAATGAAACCTCATAACAGTATATTCGAGCTGCAACAATTATTCGATTAATCGAACAATAATCGATTATTAAATTAATCGTCAAAATTTACATAAATGCATCAATACTACTACTACTACTAATAATAATAATAATAATAATAATAATGATAATAATAATAATAATAATAATAACACAATACTAGAATAATATATTTAGAATATATATAACAATATCAGTGGGGTCATTCTCCATTAAGAGTACTTTTACTTTTGATACTTTAATTACATTTTGATGCTGATGCTTTTGTACTTTTACTTACGTAAGTTTTGAATGCAGGACTTTTACTTGTAGGGGATTAATTCTGCAGTGTGGTATTGGTACTTTTAGTAAGTCAGGGATCTGAATACTTTTTTCACCACTGCACAAAAATCAGAGCATTGAATATATATTTTCTTTGACCCTTTATAACATATACTATCTAAAGTCACTGTTTAATATGAATTTATAATCTATTTAAACAAATTTTAAGGTATTTTCTGACATTTTTAGAGAAACTGTGAGCAAAATGAATTACCGTAACACATTTTTATATAAAAAAAACTACAAAAGTTTTTTTTTCTTTTTCTTTGGCAAGCACTTAAATATGCTCAAGGGTAGCTGGTATCACCAAAATGTATTTTATTAAAATATACACATATTTTAATGCAAATAATTCTATCATTACCGTAACATTTAACCATTTTTTTCATAAATTTTCATTCAAATTTGGTCTTTATACATTGCTAAAAACCATTATGTTTGATTATATTCTGTCAAATTAAACATTTTTAAACAAATGTATATTTATTTTATTAAAGTTTATGAAATATTTATTTTATATAAGTGTGGGGAAACCCTGACATTTTCATCTGGACGCATTACAGTAATGAATTTGTGAATCAAAAATATGTTTAAAAATATAGAAAATATTATTTTAACACAAAACAATGAAATGTGCCTCATTATGGCTATATTGTTAATTCATATAAAAGTGAAATATATTTAGTTTAATAAAGTATGTCCTTATAATCTTCACAGACATAACTTAGACTGGCTTCATGACAATCATCATCCTCTAGATGGCACTGTTTACTATCTAATGCCCCAAGAGAAAGCGCTTTGCACTCCTTTATTACTTCACTGTTGCGAAAGTTTCGCTGTAATCACTGTTTATTTGAATATGACGTGTGTGCGGATTGTTATGTCATATTTTAAATCCTTCTTTAGTTATAATCAGTAGTAAGAGCAGATGTTTGACCGTCTTTTGCAAGTCTTTAATTCTATATATTTGCACCATAAGAAAAGACAATTACAATAAACAGAAATGAAACAAGAATAGTAAGTGCCAGAGAGGTTAAAAACCCTGTTTGGGCTTATAAAAAGCACCCCCCTGCCCCCCAAGAAATATACAAAAAATAAAAAATAAATCAACAACAACAATGAGAGAAAGCAACAACAAATAACAACAAAAACGCAAAAAAGAAAGCAATACAAGTGCCATTTTATAGCACACACATAAAAAGTCAGAAATAAAAATATGGATGTGTATAAAGGTAGAATAATTGTATTTGAGCATGTATAACAGATACTGATCCAATGACAACTATACTGGAAAAGAAGTGCGTTTTTTATTCATATGCCGGATTCATTTAGTTGTTTTTTTCTTTATTCATTGTATTAGTATTAGTCTAATTGTTTGAGGACAGTGCAAGCAATATTTGATTACATGCAAATCTCGCGATATAATCACAGTTCGTATTCTCCAAGCACAGCGTACGTTTTTTTTCCGTTGAAGTTCTTACGTCAATCACGTGCCGTTACGTCCAATAATGTGCGTATCCCACACTAGGTCCAACTACTACTACTTCACAGAGTTCAGTGGTGAGTTAGTGAGAGGCAATGTCAAGCGGAGAAATATTACTTAGTGAAGCAGACGGGAGCGGCGGAATAATGGGTAAGTTCTCTCACATTTTTAAACATTTCCTCTTTTGTGTGAAGTTGACCCAAGTCACGGTTAAGTCGGTTAACTTTTCAAACAGTTGACGTTTGTCTAGCCAACGGTTTTTACGTTCAGCGAAACGAAATGCTCCAAAGTAAGAACCCGCTAGAGACTAGTCATTGTGTTTAACGTCAGTCTAGCTCCGAGGAACTACTCTGGTAGTTTACTGTTATGCCGAACTTCATGTAATAATCTGAAAGTTTAATGTGTCATTGAGTTTTCGGGTAAGGTATCTACACAGCTCGGAAAACATTGTGGTTTTCCGGTCGTTTTCATGTAACTAGTTCCCCCCTTGAGGCTGGTCGCTGCCGCCCACCATGCTTTGTTATAGTTTTTAACTTATATTAGATTATACGTCTGCCTAAAAGTTCCCAAGCTGTAACTTTACATGTTCCTCTGTGTTTTCACCGTAAGCCGAATTTAAAAAAGTGTCTTTTAAGGAGTGATAGAAAGACTTTTATTTAGCTAAGACAACGTTTGGCAGTTAAGCGTTGTAGTATAGTACTATCTTCAGATTTATGAATGGACTTTGGTTAGGCTCTTTCTGGATTACATTTAGTATCGCACGTTATCATTTTAACGATAGTGTCGTAGTTAGTTTATACTTTAGTCTGGCATTTCCTGTTTTCATGATCGCGAGGAGCTACGTCGTCGAGCTGCTCATTACATGTGTAAACGTTCTGCTGTTGTAATAAACCAAACACACACACGAATATATATCTAACAGGATTAGACTGCTGACATTGTTTATCAGTAATACAGAACGAGTGATTGCTGGCTGAGAGTGTGAGGAAAATGTATTAATTAGCTACACAGATCCGTGTTGTCATCCCAGGTGGTGAAACAGGTCTTCTGTAGGGTGATTGTCATGAAGCCAGTCTAAGTTATGTCTGTGAAGATTATAAGGAAATACTTTATTAAACTAAATACATTTCACTTTTATATGGATGAACAATGTAGCCATAATGAGGCACAATTCATTGTTTTGTGTTAAAATAATATTTACTATATTTTTAAACATATTTTTGATTCACAAATTCATTACTATAATGCGTCCAGATAAGAATTTCATGGTTTCCCCACACTTATATACAATAAATATTTAATAAACTTTATAAAAATAAATATAAATTTGTTTAAAAATGTATAATTTAACAAAATATAATCAAACATAATGGTTTTTAACAATGTATAAACAACAAAATCTGAATGAGAATTGATGAGGTTAAATGTTACGGTAATGATTGAATTGTTTGCATTACAATATGCGTATATTTTAATAAAATACATTTTGGTGCTACCAGCTACCCTTGAGCATATTTAAGTGGTTGCCAAAGGAAAAAAAAAACTTTTTTCGTTGTTGTTTTTTTTTATTAGAAATGTGTTACGGTAATGAATTGTTTATGTTATAAAGGGTCAAAGAAAATATGTATTCAATGCTCTTGGATTTTTCCTATGAGCTGTACCATGTTCATGAGAATCACCCAATTGTAGTTTACCATGTCATAAACAACAGGAGAGGTGGTAGAAGTACATGCAGTGATTAAACATCTGAGGCTGTGATGGGAATACAATTGGCGGCATCTTGCAGTCCGGGCCAAGTGGCATATTGTCTGTGCTGTTTGCATAGTGGCAATGACATAGCACAGATGGGCAGGTCAGGCATCCAGCCAGACAGAAAGAAAGAGAGTGTCAGATGGCGTGGCAGTCAAATACCAGGGGACGTCTGTGATGACAGAGCTATGTATGAGTGTGCTCTCAGTTTGTTCAGGTGTAAGCGTAATGTAGTTTAGCCTAATTATTTCTTGGGCACATCAATGGGGATCCATTATTATCTTTTTTCAATATATGCAGTGAGAGGCTTGTACATGGCCTGTTTCAGTGTGCAATAACATCACTGGTCTAAAGTAACTTTACCTTATCTTTACAGTGATGTTTAAAAAGACATGCACAGAGTACCAAAGACAAATTGTCACATGTTTTGACATTTGTTTGTTATGCTTGTGGACTAGCTTTGACTAAACGTAGTTATCTTTCTCACTGGAGTATTCAGCTTTGCATTGTTAACTCTCTCTGCCAACAGCAAATAAATAATGGTCAATTCAATGCGGTCAGTTTAGCATATTCCAGTGTGTGTTTTGAAATAGACTGCAAGTTGTATTTAGACTCAGGTGCATGCCTTCACATCTGATTTTGTACCACACTTATGTGATTGAGATTAGATTTTGAATATGAGACAACATCAGATCAGTGTGTAGGCTTTATAGCACCATAGTGAGATTCTGAAAATCTGTGCATGTGACAAGTGCACTGCACATGTAATTGGAGAATGCATATTGCATACAAGGTGCAATCATCTTACTGAGTTGTCATCAAGTAGCACAATTACAACATGTGAATGAAAGCAGCAGCCATGTGCAGGAGTGAACCATACACCAGTGGAATAGCAGCAGCAGAGCAATGACTAGTGGCACACCACACTGTAAAAAATGTCTGTAGATTTTATGGTGAAAAACTGCTAAACTATGACAGTAAAACACTGTAAAATGATAAATGGGTTATTTCAGTTTCAGTAACAATGAAACACCGTAAATGTATATATCAGCCAAAACAGTATTTTTAAAATAAAAAACAAAACAAACATTACTCCACTGTAAAATACACTGGCAACGTGTTTATAACTAAAATGTACAGTATATATATCTGCAAGCAATCAGTCATTTTTGCATTTATTTTTGTAAAAATACTTTTTCTCACTGTTAAATGTACTAAACACCATATCTGTAACAAATATATACTGATATTTAATGGTAAAATCTTCAATTTATGCAGCATTTATAAAGTATTTTCTTGTCAATTATATGGCAGAACAGCGTTTCTTTTGATGGAAAAACGTTTTATTTTTTTACGGTAAAATATGGAATAAAATGGCAGTCTTAAACGAGAAATCAACAGTGCTAATATAATTTTACCGTAATATTAAAAAAAGTTGCACCGTATTTATTACGGTTAAAGTTCTAGTAACCACAGCTGTTGGTGTTTTACCGTAAAAACGACAAGTTGTTTTTTATAGTGCACTCAAATGATGCCATCAGGGTTGTCGTAGGTCAGGTTTGGAGACTATACATTTAAATCACTGAAACACCCCTTTAACACTTTGTATTGAAATTGGGTAACATGTTTAAACTTGCGCTTAAACAATGCTTAAACTTGCCACAACCTTTTTTTATGAGGAAGTTTCTGTGAACTCCATCTCTGAAACTGCGTCTATTCCCATGGGTGGCGAAAAATCTAATTCGGGACTTTTTTCAGACAGAGTAAATGGAGCCAAGTCGTATCAAGAGATGTTTGGATAGTGTTAGTGTGGGATGATGCACGGAACATCTGAACTCTCCTAAGGTCGTGGGAAGGGGTCTGTCAGAAAGCATTGGTGTACTCTCTGCTCATATTCATGCTTAGAACCCTGTCTCTGAGCTAGTTGGACGTCCCTGTAACCCCAGCTTCCTGGAGTCTCACCGCATTGTTTCCGGTAGTTCAGCACAGCAAAATGCATTTTGCTGTGCTAAAGTACTGTCACATTGTTTTCTGCAGTGATTTCAATTGTCAGTGACACTAGCTTGGAACTTAAGCTGAAGAAAGGGATGTTGTTCCACCAATCAATCAATCAATCAATCAATCAATCAATCAATCAATCAATCAATCAATCAATCAATCAATCAATCAATCAATCAATCAATCAATCAATCAATCAGACTTTATTTGTATAGCACTTTTCATACAAGAGAGATGCAACACAAAGTGCTTTACATAAAAAAGGAGAAAGTAATAATAATAATAATAATAATAACAAAACATAGAAACAAGCAAACACCCTCCGCCCCTGACCCTCACATCCCACCCATGCTATTAAAAACAAAGCAAACTGGGGAAGCTCCATCTCAACATGGAGCAGTGAGTAAAAACTGGAGGCAGCTTAGAAATGAATTAGATAAAAAGTAAAGTAAGGTAAGATAAAATAAAATAAGATTAAAAAAAAGAACTAAATAATAATAACAATAAAAAAAGAAAAAGAATAGATAAAATATATAAAACAATAAATAAATAAATAATTAAGAAGTAGAGCATATATATGTATATATGTGTGTGTATATATATATGTGTGTATGTATATATATATATATATTATATGTGTGTGTGTGTGTATATGTATGTGTGTATATATATATGTATATGTATGTGTATATATATGTATATATATGTATATATATATGAATACATATATGTATACATATATATATATACATATATATATATATATATATATATATATATTGCCCCAAGCACTGGTCCCTACAGCTATTGCTGAATGGGACCAGTGCTCGGTGCGATTGCCCCATGGCACTAATAAATAGACTAATAAATAGTAGCAAATAAATAAAAGGGAAGACATTATAACACTAAGATGCATGAGCAGAAAAATCTCTAAAAATGGTTCAAGTACAAGCCAAATTAAAAAGACAAGTCTTAAGTTTGCTCTTAAACTACTACTACTACTACTACTACTACTTAACTACTAAAAGAATGATGCTTTACTAACATTTTAAGATAAGATAAGACTTTACTCATCCAGTAGTGGGGAAATTTAGTCGTCACAGCAGCCCAAGGTACAGACAGGGGATTTTACAAAGATATAAAAAAGATAACTAAAGACATTGACTTTGTGTAGCACAACTGTAACAACCTCAGATTATTAACCCAATTGTTGTTAGTAGGATTAGTAAAACAACTTGTCTGCCTGTAAGGGAAAGATGACGCCTAAACAAACCCACAGTCAGTGTGCTATTTTCTGAAGTAATTTGTGTGCATGTGCGGTTACAGTTTGGCTGAGAAATTGCAACGTAGCTCAGAGTTTGTGACACCTCTCCTGGCGATAATAACACCGTACCCACAATGCATCAGAATATAGCAGCGCAGTTGCTGCTGATGCTTTTTGAGTAGCATGTAGATCAGGGCTCCAAATATTATTTCTCTGTGCATGTTCTTATGCTATGAAATGTAGCAAATATTTAGTGTTTTACGTCTTATTTCTCAGCACTTCTCAGATCTTGATCAGACTGTAAGAAATCCAACATCTACTCCTGGGACATTTTCCTACTTTTTTTTCACTGTGCAAAAGTTTCCAAGCATGCCATTAGAGCCAAAATGTTGTTTTCCTTTCTTAAAGATTTTATTGATTGCCTTTATCGTCTCTGCTTATCAGTCTGACTCTTCATAGACTGCAGAGTTGTCCAGGGCTTCCACCAAATAGTTGATTAGTCGACTAATCTATCATTTTCTTTTCTCTGTCATTTTTCATGCTTTTTTTTCATGCTTAATGATATAATTTCACAAAACTAATGAGCACATCTCTTGTTAACACAATATTTTAAATGATGCTTTCATGATTCTTTGTGGAGGAACTCAGTTGAATTTATCAATAAATCAACTAATTGATCAGGGGGAGACTGCAACTATTAGCCAAAATTCCAAAATCTGTCCTCAAATTTAACACTGAATATTTAGATACTATTGGTTTTAAAAATATGTCGCAATCCACATCAACCACTCATACACTTTTATATAGACATGTTTTAGATCCACTTTCAATAAATTAAGCACCAAACATTTTACACAATTTTTACGTAGCATTTAATAAATATGAAGTTAATTATATTTTGAGTTATGTTTTATTGATGTGTGCTATACACAACATATTTTCTGTCTCAAGATATGTGCACTGGTGCATATAGAGATGAGGAAAGGTTATTTTAAGCCCTGAATATGTGAAAAAAACTAAGTATTGCCTAGTAGGGCTGCACAATTATGGCCAAAATGATGATCACAATTATTTTGATCAATATTGTAATCACGATTATTAATCACGATTATTCAGCATGTTAGGGAAACATGTGTATTTTTATTGCACTACTTTTAAACAAACAATAGGAACAGTTTTTAGTGTGTTTACAGAGTGTCTGGTGCTTGTTGTAAACAAACAGATTGCTAAGTGAACACCTCCTGCAGCAGCACATACACAATGTACTGCTACAGAGCTAACTGTTAGCAATTTGCAGAATGGAAGCTAAGGGGTTAACACCCCCTCCGGCTCAGCAGTTGGGAGAGACTGCTGCAGGAGGACTGTGCCGCTTCGACTCGTTCTTACTGGGGATTTCCACTGGCCGCATGTATACGGCTGGCTCGCTATGCTGCCGTTGCGCGCCGGTGGGAATTTACGTTGGGCAGAGGACGGAGCAAAACCGTGGCACAGCCGTGCCGCGCCCGGTGGAAATCCCCAGTTCTTGACGAGCCGCTGGCCCCCGTGACTTGTCCTATCCAATCAGCAACCAGGCTTTTTTCAGGGGAGAAAAACGGCCCTGCCCCCTGGCGGTTGGTGGACTACTGGTGTAGAAAGTGCTTGATTAGATATGCAGGAGAGCCGCATTTTAAAATGTAAATATCGCCGACAATCAGGTTAATTTAATCGTGGCGGCCAATATCGTGATCACGATTAAAATTTGATTAATTGTGCAGCCCTATTGCCTAGAGACATAATTTTTAATGCATCAAGTCAGGAGTTTTGAGTGTCTACATGTGATATGCGTGTCCCATCACATTTGAGATGAGGTTATGGTTGCAGCCATTTGCACATTGTTTCAGGCTGAATGTTTGGCTGCTCTGCTGTTCGTCAGCTGTCTCCAACACAGGAAGCAGTGGGGAGAGGGATGTGAGCCAGTAGGCCGGTAGTCTGTTAAAAGTGTGTGTGTGTGTGTGTGTGTGTGTGTGTGTGTGTGTGTGTGTGTGTGTGTGTGTGTGTGTGTGTGTGTGTGTGTGTGTGTGTGTGTGTGTGTGTGTGTGTGTGTGTGTGTGTGTGTGTGTGTGTGTGTGTGTGTGTGTGTGTGTGTGTGTGGCTGCAGTGGGACCTATGTGATAAGCGGAGGATGCATCTTCCTGTGTGCTCTCATTAATGAATGACAGCTCCTATAAAACCACAAAGAAAATAACAGCATTATGATACAGTATAGTTTCACTACTGTAGGTCTGACTTTGTTGTAATGTAAGTGTAGTAAAGTAATATGCTAACGGTCAGTTTCAATTATGTCCAATGAAGCTTTTCAGAATGAGAGTTTCCACCAAAATCTTAGGAAACTGAGGTGGCTATTGTAGCAGATGTAACAGCATTTGTACAAACTCTTGAAAGTTAAGAACATTTGTGTTTTCAAGTTTAGGGGTATGGATTCAAATATACTCCTTGAAAGATACTTGATTTTTATAACATGCATACACTAGAATTCATGAAAACCAAGAAATTGTTAACTGATGGCATCTTCATATTTGTTTGTCTCCTTCACATCAGATGAACGGGAGAAGACTAGAGCTAGATTGACTAATATAGGAAATTATTCCTCACATGCATGATACTTATTGTTACTGATTGAACCCTTTGCTTCCAATATATCCCAATTGGAAAAATATAGTCTGTTTCCTGACATTGTGCCAAAATCACAGATTATACTTAATTTTTGTATCGCCAATATTAATTTTGTACATTTGTCTCAATGTTGTCGTAGATAGAGCTGCAACAATAATTTGATTAATCGAACAATAATCGATTGTTAAATTAATCGTCAACTATTTTGATAATGGAATAATTGGTTTGAGCAGTTTTTTTAAAGACAATAAATCCAAATTCTCTGATTTCAGCTTCTTCAATGTGAATATTTCTGGTTTCTTTGTTCCTTTATGACAATAAACTGAATAACTCTTTTTGTTTGTGGACAAAACAAGAGATTTGAAGACGTCATCTTGTGGTTTGGGTAACATGGATTTTTTCCAACATTTTATTGACCAAACAACAAATCGATTAATCGTTTAAATAATCGACAGATTAATCGATAATAAAAATAATCGTTAGTTGCAGCCTTAGTCGTAGAGGCTGTTTCTATTTCAAAAAGGATATATTGATATTTCCTGTCTAAAAGATCATTTGTGTGTCTTTTTTTTTTACTAATTTCTTTCTCTTGTTTTTTCTTTGGTCATGTTTCTGCCTAATGGACCTGCCATCTTTGACCACGGCCTCCTCATATAATTTTTTTCCTGCCATCTTGACAACCTGTCTGCTGGCCAACAGCTGTAAGTATGCTCTACTTATTCCTCGTCAGGCTGCAGGGCCTCTGGGCCGTTATGTGTACATTGTTAAATGGTTTATATAAAATTCACTGTTCACCAAATGGTCATTAATGCAATTTCTCTTTTAGCTTTCATCCCTTTTTTTTAGAATTCACTCATTTGTAAATAGACACCAACGGCTCAATTATAATAGGCAATTTAAATTTTGCGGTGTACCCCTTAAAGTTATATATATTTTTTTTAAAAAGGTACCTAAAAATAGCATTCCATTAATGATATTGTGACCCTTTTCCACCTCCAAGATGTGTAAGTTCTGCTTTAGAAGAGGTAGTTTGATTAAAAAACATTTTTACCTCAAGGTCCACTTGCGTTTTTTCTAGAGCTTTCAAACACATCTCACAGTCTTCGCTAGTGGGTTTCACTCAGCAACCAAACAAACGTAATATGGTCCTGAAAGAGTTTTTGATGATGTTGTGACTCGTGACATTAAAGCTTTGGTTCTTCCTACCTTTCACAATAAAAGTCCTCGACATATGCTGTATCACAGTGCATACCCGAGGAAACTGTCACTCAGAGGCAACTAGGGCTGCAACAAATGATTATTTTCCTAATCGATTAATTTGTCGATTATTTAAACCAGGGGTCTCAAACTCAAATTACCTGGGGGCCGCTGGACGCAGTATCAAAATGACCAAAAGAAGACACAAAATTACTAAAAAAAGACACAAAATTACAAAAAAGACACAAAATGACTGAAAAAACACTAAATTACTTTAAAAAGACACAAAATGCCAAAAAAAATTACACAGAATTACCAAAAAAGACACAAAATGACCCAAAAAAGTAATTAAGGGGACCTTCCACACACAACACGGTAAAGTGCCATTCATATAAAAGTCACGTTAAACTTAAATATCAAGGTTGAGGCCACAAAATATTGTCACGAGGGCCGCAATTGGCCCGCGAGTTTGAGATCCATGATTTAAACGATTAATCGATTTGTTGTTTGGTCAATAAAATGTTGAAAAATATCAATCAGTGTTTCCCAAACCACAAGATCACGTCCAATCTCTTGTTTTGTTCACAAACCAAAGAGATATTCAGTTTATTGTCATCAAGGAACAAAGAAACCAGAAATATTCACATTGAAGAAGCTGAAATCAGAGAATTTGGACTTATTGTCTTTAAAAAACTGCTCATACCAATTATTCCATTATCAAAATAGTTGACGAATAATTCAATTCAATAATCGATTATCGTTCGATTAATCGAATAATTGTTGCAGCTGGAGAGGCAACTAAATAAAAAAACTTGCTGTACAAAAGTTTGCATGCTATGTTTAATCGCTTTCATTTATGTTAAGTAATTTCAGTCAAATAAAACAGCTGCAAGTAACGCTAGCCAACACATTATTCATAGTGTAGGAGCCCACAGTTTTCACATTGTAACTGCCAGCGTTGTTAATTTTGGTTAAAGCAATCATACTAAAAATACTTCAATTGTTGTGGTAAATATTTAGCCTGGCTAACACCAGACTATTCTCAAATGAGGTCTAGTCTGGCAACGAGCAATGGATTTCTCCGTAGAGGAGGTGTGGTTTACGATCCTCCAGAGCCGTTTATTGGACGCTTAGAATGTCTATCAAAAGCGTCTGTAGGTAGCTCTTAGCCAATCAGATCAGTTATACCAGATGACGTAGTAGAGCAACAGAAATGGATGTTTGTTGTGTGTGTGTCTGTGAGAGAGTGTTGTTTGCTGCTTTGCTCCTCCAGTTCTCGTTTTCTGCAAGATTATTTATTTTCACACTTTATTCCCCCTCATGTCATACAGCCACACACATCCACTGATTTTATGGGCAATAAACAAGCTGCTGCGGACCTCTCGGTGGCTCCGCTGTCCGCGGTAGCGGGGCTATTAGCCGCTAGCGGCACTAATAGCCGCTACCATAACGCCGGTGATCTCAGCGGAGCCCCCGAGAGACCTTTCGCCTTTCAACTTTCGCTCTAAACTATTTAAAACACCATCTACAGCTAAAGAGAGCTTCCAAGTGCCGAGTAGTACGCGTCATCGTCTTGCCGTCCCTCCTCGCTCTGTGATTGGATCCCTAAAACAGGGCTAAGAATCCTTCCTGGTTTCCAGACTGGATGGAGGTTCGAAATTAAATTTGAGCGCGCAAGGCAGTCTGGGTATACCCAGGCTAGTAAATATTATTGCAATGTTACAACTGTATGCATTAGCTTGGTGATATGCATGAGTTGCTTGTCATAGTAGCACATTGCAGTAAGATATTGACGGTAACAAAGTTAAAAAAGAAAACAAAATGCTCTATGTAACCTAATGCTAACATCCGAAACAAGCCCATGCCCATCCCTAGTGTTTTTTTTTTTCTATTTGTTTCACCACGGATGACGGTAGTATTAAGTGGTCTGAAATGTGAGCTAGCAAATGACACAATCCACCACAATCTGCTCATTTTCCAGTTAAGTATTGTGGCCATTGGAAAAGTGATCAGCTATGTTTATTTTTGGTCCACAGCAACAGAAGAACCTGGAGGGTTATGTGGGTTTTGCTAATCTGCCCAACCAAGTTTACAGAAAATCTGTGAAGAGAGGTTTCGAGTTCACACTCATGGTTGTAGGTAAGTAATTCTCTTTTAGCACCTTTTTCCTCATTGTTTCTCCTCAGCCTTTGACATAAACAAGCATTCATTGGATGATTAAAGAAAGTGAGAGTGTTGCAGTCTCTCAATCTGTTTGCTTGTTCAAATGTGAAGGTCTTAAAAGATGTTGATACATCTCCATACGGGTGATTCTCATGAAGTCTAAGCTATGTCTGTGAAGATTATAAGGAGATACTTTATTAAACTAAATATATTTCACTTTTATATGGATGAACAATGTAGCCATAATGAGGCACAATTCATTGTTTTGTGTTCAAATAAAATTTTTATATTTTTAAACATATTTTTGATTCACAAATTCATTACCGTAATGCATCCAGATAAAAATGTCATGGTTTCCCCACACTTGTATACAATAAATATTTAATAAACTTTATAAAAATGAGAATACATTTGTTTAAAATTTATAATTTAACAGAATATAATCAAACATAATGTTTTTAAACAATGTATAAAGAACAAAATCTGAATGAAAATTGATGAGAAAAAATGGTTAAATCTTACGGTAATGATAGAATTGTTTGCATTGAAATATGTGTATATTTTAATAAAATACATTTTGGTGATACCAGCTACCCTTGAGCATGCTTGTGCTTGAGAAGAGGAAAAAAAAAAAAAAACTTTTGTTGTTTTTTTTTTTATATAAAAATGTGTTACAGTAATAAATTTTGCTCCCAGTGTCTCTAAAAATGTCAGAAAATACCTTAATTTAAAAAAAAAAAGATTATAAATTCATATTATACAGTGATTTTAGATTGTATATGTTATAAAGGTCAAACAAAATATGTATTCAATGCTCTTGGATTTTTGCTATGAGCTGAATCACCCGTACAGTAAATGTGTGTTCTAACTTGTAGCTCCTACTGTACTTACACAAGTGTTGAACAGTGTTGAGTTTCACAAAAACGTCATAGCTGAAAGCGATAGCAGCTGGCTGCCAAAATGCATTAGAGATGGTTTTAGTTGAGGAGGAGAAGTTGCACGTAAAACAAGAGTCAAGGAAACTATATTTAAAACAAATGTTTGCCATTCAGCCATACAGGCAGCCCACTACTGCTGCATGTGTTTGTGCTTGTGTCTCTTGGATTGTGTGCTGGAAGGAGGTTTCCTGTCATTCCATTCATGCAGCCAAAGTCAAAGCCTAAGCAGCTGATTCAAAGGGAGACACACCCATAGAACCCTTTCTTTCTCTGCTACACTTTATGCAGTGGTACCTGAGCAGGAAGCAACTCTGAATGCCTGCATGATGTCACATCCTGTCCCCTGGGTTCATGGCTTTCATTGCCTACCTGATTACCCTCCTCCCTTCTCTCTGTTCATGAAGTCAGTCCCTGGAGTTTCCCCCTGCTGAGCACTCTCAGGAAAGAAGCTGTTATGTAGCAATTTTGTGTGCAGCATATAATTTGAATAGCAGAGTAATTGGCAAAGTCAAGTGCTTGTCATGCTGGAGTAGATAGTATGTGCTTTCCCTTAGTTTTTGGGGGTTAATGGGATTGTTATAAAACATAATTCACCTACCCACGGGTTATGGAATTTATGGGATATGATGGAATTTCAAGACGCATATTTCACAGAGGAAGACTGTTCTGAGACAAGGGAATTTATGTTAAAAAACTGGTTACTTGTTTTCACTGTATTTTAGTGTTCACTTTATTAGAGATTACAGCATTAAAAGGAAATTTTGTATTTAGAGGATGGAAACCAAGCCGCTCACACCCTCAGGAAAGTATGAACACATTGAATTAATACATTTTTTTGGTGTCTTTATTATGGGTGTATACCACTTTCAAATATCCATGCCTAATACCCACCCATTGCCCACTCATGTGACATAAACTACAATTAAGGGTGTGACAAAGGGAACCTGTAAATGGGTACACACAAAAATGAAGAAATTATGCTAAATGCACATATGCAAACACAGAAATATTTGAAAAGGTTCAGCAGGTAATTTATTCTTTGTTTTGTTTTTTGTTTTTAAATAGTTTCTGAAGAACTTCAGAAAATCAAAATTTGTATGAAAATGCTATTTTTTTCCAAATTCTAAGGTGTTTCCTTTGATATAGTATTAACTGGAAATCTCTACTGTGGACAGTAATGCATTTTCTAGCTGCTAATAGTCTATCGATACACATTTCATTATGTGAACTTCAGCTGTCTGGGTTTCCCGTTCCAGAAAGGGAGGTAACTTCAGCTCTGGCTGAGTTGCCGTGGTAACTGACTCTGAGGACCTAACCTTTTCTCTCAGTCTCCGCCCTCTTTCAGACACAGACACACCGTTTCATTTCCTCATTGATTCAAAGCACCGAAACACATTAATCAGCAGGTTACTGTGAGTCAGAATCACTATCCTGTATGGATATTCAGTGACTGTGTAAGGTTAACACTTTTATGCACATGTGTCATGTCTTTGAACCCTCCACTCTGACTCGGGCCATCTTCAGACTCTTCAGGCTCTGCAAATGTATACGCAGGTTTTCTATAAAAATCATCTTTTCCCATCTCCTAACTCTTGCTGATCCTGAAGCAGCTTGCTGCTGTCATGTGGTGTCCCTTTCTCTGGTCCTGTTGAAAAGGAGCTGAGGTTATACACAGCCTTACTTCAGGAGAGAATCTCAGACCCTGAATTCATGTGCTTGGTACCCTGATAGTTTCCTTATGGAACCTTACATTTTTTCCTCACAATCTATAATTTATCTCAACAACATTCTCCGGCCTGACATCTGAAACATAACAACATTGATGTCCACTCAGGTCAGAGCAGATTTTTTGCGTTGCGGGTTTTTCTTTTAGAGTTGTAAAATATAATATCAGTGATGCAGAGCAGATCAGGAAAGCTCTAGTTTGCAGAGTGAAAAGAAAAGTGACCCTGGCACTGAAACATTTACTGCACATTAAAATAGCCACTGAATTATATTTACTTAAATCAGTCAAATATGAATAAAGTGAAATAAGCCATGAGCCTAATACACCTCAGTCCTACCTGTTTGAACTATGTTCTTATATTTAGTTTTTAGCTGATCCACGGCCGCCTTTCGCTGGCAGAATTACAACTTAATAAATACAGTAATTAATTTGTGAATCAAAAATATGTTCAAAAATATAGAAAATTATTTATTATTTCATTATTTTAGCACAAAACAATGAATTGTGCCTCATTATGGCTATATTGTTCATTCATATAAAAGTGAAATATATTTAGTTTAATAAAGTATGTCCTTATAATCTTCACAGACATTTGGACAACTTGGACTGGATTCATGACAATCACACATTTGTGCTCGCTATAGTGCGACTGACCTGCAAGTTGATAAGCTTGTTTTGCTAACCTCAGCAAAACGGTGTACTGTTAAAGTTTTTGGGCTTGTTTCCACATTACATACATATCTTTGCACCATGTTTTGTGTATGTTCCTGCGTGCACTGGACCGTGACCCCTGTATTGTGACGCTTCAGGACTGATACACAAACCTTTGCAGCCCTAATGCTAGTAAATGTAATATCTTTTTGCTTTGGACTGTTGATCAGATAAAACAAGACATGTGTTCTTTGGCTTTTGCGAGAAATAATCAGCATTTTACACAATTTTTCTGATATTTGATGGACAAAACAATCAGCCCAAGTCTGAAAGGATCAAAACATGCAAATATACCCTTTTTGTTTCTTACAACGCCTCCATCAAAGTCTTCTCATGGGGTAGAACATATCCTGTGCAGCACTGCAGAAAAGAGACTTCTGATGTTTAATTATATGAAGATTCATGAACTTGAAACAGTTATTTATAAACTGATCCTTTGAATTCTTAATTGGCAATCATGGCATTTAATCCTGGCATTGTATGTATTTTCTTATGGATGAAAAGTGCAATGGAATCAAATATTGAAGCCATTATGCAAACCCTGTTTCTAACCTAGTATTTTCTTAATGTTTATGTAGTGGGCAGGATAGCTGTTGTAAATAGACAAGTGAAAGTGGGCCAGAGCCATTTGTTGGTTAAAGTCAATATTTGGCAGTGATTTGCACATTGGCAGGAACTGACCTTGATGTTGGCCAGTGCAGCCAGAGCTCATTGTGTTTGGTCCTGGTTGACAAAGTTGAATGAGCTCTGTTGTCATGCTTTAGACTTGTTAAGCTTTTACTGTCTCCTGGCCCTTTTTGGAGGGAAAGTCCCATTCATAAACACAAAGTGGTGGAGAGAAGATGATTGCTTCAAAGCGATAATGTTGAACATGCAGAAATTCCCTTTCACAAATGATACACACCACTTTTCATTTCACCTGCACGTTATTCACACAGCGTCTTGGAAGCCCTATCAAATGAATTAACCTTTCGTGGGCTCCCTCTCACAAGTAAAATGTTTCTAGCTTTCCCTCCACCAGCCTCTTTTATGCAGTGGTAAGTGCCTTTGAATAAACCCCCTCGGTTTACACAGCTGCTGGAAATTTCCTTTAAAGGAAGTGTGTTGGCTGCTGAACGAGCGGAGCTTCGAGCCAGCGGGCCTAGGCTTGGCGGGCTGGCTCAGTGAGAGTGATCTTCCTCTGGTGCTGCAGTCGGAGTGCCTGACTGTAATGACAATGAGTGGCTTTTTTATTTATTCCTGTGCAATATACTGGCACGGAGGATTTTTATTGAAACTATGCAATAGCAGAGCGCTTTCATCCAGGCAGCCCATTGGTTGACAAAACATGCTGCATTTGTGCTGAGTGATGCAAAAGACCCATATAACAGTTACATCAGCCCTTGGTAGTACATTGGACACATGACAAAGTCCAATCAATTCATTTTCATGTATTTTTCATAACCTAATAGTAATGTCATTTGACCTTAAAAATGATGGCTGCCTGCTAAAAGTCAATGTGTGGCCCATCAACCTGAGGGCTTTCAAATCAAACCTTGTTTTGATAGTTTTTTGTGTGTCATTTTACACTAAACAACACAGGATGTTAGCATGGCAGGCTACATCGTTTTTCAAAGGGAGTCTCAAAATGACCTAACTAGAAAACCCAACAAAATGGAAAAACTGATGTAAAAGAAGGGCAGAGCAATGCTCGATGCACGCCCTGTTTCTTCTGCTTCAATACCCACCACTGGAAACTCTCAGATCTTGTGCTGATTGCTAGTAAGGTCAGCTGACCTACTCCTGAATCGAACAGCCTCTGGCACCACTTTCTCTACTGCTGTCCTGCACTGCAGTAGTCACGAGTCCCGTGCTGAACTTGAACTGAGCATGTTGTGTGCAGTGTACATGGTTCCACTGTGATAGGCCATTAATCTGCTAGTTACAAGGTACAAATTAAACAGCAATAAGCAGTTGTATTAATTTGTAGCATGGCATTTTTTCACTATGAGACAATTGAACACTATAATGTTATAGCTAGGGCTGCAGGATTATGGTCAAAATGATATTTACGATTATTTTGATTAATATTGTAATCACCATTATTAATCACGATTATTCATCATGTTAGGGAAAACATCTGTATTTTTATTGCACTACTTTTAAACAAACAATAGGAGCAGTTTTTAGTGTGTGTCTGGTGCTTGTTGTAAACAAACAGAGATCGCTAAGTGAACATCTCCTGCAGCAGCAGCACATACACACTGTACTGCTACAGAGCTAACTGTTAGCCTGTTAGCAATTTGCAGAATGGACACTAAGGGGTTAACATCCCCTCCGGCTCTGCAGCTGAGAGAGACTGCTGCAGGAGGACTGTGCCACTTAGACTCGATAAGAAGAGTGAGAATGAGTAAGAACAAGTCTCCAATAACACGAGAAAAAGTCGCTGTATTTGTCGCCAGTCACTTTTTTGAAAAGTAGTTGCTAAGGGGGTCTGAAAAGTCGCTAAATATAGCAACAAAGTCGCTAAATTGGCAACACTGCTTCGCCGGCTTTTACAAATGGCATGTTGTTGTGGCGTCGAGTACTACGTTACACCCTGCTTAGCGCATGCTCGTTATTTATTTAGGCAGCTAAATGAAACCTTAACTATGCGTTCGCCCCCTGGTGGTTGGTGGACTACTGGTGTAGAAAGTGCTTGATTAGATATGCAGCTGGGCGGCTGTGATTCAGTTGGTAGAGCAATCACCCACTGGTGGTTCGATCCCCGACCATGGCAGCCACATGTCGAAGTATCCTTGGGCAAGATACTGAACCCCAAAAGGCTCACCGATGCTGCGTTCATTGGTGTGTGAATGAACTCACCAGTGTGCCCTGGTAGCCTCTGCCACCAGTATGAATGTGTGAATGGGTGAATGAGCGCCGTTTGTAGTGTAAATCGCTTTGGATAAAAGCGCTAGTCTGTTTACCATTTAGTTATAGCTCTTATATTTAAAATGATATACTCTCATAAATCACTACTTTCACATACCAAGCCACCACATTTCACAAGAATGTTGCTAAAATGGAGAAAATACAGCTGAACACTGAATATTATAAACCAGTGTTTATTACCAGTTGGGTAAAGGCTCAAGTTTCATGTATTGGTTTTTGTCTGGCTCACAGAGCAGCAAGGGGGGTGAAGCCAATTATCATCTCTTCCCATTTCTCTATAATGGATCATTTTTGTGGCAGATTTATGACCCTGTCCCATCCAAACAAGCAGCCACAGCTCTGACCAACAATGATCAGCATCTTCACTCAACCCAACACCACCACCACAACCACCACCGTTCTAACTCTGAGTTTGGTTCTCTTGTAACCAGAGCTCCTCATCTTCCTTCTCCACACACTGGGCTGAGCCTTGGACCTTGATCTCACTGCGCCTCCTTGGTCCTGCTGTTCTTGTCAGCTTGTAGCTTCTCTAATTTAAGACAACGTTTTTATCGCATGCATTTCACCCACTAAACCGCAGCCTCCAGATGGTACCCACCAGCCTTGGTGTGTAAAAGTTCTCCATTCCCTTTCAGCCTTGAGGGAATGTTTACAGCAGTGCTGCATGTTTCACCAAAGAGCAGCTTTAATCGCTGAAACATTTCTGTCGAGATTGCAAGATAAATGTGGCTCTACCCTCTTAGGAAAATATTTATGACTGAGAGTGTGTCGAGTGAAGGATCCTTTTGTCTGATGCTTTCTGCATCTCGGCACCCTCCTCCCTATTCATGAAGCGTTGAGTGGCTGAGTTGTTGGCAGCGGTGGCCCATGTTGGCCCTCGACACTTGTAAAGGTCAGAAGCAGCTCTTTGGCTGCAATGCCAGGCCGGCATATGACTGCCTCTTCTCGCACACTGAGGCTTTTGTTCAGCAGCTCCTTGTTGCCTTTCACTCACCCCAATCTTAACAGCCACACTGCTGATATTGGATTACCACAGTCAGACCCTCTAGGTTCTTGCAGACTTTTTGTGATTATTATAGCTCCCAAAGCTCCAAAAAGATGTTGATTGCAAGTAAAAAAGCAATGACCAGAAAGCGGATGAAGAAGGAGGAACCTAAGATTGAGGACTGGGTTGAGGTTATACATAATATTTATGTGATGGAAAAGTTAACTTTCTCCGTGAGACTGGAGGAGGACACATTTAAAAGAATATGGAAAAATTGGAGTGTACATAAAACCAATTAGGTCTGACTTTATCTGAGATGTCCATCATTAAAAGGAAAAGTACCAAGTACCCTGGTTCGTAGCTACAGTTGCTTTTAGTTTGTTTTTTTATTATAATTATTTCTAATTTGATTTATTGTTTTGAATATTATTATTTTCATTTCTCTATTTTTGCTACACTGGAACAAATTGCTGTTTAATTAGTCATAATTTTTGGATGACAGTGGATGACTACTATTTCAGTTGCGCAATTTTATTGGAGTATATACAAAAGTAAAGCTATTTTATATCTGATCCAAGATGAAAGATTGAGGTAAAATGTCAAATGTAATCTGAAGATGCATAATTGGAGGGGTTCGATTTATGTATACCAGATGTATGCAAAATGTTTGTTAAAATGTTCAATAAAAAGAAAGTTAAAAAAAAAAAGCTCCAAAAAGATTTCACTACATTTTGCTCAGTTGCTTGTTTTATATGACTGTCCTCAACCCCCAAATATTGTATTTACAGTCATATGAAACAGGGGAAAAATCAGCAAATAATCATTTTTGCGATGCTGTGACCAGCTACAACAGTTGCTTTATAAATGAAATCTTTAATTGATCATCAGAATTTGTCACAATCATTTTTTCCAATTAAATTATTCAGGGTTTAGTTCTACCAGAAACATAGAAGCAAAAATGTGGAAGGATTGTCTGCTCTAAAGTCAGCTACTAACATGAGAATGCCTGGCTATTAGGGCTCAACAATTAATTGGAATTTTACATAATCACAGTATCCACATCACAAGAGGTAAAAGGAGGCAAAAAATTTATCAAACCATGATCATTTTAATGTTTCAGTGAAAATTAGAATCATGATGCAAAAATGATAATTTCCTTAAATATCGTGAATCATATTGCAGTTACAATATCTGTGAAAATATTTGCAAACTAAAGTGCTGCCTTAGAGTTTTCATATGATTAATTAACTAAATTACGACTAATATAAAAGTCATCCCTCCTAATCATCACTTAAGACCCACTAGAGGTGTGTGACAATCCGAAAATTCAATTCTGGTTGAAAATGTACCCATTGTGGGACTAGTAAGGGTATCCTAAAACCAATATAAAAGTACTAAAGGAATTCTTTTTGATATCTTAGAGGACGCTTGCGGGTAAAACAACAAAATATTTTATCGGAAGTGCCTTTCGTTTAGACGGTGACGGTGTTTTTGGGGCTTAAAAATGTAAAACCACCCTCCAGAGTGTAAAACTGTAATCCGCTCCACTGTAGCGTGTCCGTCTACACTGGCAAGACACAAAACTCTGCTCAGATCTGCTCACGTCACGTACGCGTTTACCTCACATACATGCTCCAGTACAGGGAAATAAACAAACGTGGGATTATTTCCATGCGTCGGATCTTCAAACTGCTTGGCAGCTCTAATAAACTTACAGGACTCTTTCCACCAAATGTACAGGATATACAGATAGTATTAGTGAACAGAGAAGGATCTAGGATTACCTCTATCACATTTTGGATGCACCAATTGGTCGGAGGCGAGCCAGACGGCTTTGGACGAGACCTGGGAGATCTAGTGGATGGTGGAGAACTTTGTGGAAGGAGTAGCTGATGAAAATGCGTGGCGTGAAAACTTCCACATGCCCAAAGATGCTCTTATCGCTTTAAGTGATGCCGCCTGGCATGCACACCCAATCCAATTCACACACTTTAGCGCCACGAAAACGCTCGTCTAAACGCAGAATAAAAAGTGAAGACGCTGCGCCACTTTTGCGTCTTCTGTTCAGACTGTCATCATGTAAACGTAGCCTTACTTTGCATATAATGGATTAAGCAAATTACATTTGATGCCAGTTTTTACTTCTTAGCAGTTTTGAAGCTTTACAGACACAGCTCGGTTGATGCTAATAAATTAGGATTTGATACCCACAGCTGAGTCACTAGTTGTTATATTATTATAGTGTTGTTGAAAGAGCAGTTTTGTGTTGGATGTCTTTATTGATGTCTATCTAAAGCTGTGGTTACTGTTTAAAGTACTTGCCATAGAAAATTGAAATAGTGTTGTTGTACAATGTTGTTGTAGCTGATATGAATAAAGATAAGAAAAATAGGATTGAAAAAACAACTTGCTTTCAAGACCGTAAATGATCTGTCACTTGGCAATGTTAAAGATATTTTAATCCCAAATGAGCTGTATGAGAAATTATCAAAGCTCTGATAGAATATTCAATATTGGACCTGCAGTAGAAGATTAAGCCACCATTAAACTAAGCTAATTTTTCTGGACTGGACTGAAAGTGTCAGTTGTCTGAGTGCTTTTTGTGTCTCAGATTTCTTCAAGTACAATGGAATGGAATCTGTGCTTTTGATATCTGTTTTGAGTCCTTTGTTGGAGTGAAAATCCGTGATGACTGTGGTTGTTTCAACTCTTCCTTCCCCTCTCCTCCCTTCCCATGATTCTCTGATTAGATTCCTGAAACGCAGACAGGAAAAGAATTTGGGAGGACAGAACTTCCGACCTGTCTGTCTCTTATTTGTCTTGTGTTAACACTTGCCTGTTTGAAAAAAGGGGGTTAAAGGGAGCCATTTCCTGTACTGAAAAAAGTCTTGAATCTGAAACGCGTAAAGAATGTCAAGTAGTTAAAAGACTGCATAAGAAATGGAGTCGATAAACATCTGGGGATTGTGTCATGTTGTGCTTCAGTCTGGCATGAAAAAGAGGATTAGAAAACAAGTAGGGTGTGAAATGCATCTCTCGACTTGACTCCCACCCACTCATTCTGGCTGTCTTTGTCTTTCAGGGGAATCTGGACTGGGAAAGTCAACGCTGATCAACTCACTCTTTCTGACAGACCTGTACTCCCCTGAATACCCAGGTCCTTCACATCGGATTAAAAAAACTGTTCAGGTAATCTTCTTTTCAGCCATAGTCCACACCTTTCTTTTCTTCAAGTGTCAATGCTGCAGTCATTTCATTTTCTTTGTTTTCTCTTGACTTATGGAATTTCAGTCCCATAAAGGGGCAAAGGTTTGTCTGTCAATTAAAACATGATACGTTGCCTTCACTCTGACAACGGCCAGTTAAAGTGTCAGAGCCTGAGGCTGCTATGACACCTACCCTTTCTTTTTCAGTGTCTCTTAGCATTGCAACCACCTAAATAGTTGCTGGATGAGATCTTTGTTTTGTGAGGTGGTGTTTTAGCTGTTGCCACCCATGTGTTGTGTCAGGCAGTGAAACCGGTTCATCTGCTTTAACAAAGAGATGTTGCCAAAGGGAAAGATGTTACAATCTCTAATGAGGCAATGTAATTGGATTGTTATTACAGTTTTACATTTGTAACACTTCTCCACTTTATGTTAAGTTATGAAGTACACATTAGGTCAATCACTCTATGGAGGAAATTGACATGAAATTTGTGGAGAGTGAAGAAGAGCAGGTAGATGTGATGTAATGTGATAGGAAGCAAGGTTATTATAGTTAAGGCAAACTAACGAAATAACAAAATCTAGAATTGAAAAAACATTTTTGTTAACTGAAATAAAAATAAATACGACTTTTTAAAAAAACGATAACTAACTGAAACTGTATTTTGTGGTTAAAAAACTAACTAAAACGAACTAAGATTATAGTGAAAATGTCCTTAGTTTTCATCTTTGTCAACTTTTTTCATACGTAAACATTTCAGGTTGATATGAAATCTATTTCATCTATCTGGTTTTATGACTTAATAAACTTATTGGGGCTGAGATGGATCAGACAAAAAAATAAAGGAAACATTGAATGTGACTCTTTGGAATCTCGTTCCCAACAAATATCCCATTACAAAAAAACTAAACTAAAACTAAGCATTTTCAAAAAATAAAAAATAAACCAAAACTAGCAAACTCACTCTAAAAACTAATAAAAACTAACTGAATTTGAAAACAAAAATTGACAAAGAAATTAAAACTAAAACGAATGAAAAAACTAAAACTATTATGACCTTGATAGGAAGAGGAAGAAGGCTACGTAATTGATTGATTCTGTTGGGTTCTGTATGTATGTGAGTAGGCTCACTCCACTACTGTGTGAATGAATGAGGTTGGTGAATGAGAAAAGCTGGTGAAAGGATAGAATTTAGTTTTTCTCTAGCCTGTGCATGTTTTGCCCAGTAACGGTATAGTGTGGTACATAAATGGATGTGCATTCACTTGAAGTGAGGGAGTAAAAGCGCATGTGGCATGTGTAAACAGCTTTATGGAAAGATATGTCTGTGGCAGTCATGACAGTAAAGAGTTTAGTCTGGCTGAGATGGCCAGCAGCTATGCTTGATTGGATATAAACATCCATGCAAACAACATATTTAGTTCTTGTATTTAGGCTTGAGTGCGTTTCTTGCCAGCATCTTGTAGCTGTTTATTATTGGGTGGATTTAAAATCCTATAGATATTCTTTCTATGGATGCATGTATATATGTACGTACTGGAAGATGATACATGCTGGTGCATGGAAAAATTCCTTTCCATTTCAAGCAGTCCTATCATCCCACTGTTTGTTAGACTTGTAATTTGTAATTTATTTATTTCAAAACAGGGACAGCCCACAATAAGACACTAATCTCGTACAACAAGAGAATGTGCATTGTTCCAGGTTCTAGCAGATTGCTATTTTCACCTGTAGTCCCATATATAGACAATATATAAAATAGATAAATAGAAACATTGAAGCAGATTCAACAGGACATGAAAGGCCTCTCCCCAACACACACACACACACACACACACACATTCTTGTACTTTTGTCTTTGTGAGGGCCTTCATTGGAATAGTGAATTCCCTAGCAAGGTTATAATAGTTTTAGTTTTAATTTTGTTGTGAATTTTTGTTTTCAAATTCAGTTAGTTTTAAATAGTTTTTCGAGTCAGTTTGCTAGTTTTAGTTTAGCACTTATTTTTGTAATGGGGTATTTGTTGGGTGGGAGATTAAAAGAGGTCACAGTAAATTTTGTCTTTATTTCCATTGTATGATCCATTTTCATTTTCGATAACTATAATAACCACTAAATGCTCAACCCCAACCCTAACACATGGGTACCTTTACATGAACCTAATACTAACCTTAACCCTAAAATAAAGTCTGAAATCTCAAAAAAGTCTTTACAGAAGTGAGGACCGGCTGAAATGTCCTCACTTTGCAAAAATGTCCTCACTCTGTTGGTTAAATACATGCTTTGGTCCTCAATGTAGGAAGTACAAGAACACACACACACACACACACACACACACACAATTCATAAATGTGTACACTCTTGTCTTGACAGTAGCCAACGCTTAGCAAGATGTGAGAAGGCATGGGGACTTCTACATGAAATAATGTCTGTTGGCAGAGTATTCTATTAAGGCAATGCAAGAAACTGACGACTTCCCAAATCCAGTTTTGCGTTATGGTACACTACACTCACCCCTTGTAACAGATCTTGTTGTTCTTGTCTCAGAACAGAGTCAGACTGTGCTGAGAACAGATACTCCAGCTACTCATCTTCTGTTGCTTTTCTGACAGAGTAACTGCTTGCTTCTGCTGCTTTTTGTCCCAAACTGCATGTGGGCATGTCTGTAAAGGAGAAACCCATTTTCATTCAGATATCTTGAGTCAGAGGTAAAGGGACCCCTTTGAAAATGACCATGTCAGTTTTTCCCTTGCTAGAATTTAGCCTTAACTATTTAAATTAAATTATTTCCTCCTGACCAACAAGATTCCATGACACAGACTTCTAGTTTCACATGATACCAATATCTTCTCCGTAGCCTCTGAGAGATCAAAAGTGGACGGGGTCTGCAGATGGGTCGTCTGAACGCTACAGTATAAAGAAGGCTGCTTAATGATGCTGCATTTCCTGTTTGTCAATGATGGTAGATCTCCTACATGAAAGTGTGTATTGCACAAACCCACACAACTTCCTCTGAAGATGTACTGTTAAACAAGGCACGCGCCTTGGTATAAAGTAAACTGCCCCTCCTCATTCCAGGACAACAGCATTAGTTGGATCCATGTGTGTTGCACATCTTGCCAGTCTAAGTTATGTCTGTGAAGATTATAAGGACATACTTTATTAAACTAAATATATTTCACTTTTATATGAGTGAACAATATAGCCATAATGAGGCACAATTCATTGTTTTGTGTTAAAATAATATTTTCTATATTTTTCAACATATTTTTGATTACAAATTCATTACTATAATGCGTCCAGATAAAAATGTCATGGTTTCCCCACACTTGTATACATGTTTAATCAACTTTACAAAAAAATAAATATACATTTGTTTAAAAATGTATAATTTAACAGAATATAATCAAACATAATGGTTTTTAACAATGTATGAATAAATATAATTATAAATAAACAAAATCTGAATGAAAATTGATGAGAAAAAATGGTTAAATGTTACGGTAATGATATAATTGTTTGCATTAAAATATGTGTACATTTTAATAGAATACATTTTGGTGATACCAGCTACCCTTGAGCATATTTAAGTGCCTGACAAAGAAGAAAAAAAACTTTCGTTGTTTTTTAATTTAAAAATGTGTTATGGTAATGAATTTTGTTGCTCACAGTGTCTCTAAAAATGTCAGAAAATACCTTAACATTTTTTAAATAGATAATTAATTCTTATTAAACAGTGACTTTAGATTGTATGTTTTATAAAGGGTCAAATAAAAAATGTATTCAATGCTCTTGGCTTTTTGCTATGGGCTGTACCATGTTCATGAGAATCACCCGATTTGTCACCATGTTGTGATAGAGTGGTTAAGATGTATTAGTGTAGGGATTAAAATCTCTCATTTGTACTACACATATTTAACCTTGTCTTTTGACTGGTGTCACCCAAACCTCTCTTTCAAACTCCAAGCTGAAAAACCTTGTTTCGCTGACCCCTTCTGGCTAGTTCTAGACTAGTTTCTGGTCTGTAGCACCTCTGACCACACCTAGCATCAAATACATTGTTCCGTGATGGTGTTAAATATGTAAGTCACCCAGCACGTTTATCTAGGTCAGATGTCACTGCAGTGGATTTAACAAAGGTTGTGTAGTTGTTGTTTTTTTACTGCATCAGTAAGCTCCATGGTAAACTCATTTAACCATCTTTGTTTTAAAAATGGCTAACACTGGTGGAGTATACACAAGCTTACTGAAATTGTTGTTGTCTAACATGGTAGTCATCATGTTTCTTTTCTTATGCTCCACTTTTGGTGCCAAACACTGTCACAGCTCATACTAACCGCTAGTGCTGGCTAGCTCTGTAAAAAGAGTTGCAAGTTCTTTTGTTTTGTTTTTTTGCCAATTAAAGCAGCGCCATTTTACCACCAGGGTACAATATAGCAAGCTGTATACACAACATTGACATATGTTTTAACTTATGTATTTAGCCAGGAAGGTCCCATTGAGAGACCAAGATCTCTTTTTCCAGGTAGTCAACAATCAGTTTCACATTAAAAAAAAAACTATTTTTACCACGTTATAGAGTTGTGACAAATGTCTAAGCAAAAAGTGTTCTGTTCGCACATCCGGCAGAAACAATCTGTTTGAATCCGTGTATCATTCATTCTTTCCATTTTCAATTGGCAATCAAAAATCTAAAAAAATAAAAAATTGACTGGTTATTTTGTTATTTGTTTTTTATTGTAGCACAAAAAATAAATTAAAAAAATGCTTGTTTTTTCATATTTCAATATTAGGCTCAGATCAAATATACGAAATGATAAAACGGGCACCAGGACTGAATTTGATTTTGATATTTAATTGGTTGGGTTTACGTGACCCGGAAGTTTGACTGTGGTCAAGTGAGCCGTCACTCGCTTCTTCTCAGTTTTCAGAATAAAGTGTTCCACAACCAGGCCCAAATACCAGATAAATATGGAAATAAGATTAATTGCATGATATTCACAGAACTGTTCACTGTGGATTTTTTTTTCGACCAATTAAATATTAAAATCAAATTCATTCAAATTTGTTTGTTTCCACCTAATGAATGTCAGCAGTACTCGCTCTGTTAGCTCTGTTTTGGTCTCCACCTCTTAAGGAAGGAAAATATTTAGCTCATTAGCTGCAAAATGCTCCACTATGTTCATCAACTAGTCACTTAGTTTGCAGTCTGTTGCAAGAATTTATACTTTCCACATGTTGGCAAGGATCGGCTTCAGTCCGTGTGACATCATTTTGTCATCCACCCATGACCAGGTCTATGTGCACCAGATCTGTGTGCTGCCCAATAAAAATTGACTATGCGGACTGTACACATGGCAAGCATGCAGAACGTACATGCTGAAAGCACCGCACGCTTTTATTTGTCTTGTGGTTGTCATTTTGTCTCCTCCGTTGGCAAACAACGGTGCATTACTGCCACCAACTGGAATGGATTGTGGATTGTGAATTGGGAAATGTGCGTACTTGAAATGCCAGACTGGCATGGTCTCTCAACTGTAGCATGAATGGAACTGTGTGTGCATCTGTGTGACCGGTACAAGTCCGCAGCTGTCTGTGCACTCGGAACGTGAAAAGTATGTCCAAGCCTTTAAAGAGCAACTTTACCCTGTTGTAGTTCCAACACACCCCCTCGCAAATTCAAAAAATGCATTTGAACCCCCACCCCCACACACAGCTCCGTCAGACCGTTGCTTGAGTCTTCCTGTTTCTCCCTCAATCTGAACCAAAGGCATGATCATGCCTAGAAATCATTTGACAATCACAGAATAAAAATACCTTTAACCCTCTTGAACCACTATGGACATTTTCAGCCATATTTGTAATTTTTCACTTTTCTTTTGGCAATCATTTTGGCTGTGATACTGCAAATGGCATGATTTTTAGAAGAAGGTTTTTTTTGTTGATATATTTTGAAATTAAAATTAAAAATTTTCTAATGGGTCTATAATACACAGTATACAAATTTACTCCCATTTCAGGCCCTTAAGGCTGAACATGTCCATTCCAAAAAATGCTATAAAAACTTTAGAGATTAAATTTTTTTTTAATTTTTTTTTCTGCATAAACATCTTAAACAACTTCTGCCTTGCTCAAAACTACCAAACATTTAAAGATTTGGATGATTTTAACCCTTGTGACAAATGTCTAAGCAAAAAGTGTTCTGTTCGCACATCCGGCAGAAACAATCTGTTTGAATCCGTGTATCATTCATTCTTTCCATTTTCAATTGGCAATCAAAAATCTAAAAAAATAAAAAATTGACTGGTTATTTTGTTATTTGTTTTTTATTGTAGCACAAAAAATAAATTAAAAAAATGCTTGTTTTTTCATATTTCAATATTAGGCTCAGATCAAATATACGAAATGATAAAACGGGCACCAGGACTGAATTTGATTTTGATATTTAATTGGTTGGGTTTACGTGACCCGGAAGTTTGACTGTGGTCAAGTGAGCCGTCACTCGCTTCTTCTCAGTTTTCAGAATAAAGTGTTCCACAACCAGGCCCAAATACCAGATAAATATGGAAATAAGATTAATTGCATGATATTCACAGAACTGTTCACTGTGGATTTTTTTTTCGACCAATTAAATATTAAAATCAAATTCATTCAAATTTGTTTGTTTCCACCTAATGAATGTCAGCAGTACTCGCTCTGTTAGCTCTGTTTTGGTCTCCACCTCTTAAGGAAGGAAAATATTTAGCTCATTAGCTGCAAAATGCTCCACTATGTTCATCAACTAGTCACTTAGTTTGCAGTCTGTTGCAAGAATTTATACTTTCCACATGTTGGCAAGGATCGGCTTCAGTCCGTGTGACATCATTTTGTCATCCACCCATGACCAGGTCTATGTGCACCAGATCTGTGTGCTGCCCAATAAAAATTGACTATGCGGACTGTACACATGGCAAGCATGCAGAACGTACATGCTGAAAGCACCGCACGCTTTTATTTGTCTTGTGGTTGTCATTTTGTCTCCTCCGTTGGCAAACAACGGTGCATTACTGCCACCAACTGGAATGGATTGTGGATTGTGAATTGGGAAATGTGCGTACTTGAAATGCCAGACTGGCATGGTCTCTCAACTGTAGCATGAATGGAACTGTGTGTGCATCTGTGTGACCGGTACAAGTCCGCAGCTGTCTGTGCACTCGGAACGTGAAAAGTATGTCCAAGCCTTTAAAGAGCAACTTTACCCTGTTGTAGTTCCAACACACCCCCTCGCAAATTCAAAAAATGCATTTGAACCCCCACCCCCACACACAGCTCCGTCAGACCGTTGCTTGAGTCTTCCTGTTTCTCCCTCAATCTGAACCAAAGGCATGATCATGCCTAGAAATCATTTGACAATCACAGAATAAAAATACCTTTAACCCTCTTGAACCACTATGGACATTTTCAGCCATATTTGTAATTTTTCACTTTTCTTTTGGCAATCATTTTGGCTGTGATACTGCAAATGGCATGATTTTTAGAAGAAGGTTTTTTTTGTTGATATATTTTGAAATTAAAATTAAAAATTTTCTAATGGGTCTATAATACACAGTATACAAATTTACTCCCATTTCAGGCCCTTAAGGCTGAACATGTCCATTCCAAAAAATGCTATAAAAACTTTAGAGATTAAATTTTTTTTTAATTTTTTTTTCTGCATAAACATCTTAAACAACTTCTGCCTTGCTCAAAACTACCAAACATTTAAAGATTTGGATGATTTTAACCCTTTAAATGTCAGTTTAATTACACAATGTCACTGTTTTTCAAAGAAAAAACACAAAAATGTAGTAATTTCCATATAATAAATATTTTTTGGCTGGTGCATTTGTTTTTTTTATCACAGCCTTGGATATGTCAAAGATAAGCAACAAAGATTTTGATGCATTTATAGTTTTTTGTGTAGTGTCAGATTTAAGACGCTATAAAAATATCACTTGTATATATATTTTTTTCAACTTTTTTGGGTTAAATCTTTCAATCAACTTCAGTCCTGATGAAAACCATCAGCCAACAATCATTTATTATATGGAAAATAATTACATTTTTGTGTTTTTTTTCATAAAAGACATCAGTGACACCATGCAATCAAACTGGCATTTAAAGGGTTCAAATGCCAAAAATGTTTAAACATTTGGTAGTTTTAAGCAGGGCGGAAGTTGTTTAAGAGGTTTATGCTGAAAAAAATAGAAAAGAATATCAATCTGTAAAGTTTTTATCAGCCCAGAGGGTTAACTACATATTTAACTTTCATTTTACTACTAAATCTGTCTGGTAACAGCTTGTGTTTGATGATCCGAATCGTCTTTATGCCAGTTGTAATTGAAAGCAGTAACCTTGACTCTGATTAAAGTATTGCTTCTTGGATTACTGTCCCAAACTCAAGTAATGTCAGTGTCACTGAACTATATAGAGCCCTACTAACTATCCAGTTCTTATTTTGATTTCAAATAAATCAGCAATGTAAAACTTTTCAAAAGATTTTTGATCTGTTTAGCTAAAGCTTTAATGAACTCGCTGTAGGTTGAATTATTGTCATGTTAAATTGAGCAATAACAGACATGAAACCTGCAGCCATGACTGTGCCAAGAATGCATATGCCACCAGGAGCTATACTTAATGCTTGAGGCATGCGGTTTATGCCCTGAATCCTGAGTCTTTGTTGCTGTTTGCAGTGACGGTGCACAGGATCAGGCTTTGGCAGCTTCCTCAAATAGAGCTCACAGCTGCATAGCTTTACTTGAGCCTCCTTTTGAAGAGTGAAAGGTGATACTGTTGGTGTGAAGGAGCTCCAACAGGCTTTTTTCTCCTGTCTTCTGCCTGTAATAGTGAATTATAAGTGTTCTGTTTGGGTTAGTGTACAGTAGATCCATATGATCTTCTCTTCACCTGTTCCTTGTGATCTACTACTTTGCTCTAAATCTCCTAATCTCTGGCAACACACCGCGGGGCTCTGTCTGCCCTCATCCTACTGCTGCTTATAATTTGTTTACCTGCTTATTACACCTCTTCAGCTCTTATTAAAAGTTTAAATGAAATTTAGATGGTGTGTGCTTCTGTTGGCTCACAAACTGAATGCTTAAGGATTCCACAAGGTTTCCAGTCCTTTACCCTTTGATGCACAACATGGGTCTTAAGTGACCCGACAGAGTTTTTATGTTCTATATCTTTGCAATAAATTATTTTCATTATTTAGTATTCCATGTTTTCCTCAATTCGTTTGTTTTTGATCATCATACATCCTAATTTTTATGTTTTCCTTTAATAATTTTTGAATGAAATCCTATTTTGTGTCACATGGGTCAAAAATGACCCATATAATTTTTTAGCTAAGTAGCTTGCTAAGCTAACTACTTAGCTAACTTCTTGGCTTAGTATTTAGCTAAAGCTTGCTAAGTTAACTTCTTGGCTAAGTACCGGTATTTATCTATGTAGCTTGCTAAGCTAACTTCTTAGCTAACTTCTTGGCTAAGTATTTAGCTATGTAGCTTGCTAAGCTAACTACTTAGCTAACTTCTTGGCTTAGTATTTAGCTAAGTAGCTTGCTAAACTAAATACTTAGCTAACTTCTTGGCTAAGCATTTAGCTAAGTAGCTTGCTAAGCTAACTACTTAGCTAACTTTTTGGCTTTGTATTTAGCTAAGTAGCTTGCTAAGCTAACTACTTAGCTAACTTCTTGGCTAAGTAGTTAGCTTAGCAAGCTACTTACCCAATTAGTAACTATGTAATAAAACAAAAACTTTTTTCTTCATAAAGTATGAGAAGCAAAATGAAAATAATGATCTGCTGTTATCAAAAACAACATATTTAAATAATACTTGGAATATTCAATCATAAAATAAGTTGATATCAAAAGATAGAGCACAGAAACTAACAGCATGTGTGACTGAGGGTCATTTTTGACCCATGTTGTGCATTAGAAGGGGTGTCAATATGTTGCGCATCAAAGGGTTAAGAAAGTAAGATGAAATGCATGCTTAAAATGAAATCTTCTGTGTGTGTATGTGTGTGTGCATTTCTTGTTGTTTATCTTTGCAATGACCAAGACTCTCTGAACCACAAACTAATTGCATTCAAATAATTGTGACCACTTTTATCCCATGTCATGCCAAAGAATGTTGTGAAACCCAGAGGAATACTGTATGTAACAGACTCCAATTCATTATTAAAAAGAGAGGAGATTAAGAGGAAGGTGACTGGGTGTTTACTGTTGGAGGTGATAAACCAGGGCAGATGTCTCTGGTTAATAAGGCTCAATGAGGCTGGAGAGCATGCAAGGACAGGGACTTGGTGATTAGCCAGCAACAGGCCTTATGCACTGGGCTCAGTCTTGTCCTGCCAATGTACAGACATGCCTCACTATTTTAGAGATTAAAATAACAAGATAAGCTGATGAAGTAAATGTTTCACATAAAGGGCCTACAGTGATTGGGCCATCAGTCAGCCACCACTGAGCCCAGCATCACAGTCCATGAAACTCATAAAAGTACTGTGGAAGAATGTCATGATTGTTTTTAATGACAGACACTTTTTATTTGGAACAGGGGATATAGCTGTTGTTTCACATGTTGTGCCCATATGGGTGATTCTCATGAACATGGTACAGACCATAGCAAAAATCCAAGAGCATTGAATACATATTTTCTTTGACCCTTTATAAAATATACAATCTAAAGTCACTGTTTAATATGAATTTAAAATCTATATTTTTAAAACTAAGGTATTTTCTGACATTTTTAGAGACACTGTGAGCAAAAAAATTCATTACCGTAACACATTTTAAATATAATTAAAAACAAAACAACGAAAGGTTGTTCTTGTTTCTTTTCTTTGGCAATCACCAAATTGTATTTTATTAAATATACACATATTTTCATTACTGTAACATCTAAGCATTTTTTTCTCATCAATTTTCATTCAGATTTTGTTCTTTATACATTGTTAAAACCCATTATGTTTGATTATATTCTGTTAAATTATACATTTTAAACAAATTATTTATTTTTATAAAGTTTATTTAATATTTATTGTATACAAGTGTGGGGAAACCTTGACATTTTTATCTAGACGCATTACAGTAATGAATTTGTTGATTAAAAATATGTTTAAAAATATTATTTTAACACAAAACAGTGAATTGTGCCTCATTATGGCTATATTGTTCATTTATATAAAAGTTAACTATATTTAGTTTTATAAAGTATGTCCTTATAATATTCACAGACATAACTTGGCTGACTTGACTGGCTTCATGACAATCACCGAAATGATTTGATCAGTTAAGTTCAGTTAGAAAGATGGGCCTAAACACAGCTGCGGCAAGAGCACACATGGAGCTAGTTGCCTGAATATAAATCAATTCATATCAAATTTGAATTCAAACACATAATCACAGTAAGATTACAGTAGCTTTTATAGAGGCAGGCTATAAGACAATTCCCTCCCAACTCCCATCATGATGTTTATCTGTCATATTGTCCATTTGGTAGATATAGCCCAACCCTAGTGCCAACCATGTATCGCAATCTAGAATTGCCAGCTGGTCTGTGATAAAACCCTGACTTTGTCATTTATTTGTCGTGTTTGTTGTTTATGCTTATATTTTTATGTTCATTGAAGTTAAACCTTATGCAATTATCTGTTCTAGAAATGTATGAATTGAAATGAATGAGAAGCTGCATAAATATTCACATGCACTCTAAGTCCATCATGTTTGTTAAGTTTGTTTTTCCACTGCACGGTCACAGTAAATTACATGTAAATAAGCTTGCAATCCTGTGATCCAGTCAAACAAACAGTGTAAGTCACAGAAGCCTAGATAATACTGATGTCTTCCCATTTCCTATGTGCTTGCGTGATAGGTGCAGCCTGGTGTTGTTGTTTCTTTTCCCATGAGCTCAGTGTCTGTGGGCAGCCTGTCTGGTTAATAGGCATGTCTGTGGAATGACTCATCCTGTTATGCAGTAGAAGAAACACGGTACCGGATTCTTCAGCATTGTCCACTCAGCATTCCTTCACTTTTGACTTTTTAGTTTCGTGTAGCACCATAGCTGACTATTTTGGACACAGAGTTTTCACCTACTTGGTTATTATGCAAGTGTGACATGTTCTTATCTATATCAACCCCGCCAAATCTGCATAGACATATCACAAGTGTCATTCTTTCACGGTTACATAAAGATACTCCAGATTCTTCTTGACATTATCTTCTTTGCCTCAGGGATCCTTTATGCTCGACATTCAGTACATTTATGTCTATAGACAAGCCGCTCTCTGCATTAATGTCATTCAATTTTGGCATATTTTCTGTTGTCAGAAACTTTTGACTTGGATCTGTGATCTGTGATATTTCACATTTAACCATTTTTTCTCATCAATTTTCATTCATTTTATTAAATGATTTATTTATTTTATTAAGTGTGGAGAAACCATGACATTTTTATCTGGACGCATTACAGTAATGAATTTGTGAATCAAAAATATGTTCAAAAATATAGAAAAATTTCTGCCTCATTATGGCTATATTCATTCGTATAAAAGTGAAATATATTTAGTGTAATAAAGTATGTCCTTATAATCTTCACAGACATAACTTAGACTGGCTTCATGACAATCACTCTTTGTGTCATACTGCCCTCCTTTCCCATCACCCTTTTCTATCTTCAATAACATTTGCCTGTGACTGTGTACAGTGACGCAGTAAAAATGCAGCAAAAATGGGATGGGACACGTCTCAACCGATGATTTGAATCATTGATTTACGTACTATTGTACAACTTGCTCTTTGACTCACTTTTCCTTGTTTCATTATATTGCACTGCTGGTGTTGTGAGAAGCTGGTTTTGTTGTGCAACTGACATGTGGTGTAGTGAGGGAGCAGCCCAGCCCCAGTCAGTGAGCATACCACGCACATTCTGTGGTGCTCAAAGTGTAAGGTGTCAGCTCAGTTGAGCTGAGGTTAGTCTCAAATCCGGCCACCTTCAGGGAAACTATCTACTTTCTTTAAGTATTGTTGCAACCGTACTACATAAACACTTTGTACAACTTATAATTAGTGTCTTATGTGATCAGCATTGGAAGGATTTATGTTTAGAGTTGAATTGAAAGGTTACACATGGCATTAGGGAGTGTTGCTTTGGAACTGCTGTGTGAACCTGGCTTGACCTCAGCCACCCTGACTGTTTCTCATCAGTCACTCAATCTGAAAGCTCTGTGCCTGTGATATGAGACAAGGTCTGGTTTAGTTCTGCTGATTAAATCAAAGTTCATCTGCCGATCACGAGTTCTGCCTCGACCCACGCTGATCAAAGCACAGCCCTTCTGCTCTTCTTCATGTGTTCAGAGGCCACTTTGTTCACCACGTTCTTCATCTGCAGCTTCCTTCCCTGCTCCCGTCTGCCCAGGGCCCAACACACAACTTAGATTGTGTGCTTAGTGGTTGCAAAATAGTTTTGGTTTACTGTGGTTAAGGTGTTTGCAGAGCTGTTTTAGTTGTGGTCTGTGTATTTGTTTAAGTATACTTAATAAGTAAAGTGGTCAGTTGAGGTCAGTCGTCATGCTTCCTAAAAAGTGATATTTGATATTTGTGCTTCTGAATTTAGTGTCTTTGGTCCTTCCAAAATATTTTTTTAATTACTTAATGAATTATTATTGATCATGTTACTTGTTTATTATCAAGAGCTTAAGTCGTTTTTACTTCAAATTCAACACTGTTGACTTGTTGTGTCTCAGGCAGTTTAGTCATACCCCCCATAACTGTTCCCTCTGGAGTCTCCAAAAGCACCAAATCATGACTTCTTCATGACATCCAGACTAGCAAACAAAGCAGCGTGGAGCCCTACTGTAAATTTACCTCTAAAGTTCTGGCTGTAAACTCCATTTCAGTTTGATGAGGATATACCAAGTAAAACTGGACACAAGGTCAAATATATTTTGTATAAAATGATAGAACTGGATGTAATATGTGCAACCTTTGTTCACATTTGCATCATTTAAAATTCTTTATTGAGCATGATAGTGTTTTTGAAAGTTAAAAAAAAGATTCAAAATCACATTTTATATTGGAATAAAGGACTAAAAAAAACACAAAATGACCAAACAAAAGACACAAAATGACCATTAAAAAAAACAAAATGACCAAACAAAAGACACAAAATGACTAAAAAAAGACACAAAATAACTTAAAAAAGACAAAAAAAAAGACACAAAATGACTAGAAATTGTTAAAGTAGAATGTGTTAAGCTAAACACACAAGACACAAATAAAATGGAGTCACACTAGAATAAAAAAAACAGAGTTAGATCACACACAATCACAAGATCACATTTATGTTGGTTTTTCTTTGTTTCTTTTTGGTTCAAAATGTTGATCCAGTAAGTCAGAATAAAAAAGTTATTATTAGGTCAAATAGGTGAGGTTGTGCTGGAAAAAAAAATACCAACATGGCATTTAAAAAAAATTTAAGTTGTGTATACAGACAGGATGAAAAGAATTTGCCAGTGTTTTTTGGGGGTTGTCTGACGGTCCATCCCTCTGTCCGACCATTCCGGTGAACGTTAATTTCTCAGGATTGCTTTGAGAGAATTTTTCAATTTGGTCCATTTGCAACCAAGGATGAAGTTTTTTTGGTGGACAATTGTTAAGGACACTGAGGGGAACGTGGTGGAATTGACTTAATTCTAAAACAATTAAACACTGTAAACAAGTAAAGTTATTGACCATCTGATTTGAGCTGGTTCAAAGGCAGAATTCCACAGAAACTTTGGAATTCTTTGCAAAAATCTGATTTGTGTGGACCAAGGTTATAATAGTTTTGGATTTTTCATTAGTTCTAGTTTTAATTTAGTTGTCAATTTTTGTTTTCAAATTAAGTTAGTTTTAAAATGCTTAGTTTTAGTTTAGTTTTTATTAGTTTTAGTGTTAGTTTTACTTTTTTTTATTGGGGTATTTGTTGGGTCCCAGATTCAAAGAGGTCACAATAAATGTTCCCTTTATTTCCTTTGTCTGATCCATCTCAGCCCCAATAAGTTTATTAAGTCATAAAACCAGATAGATGAAATAGATTTCATATCAACCAAAAAGGTTTATGTATGAAAAAAGTTGACAAAGACGGAAACTAAGGACATTTTCACTATAATTTTAGTTAGTTTTGTAACCACAAAATACAGTTTCAGTGTTATCTTTTTTTTTTTTTTTTTTTTACTCTCGTTTTTATTTCAGTTAACAAAAATGTTTTTTCAATTCTAGTTTTCGTTATTTCGTTAGTTTTCATTAACTATAATAACCTTGGAATTCTCAGCAAAAATCTGATTTGTGTGGACATGCTTGGCCTTTTTTAGGTGGAACAGGCGAAGGTTCTGATAAAGGAAGGAGGCGTGCAGCTTTTGCTCACCATCGTTGACACCCCTGGCTTTGGCGATGCCGTTGACAACAGTAACTGGTGAGTTCCGTCATTGGCTCATTAAAGTTGCTATAATACACTGTAATTTTATTACCTGATTGATGTGAATGACGTGTGGTCCTCAGCTGGCAGCCAGTCATCGATTACATCGACAGTAAGTTCGAGGATTACCTCAACGCAGAGTCCAGGGTCAACAGACGGCAGATGCCGGACAACAGAGTGCAGTGCTGCCTGTATTTCATCGCTCCCTCTGGACACGGGTACGTACTAAAGGGATCCTACAGATTTTGGAATATCTAGAGAGTCATGACTAGGGGTGTGACGATACACTCAGCTCATGAGACGAGACGAGACACGATATTGGACGAGATTTTAAGAAAACTACAATGACACAATATATGACTGGACCAACAGACTTTTATTTAACGGAGTTGCACATGCATTTTGAAATGTTTTATTATAACTCTTTACATGCATGATGTAAGCATGAGCTTTTAATAAACTTCTTCTTCCACAAATTGAAACTAAAACTAAAATTTATAAAAGTTAAAATGAGATAAATAAATAAATAAAAATCCCCCAGAGGGATTAATGAGACAGTTTCGACGGTGATCACATACACGACGGATTAAATATGGGAGACGCAACTGTGGCCGCCGTCGCTAACTGTACAACATCAGGAGCTGTCAGGAGCTGCTCATAAACAAACCAGCATGGCTAATTATGCACAGAGTCTCCGCTGATAATAAACATAGCGATCTTGAATTAACCGGCATCGCTAACTGTGCAAAGAGTGTCTGGTGTTTGTTGAAAACAAACGGAGATCACTAAGTGAACACCTCCTGCAGCAGCAGCACATACACACTGTACTGCTACAGAGCTAACTGTTAGCCTGTTAGCAGGACTGTGGCGCTTCGATTCGTTCTTACTCTTCTTAACGAGCCTCCGGCCCCTGCAACGTCGTTCTGGCTGCTTGCTGCTTCCCATCCTTCTCCTCCTCTTCTTCTTTTCCTTTTACTGCCCCCACAGGTCACAAATAGAAGTTTGGATAGCTCACAAATCTCGTGAGACAGATTTTCAACGCGCCGAGAAATATTGTCGAGTTTAATCTTGTCACACCCCTAGTCATGACATTTAAAAGTTTATTTTAAGAAGGGAATTTTACATATGCACTACTTCAATAGAGTTCACCAATGTATGTTTAGGCTTGCTTCACACATTGATGTGATGGTAAACAATTGGCGTCACTGGGGCATTTTAACAAAGTTTTTAAAATCATGAAAAAGTCATTAGATGTTGGAGTCAAGGTCCTGACATGACACACTAAGAAGCTACCTACCCACCTTGCACTATGCTTCCCTGCAAAAAAGTGCTCCGGCGCACTACTTCCTGTCTGTACTTCCTGTCTGTTCTGAAAGTGTTATTGTGTAGTATAATATATAACATTAAGGACTGTCATTGCGTCTTTAAAGTGTTGATTACTATTAGCAGTCTTGCTGGTGCTAATTAAAACATTCTCCCCACACAGTGCTCTTATCAGCTCGTCATGTTAGCATATTTATCATAGACAGCCTGAATGTGAGATTTCTACAAATCACAGGCACAGACTTTTTATGTATTACATCACGCAGGACTTTTACATGTACTTCAGCTTCTAAACCAGAATAGTCAGTTTAAAGGTTGTGTAACCACGTAATTTGCCAAAAAAACCCTCTGGCATCTGCCAGAAATAGCAACTGGAAATTTAAAAAAACAAACAAAAGATGTGTAGGGCTGCATATTGTCAATAGATTAAAGTCAAGTCACTTTATTTTTATTGCACATTGCTGCACAATTTTCAAGGTAATGTTAAAAATCAGTTGTGTAACAAGTATAAACACACACACTTACGACATGCAGAGAGTTCTGTTGGTCCAATTCTACAGAAGCAAAGGAAAAAAGTCTGATAAATGTTCACAGTTGAAGAAAACAAGAAGTAACCACTGAATTGATTGGCTTCTCCAAGTTGAAATCAGGATAAAAAATTACATAAAGATGTTAATAATAATAATAATACATTACATTTTTATAGCGCTTTTAAAGGCACTCAAAGCCGCTTTACATGGCAGGAAATTAGACACACACAAACACAAAATACAGAAGAAAACAACTAAACAGAGATGAGAGATTATGAGTTCAGGTATTGTAAGCTATTTTGAAAAGGTGGGTTTTGAGTTGGTTTTTGAAGGCATGGAGGGAGTCGGAATTGCGGATGTGAGTAGGGAGGGAGTTCCAGAGGGTTGGGGCAGCAGTGGAGAAGGCTCTGTCGCCAATGGTGCGGTGCTTGGTCCTGGTGATGGGGGTCAGTAGGTTGGCGTCTGAAGATCTGAGGTTGCGGGTGGGGGAGTGACGTTGGAGCAGATCTGTGAGGTATGGGGGAGCAAGGTTATTGAGGGCCTTGTAGGTGATGAGCAGGATCTTACAGTGGATTCTGTTCGGGGAGGCCGTAGAGATTGCTGTTGCAATAGTCCAGTCTGGAGGTTATAAAAGCATGAATTAGTGTTTCTGCAGCGGAGGAGGACAGGATTGGGCGAAGACGTGAGATGTTGCGAAGGTGGAAGAAGGATGTTTTGATGATGTTCTTGATGTGAGATTTGAAGGAGAGAGTTGGATCCATGGTGACGCCGAGATTTCGGACAGAGGGGGAGGGGGTGACTGTGTGTCCATCAATGTTCAGTGAGAAGTCCTGGGAAGAGGGGAGGCGGGATTTGGGGCCAATGACGATGATTTCTGATTTGTTGTAGTTTAGTTTGAGAAAGTTGCTGTTCATCCAGGTTTTTATGTCGGTGAGGCAGTTTGTGATGGTGAGCAGAGTGGCGGGAGTGATGGTTTTTGTGGAGAGGTAGAGTTGGGTATCGTCTGCATAGCAATGAAATTGTAGTCCATGGTGGCGTATGATGTGACCGAGGGGTAGCATGTACAGGATGAATAGGAGGGGACCAAGCACCGAGCCTTGGGGGACACCATGTGTGACAGGGATGATATGGGATTTGCAGTTATTG